>NC_041388.1:116999793-117073645 GCF_002162155.2 Triticum dicoccoides | reverse complement strand
TGCTGCTCTTCTTCAGCCGCAAGAAAGCTAATTTTCAGGAAAAAAATCTTGGCGAAGGTTTCAATCCAATTGGAGTTACGGATCTCGATATATATACGAAACGGTGAAAGGGCAGATGAACAGAACACAGAAACAGAGACAGATAGAGAGACAGATCCAATCTCGGAGGGGCTCTCACCCCTCCCATGCCATGGAGGCCAAGGACCAGATGGGAAACCCTTCTCCCATCAAGGGAGGAGGTCAAGGAAAAAGAAGAAGGGCCCCCTCTCCCCTTCTCTTCTGGTGGCGCCGGAGCGCTGCCGTGGCCACCATTGTCATCACCTTGATCTTCACCAACACCTCTGCCATCTTCATGAACATCTCCATCACCTTTATCTATCTACAGCAGTCCACTCTCCCGCAACCCGCTGTACCCTCTACTTGAACATGGTGCTTTATGCTTCATATTATTATCCAATGATGTGTTGCCATCATATGATGTCTGAGTAGATTTTTGTTGTGCTATCGGTGGTTGATGAATTGCTATGATTGATTTAATTTTCCTGTGGTTATGTTGCTGTCCTTTGGTGCCCATCATATGAGCGCGCGCGTGGATCACACCATAGGGTTAGTTGTATGTTGATAGGACTATGTATTGGAGGGCAAGAGTAATAGAAGCTTCAACCTAGCATAGAAATTGATGCATACGGTATTGAAGGGGGACCAATACATCTTAATGCTATGGTTGGGTTTTACCTTAATGAACGTTAGTA
Source organism: Triticum dicoccoides (assembly GCF_002162155.2). Lineage (NCBI taxonomy): Eukaryota > Viridiplantae > Streptophyta > Magnoliopsida > Poales > Poaceae > Triticum > Triticum dicoccoides. Next base: position 117,072,893 of record NC_041388.1, on the reverse strand, counting down.
GTTGCGGATGCTTGCTAATAGTTCCAATGATAAGTGCATAGAATTCCATGTCGGGGATGACATGCTAGCAGTGGCCTCTCCCACATAAAACTTGCTATCGGTCTAGTATAGTAGTCAATTGCTTAGGGACAATTTCGCAACTCCTACCACCACGTTTCCACACTCGCTATATTTAAATTATTGTGTCTTTATCTAAACAGCCCCTACTTTTTATTTACGTGCTCTTTACAATCTTGCAAACCTATCCAAAAACACCTACAAAGTACTTCTAGTTTCATACTTGTTCTAGGTAAAGCGAACGTCAAGCGTGTGTAGAGTTGTATCGGTGGTCGACAGAACTTGAGGGAATATTTGTTCTACCTTTAGCTCCTCATTGGGTTCGACACTCTTACTTATCGAAAGAGGCTACAATTGCTTATGTCTTTAGCTTACCTTGCCGGGGGCGCCCCGCATCATCCCCAAGCCGCTCGGGCCTAACCTAGTGGCATGTATCTCCCCTACATTTACTTGAGCCAGTTTGCCTTCCATGCTTAATTTATCTATGACTATCACCTGCTTGATTGTCACCTACCGCGGGAGCCGCGTGTCGATTGTCTTTCTTCAGGACCCTTCGCATGAGAAAGGTTAGGCACGGCGTCTATGCTCGGGCCCGTCCCTGCAGCGTCGATAAATCCAACAGCTGAGCTCTGTCTGGCAGGTCGCTCCCGTTCACGTCACCTCCTGGGGCCGTTGGTTCTTGGCCTTCTCATGCGATAGACTCAGGAGATTCATTCTGCAGGTTTTCTAACCACCACAGCAAACAAGAATCCAGACCAGGCGCAACCCGCCTTGAGGTAGGGCCTCGTGAGTCCCGTGCTGGCTCATGAGTGCCCAGACACACCTCGTCTAGCCCTGCCGTGCAAGCCACATGTCAGGGCGGGGCTGTACACGCCCCAGGGGCTCTCCGCAGTAGGGAGTCCCCTCCCACGTACCAGTGGAAGCACCATGCTCCGCGCTGGCCGTCGACACTGCCGAGGAGCAGCTATGCCCGTGCAAGTGCGGAAGCGCTATGCTCCGCGTTGGTGATAAACAACTGAGGGCAGCCCCACGGTCGTATCAAATCCAGGGAGCCCTTGAGCTTAGTGTCCAGCCTCACCGCAACACCTCCCCTCGAGAGAGTCACACGACGGGGCTGCGCACGGAGGCTATGCTCAGGTCACGCCCAAGCATACGCCACCCAACTAGGTCCCCTAGACCTGGTCGACGCGCGTCCCTCCCGAGCCGAGCCTCGGCGAGGGCAAAGGTATGAAGGGTGTTTGCACGTCAAGGGGGACTCCTGAGCATCGCGACTCAGGAGCCTAACTGGTCACGTAGCCCCTCACTCCTTGGTCTCGCCTTGGTCTCCGGATGACCCAACGGCGGTTGAGGTATGCGCACGGCCAGGCCCCGCCAACGTAGGACACTAAACCTACCCTCGCGTCTCCTCCCTATCAGCTGTTTGTGCGTCAAGGGGGACTCCTGAGCATCACGACTCAAGAGCCTAATTGGTCACGTAGCCCCTCACCCCTTGGTCCCGTCCTGGTCTCCAGACGATCCAACGGCGGCTGAGGTATGCGCGGGGCCAGGCCCTGCTGATGTACAAGGTAAAACAAATAGGGAGAAAATCGCAAAATCTCAAGCAAATATTACAAGACATATTATTCTCAGAATACCAAACGCAAGTTTAACGCCTCCACGAGGCATGATGCATGTTGCAGGAATAAAACAGGAAAGGAGCCGTAGGTCATCCTTGAACACCACCGACGCCCGCGAGAGGCGCTCCTCCCTTGATGGCATCGCCTTCATCTTGGCCACCGGCCGGAGCTGCAGAAGTGGTGGCGCCTCCGGTCAAAGGCGCGAAAGCGAAGCCGCGGAACTTCTTTAGCAGGGCCTACACCTGACCTTTCACAGTTGCGGCGGCGGCTGTGCAGTGTTCATAAACCACACGCTCCAGAAGCTCGTCAAGGGAGCGGTGGGGTCGCGAAGATGGAGGTGGCTGAAGACACGCGTCAGCGCAGCTGAAGAAAGGACACGAGCCTCTGCCTTCCATGGGACCAATGTCGTCCATGACTTCCTCGAGCACCTCCACCAAGTAGGGGAGCAGCTGGGCGGGGCCGTCCTCGTCGGTGGTTAGCGGCCTCTCCAAGCCCTTCTCATAGAGCGTCTTCAGCGCCACACGAGACCTCTCCTCAAGGAGCGCGAAGGCCGCACAGTCCTCAGCCAGAAACTTCGCCCTCGTGATAAGTTCGGCTTCCATTGCCTTCACCTTCTGTTCCAGCTCATCCAGTCGGCCGCGCTCAATGGCCTGCGCCCTTGCCGACTGCTCCAGCTCGGCGTCGCGACCCTTGACTACGTCCTCCCAGGCCTTCATCTTCTCCTCCTCCGTCTGACGGCCACGGGCTTCCTCTGCGCGTTCATTGCGCAGGGTCTTCAGCTCGGCCTCCAGCACCTGGCAGCGACTCCTGGCGGCCTCGATGTCCTTCAGCGCCGCCTCGCGAGTGGCCGCTTCCTGGGCGGCGGCCTGCTTCTCCTTCTCAGAGGTTGCCACGGCCTGGCTCAGCGCCGCCCGAACAGACACGTCGGAACGGAGCCAGCCAGAAACCATCTCCAGATGCCCGAGCATCAGGAGGGGGTCGGTGCCTTGAAGATCTTCTCGCAGCCGGGTCATCTCCAGAAGGCCGTGCTCCAAAACATCAGGGGAGATAGAAGGACTTGGGATCAGTGGCGCAGCAGGAGGCGGAGGAGAGGGTATTGTCACCATAGCCTAGGGGACTGGGGGCTCCTGAGTCGTGGAGGCTCCAGCAGCCGAGCCGGACGGTGCCTCCGGAGCCCGCGAGGCCGCGGGAGCTGACTCCTCCCGAGGGTTCTCCCCATACCTCGCGAGGATGACCGGGCCGGAGAGACATGAGCACCAATACTACCCTTCTCTAGGGAGGGAGACGCCGACGGAGCAGGTGGGTTGGTCCCGGGCGGCACCACCGCCCCCTCCTTCATCTTCTTCGTCACAGGCGTCGGCCTAATCGCACAACGGAGAAGCATCAAGAAGCAGTAGCATAATCAAGAACAAGATAGAGCACGAATACTTACTGGTCCACCGCGGTGTAGTCCACCTTCCTCTTGTTGATCTTGAAGCCCAAGAGCCTCCCAGACCTGAGAGCAGGCGCATAAGCCCCAGGAACAGAAGAAGGGGCACCAGGTGGGCCGGAAGTGGCTCCGGGCAATGCCAGAACAGAAGCAGCATCCCGGGATTTCAGCACCAATCGGCCCCGGCAGGAGTCAGCCTCGTCGTCGTCAGGAAGGGTGCGGAGGATGTCAGCTTTGCTCAAAGGGGAGGTCTCCCCCATCCCTTCAGGGGTCACCTCCGAGTCCTCCTCCTCCTCCTCCTCTTCCTCCCCGCTGGACTCTCCAGAAGACAGCTCCACCAGCGTCGGCGCCATAGGGGCCCTGGTAGGCGCCGGCGGCACCAGCCCGCGCCCATCGAAGGTCGGCCTGGAGGCCACGACCTGCGCCCCGTCCTTACGGTGGAACAAGGGAGTGAAGATGCTTGGCAGATACTCCTGATCGTCCCCAACTAGGAGGGGGAGAACCATAGCCAGCTCACTGTCGGACAAGGCCGTCGGGCTTAGGAGAACCTTGTCCTCTCCGTCCCCAAGCTCCCACAAGGGGCGCGTATGAGCCCGAAGCGGGGCTACATGCAGCATCAAGAATTCCCTTAGGAGCATAGCCCCTGTCACCTTTGGTGCCTTTGCATTGCCCGGCTTCAGGTCGGTCTTCATTTGCTCCAGCACCAACGTCGCCCGCTCATCAGCGAGCTTCGCGCAAGACCACCCCTTGTTAGACAGGGGCATCTCTGTTGGCAGCGTCAAGCGTGGGTGGACGAATTTGGCGTCCATCATGGCCCACTTGCTCCTGAAGCCGTCGGCCTTCTTCCCGGTCTTCGAGATTGAGTTGGCCTTGTCGGCCGAGATGAAATTGGCACACCCAGCGGTATGACCCTCATTGATGTGGAGGAAGAAGAAGTGGCGCAGCAGAGCCATGGACGACATCACGTTGAGGTACGCCTCACAGTAGTAGGCGAAGATCGACAGGAGAAGGATGGAGTTGGGATGAAGATGCAGTGCCTGCAGCCTGTAATGGCCAAGGACCTCATAGAAGAAGTCAAAGAAAGGGGGAACCAGCCCACGACAATGCTGATCGTGAAGAAGGGGAAGAAGGTGCTTCCCTCGGGCTCTGGCACGTCGGAGCCAGCCCGGAGCTCAGTCTTCCCTCTCTTGTTGCTTTCCCCCGTCGTCAGAAAGCGCGTGGTGGCAAGGTTCTTCTCCGAGACGTTTGGTGTGTCGAGAGCCGGCTCGTACCAAGCCTGCAACGAGGCAGGCCTGACCTTCCGAGGTGCCATTAGTCACTGATGCGGAAGAGGATGGGAGCAGATCTGAAGATTTCGGACGCAGGGAGCAAGAAAGGAGATCTGGAGCAAGGCGAAAGGAAGCAATGAAGGCAAGCGTTGTCTACGCCAGCCTTTCGACAGTCGGGCAGTTGCCGAAGCAGCATGGGGAAGCGGAGACGCCCACGTCCAATCAACCGCCACGCGTCGACCAAGGCCACAGGCTATTGGGGCCCACGGCGCTCTGCACTTGCCCTTTGGCTTCGCCTTGAAGCCAAGCCCGAGCACACCTTGGGCCCAGGGGCTACTGTCGGTGTTCTGGGAACGGGGGTCCTTAGAATTGCCTACCTGCGGCCCATGGCGTGGCTCTACGAGCGGGCCCGTATGGCCCATCTTCACCAACAAGCATTCAAGACCCTCGCGAGGGACCAAGCCTTGCGAGGCGGATGACACGAGACCTCCTCGGGAGCGGCCTCACCAGGATGGCTCGCGAGGGGCGGAGAGATCAAGGCAAGGTAAACCTCATGAGGTTTCAGTGACGTGAGCCATGACGAATGAGACCAGGCGGGCGCCAGCGCGCACACTGTCCTTGTTTCCTCTTTGGTGCTAAGGAGGCAAGCACAGGCGAGGAGTACCGAGGCGTCAAGCAAAGGTTTCGATATCGGTGCAACGAGACCAAGACCAGCAGGACGGCAAGACGGAGGTCACGCCAGAGCCTTTGGCAGGCGAAGACTACTTTTGTTAGGATAAGCTGTACAAGCTGTCCCCTTTCAAATTGGCCGTTGTTGGCTCCCTTCCCGCTCAATATTTGGGAAGAGGACAAGGGCCTCTATAAATAGGGCTAGCCACCACAGTAGAGGGCATCATATCCCCACCAAGCACAAGAACACCTCTCCACAGGAGGCTGTTCTTCCCCTTGTACTATTCATCCTCAGCCCAAGAGGCAATCCACCACCACACTGGAGTAGGGTATTACACCACAACGGTGGCCCAAACCAGTATAAATCCTGTGTCTCTTGTGTTGCGAGTTCGTCGAGCTAGCCTTTGAGATCTTGGCGAAGTTGAGGGCATGATCGGTGAGGGGGAGATCTTCGCGCGCACCCAGTGTTCAAACCTTAAGGGTTTTGCCGGAACCCGAGATCCGACAGCGCCACCATCAGCGCGCGAGCCGGGCGCGAGACAAGGACTCGACCTAGGATCGCTAAAGATAGGTCACACATTCAAGCTAGCCCGCGTGGCGCTATGACACATAATTCCCAGACCAGCGGCCTTGCCACGGCAACGCCACCTACCTTTCCTACCTTCAAGGAGTTGCTTGCATGCTAAATGGGACCTCTTGAGCATTGCGCCTCAGGAGCTCTCACCAGACCTCGGGCCGCTCACCTCCTGGCCTTGACCACGGCATCGTGACCTGGCATACCAGCGACGGCTTAAGCCCGCCTGGGGACTGGGACCTATCAGTGTAAAGCGCCAAGCTACCGCGAGGTTGGAAAGAGGGGACCAAGCCGATGCAAGACGCGCAATCATAGAATTTTATAATAAGGATGATATTGACACAAAAGGCACTACAGATTCTTTACACACCCCCGTGGGGTTCGTCTTGATTCCTCATAGGGAACAAAAGGAGAAGGCTATCAGAAGCTACATCTACGGGCGTCACCAGCTGAAAGGATCAAGAAGAGGTGTCTAGAGGGGGGGGGGGGTGAATAGACTCTAATTAAGAAAAGTTGCAGTTTTTAATCTCTCGAGTTGAAGTGGAGTATTAGCACAAGTTAAAACATTCACAATACATATGAAGCAAGCATGCAAGCATACAAAGAGTATATGAGCAGCGGAAAGTAAGCCATGCAAGTTGCAAGAATGTAAAGGGATGGGATTGGAGTGTGCAAACGCAATTTAAAGACACGGAGATTTTTTATCCGTGGTTCCGATAGGTGGTGCTATCGTACATCCATGTTGATGGAGACTTCAACCCACGAAGGGTAACGGTTACGCGAGTCCATGGAGGGCTCCACCCACGAAGGGTCCATGAAGAAGCAACCTTGTATATCCCACCATGGCCGTCGCCCAGGAAGGACTTGCCTCACTTGGGTAGATCTTCACGAAGTAGGCGATCTCCTTGCCCTTACAAACTCCTTGGTTCAACTCCACAATCTTGACGGAGGCTCCCAAGTGACACCTAGCCAATCTAGGAGACACCACTCTCCAAGAAGTAACAAATGGTGTGTTGATAATGAACTCCTTTCTCTTGTGCTTCAAATGATAGTCTCCCAAACACTCAACTCTCTCTCATAGAATTGGATTTGGTAGAAAGAAGATTTGAGTGGAAAGCAACTTGGGGAAGGCCAGAGATCAAGATTTATGTGGATGGAATGGAATATCTTGACCTCAACACAAGTGTAGGTGGTTCTCTCTTAGAAAATATGTATTGGAAGTGTAGGCATGTTTTGATGGCTCTCTCCATGAATGAAGAGTGGGTGGAGGGGTATATATTGCCTCCACACAAATTCTAACCATTACACACAAATCACCAAACTCGGTGGGACCGAATCATGAAACTCGGTCGGACCGATTTAGTTCAAAATGTGAACATTAGGATTCTCGGTGGGACTGACTGGATCAACTCGGTGGGACCGATGTGCTAGGGTTAGGGTAAATCCGGAACTTGGTTTGACCGATTACTCAAACTCGGTGTGACCGATTTGGGTAATAAGTGAAACAGAATGTTGGCCAAGCAAACTCGGTGGGGCTGGTTGCAAATCTCGGTGGGACCGAAATTATTGCAACATACAACAAAGAGCTTGCAAGCTCATCTCGGTGAGACCGAGATCCCATCGGTGAGACCGAATTGATTAGGGTTTCTGGCTGTGGCTTGATAACCCACAAGTATAGGGGATCGCAAAAGTTTTCGAGGGTAGAGTATTCAACCCAAATTTATTGATTCGACACAAGGGGAGCCAAGAATATTCTCAAGTATTAGCAGTTGAGTTTTCAATTCAACCACACATGGATAACTTAGTATCTGCAGCAAAGTATTTAGTAGAAAAGTAATATGGTTGTAGTGGTAACGGTAGCAAAAGTAATATTTTTGGTGTTTTGTAGTGATTGTAACAGTAGCAACAGAAAAGTAAATAAGTGGAGAACAATATGGGAAAAGCTCGTAGGCATTGGATCGGTGATGGAGAATTATGCCGGATGCGGTTCATCATGTAACAAGCATAACATAGGGTGATACAGAACTAGCTCCAATTCATCAATGTAATGTAGGCATGTATTCCGAATATAGTCATACGTGCTTATGGAAAAGAACTTGCATGTCATCTTTTGTCCTACCCTCCCGTGGCAGCGGGGTCCTAATGGAAACTAAGCGATATTAAGACCTCCTTTTAATAGAGTACTGAAACAAAGCATTAGCACATAGTGAATACATGAACTCCTCAAACTATGGTCATCACCGGGAGTGGTCCCGATTATTGTCACTTCGGGGTTGCGGGATCATAACACATAGTAGGTGACTATAGACTTGCAAGATAGGATCAAGATCACACATATATTCATGAAAACATAATAGGTTCAGATCTGAAATCATGGCACTCGGGCCCTAGTGACAAGCATTAAGCATAGCAAAGTCATGGCAACATCAATCTCAGAACATAGTGGATACTAGGGATCAAACCCTAACAAAACTAACTTGATTACATGATAGATCGCATCCAACCCATCACCGTCCAGCAAGCCTACGATGAAATTACTCACGCACGGCGGTGAGAATCATGAAATTGGTGATGGAGGATGGTTGATGATGACGACGGCGACGGATTCCCCTGTCCGGAGCCTCGGACGGACTCCACATCACCCCTCCCAAGAGGTTTTAGGGCTTGGCGGCCGCTCCGTATCGTATAACAAGATGAATTCTTCTATCTGGTTTTTTTCTCCCCGAAAGCAAATATATAGAGTTGGAATTGAGGTCGGAGGAGCTCCAGGGGGCCCACGAGGTAGGGGGGCGCGCCCCCACCCTAGTGGATAGGCTGTGGGCCCCCTGGTCTTCATCTTTTGCAAGGATTTTTTATTAATTCCATAGACGTTCCGTGAAGTTTCAGGTCATTCCGAGAACTTGTGTTTCTGCACATAAATAACACCATGGAAAGTCTGCAAGCCCATCTCGGTGAGACCCAGATCCCATCGATGAGACCGAATTGATTAGGGTTTTTGGCACTGGATATGTCAACTGAACTCGGTGGCTCCAGATATGGGATTTCGGTGGGGCCGAGTTGGACTTTTTGGATTAGGACATATGTGGATATGAGAAAGTAGTGGAGGGTTTTGGAGCATATCACTAAGCATTTTGAGCAAGATCCTCATCAAGCAACACTTCATCCCTTCTTAATAGTATTGGCTTTTCCTATAGACTCAATGTGATCTTGTATCACTAAAATAGAAAATGTAGAGTCTTGTGCTTTGTGCTTGAGCCAATCCTTTGTCCTTAGCATCTTGAAGGGGTTCCACATCCTCTTGTCCATGCCACTCCATTGTTGAACTTATCCGAAACATACTAGGTAGAAGCATTAGTCCAACAAGAGATATGTTGACATTAATTACCAAAATCACGTAGGGAGCACTTGTGCTTTCAATCTCCCCCTTTTTGGTAATTGATGACAATATTCATCAAAGCTTTTAGATAAGGATATAGAGAGCAATAAGCAAAGCTTTTGGAAAGACATGTAACATGCATAGGCTCCCCCTTTATGTATGCAATCATGTAAATATGAAACATAGGCACTATAAAAAAGGGAAATTTTTGTTTTTGCCACTCTAGATTTTGCCAATTTTCCTTATGCCACTCTAGATTTTGACATTTCACTTTTGCCATTCTTAGTTTTTGACAATTATCACAATTGCCATTCCCGTGGCAAAAGCAAAATGTTGAGAGTGGCAATTGTGATAATTGTCAAAAGCTAAGAGTGGCAAAAATGAAATAAAATTATTTTGCTTTTGCCACAGAATGGCAATTGTGATAATTGTCAAAATCTAAGAGTGGCAAAAGTGAAATGTCAAAATCTAGAGTGGCATAAGAAAAATTGGCAAAATCTAGAGTGGCAAAAACAAAATTTTCCCCAAAAAAATACATTTCCGTGATGATACATGTTTGTCATAGTAGGTCGCGTTTTCTGTCATGCATGTACATCCGTGACGATTTTATGACAGAATCAAGATAGTCATACATGTGCTGTCGTAGAAGTGTTCCATGACATTGCCAAAATTATCATCATGGAAGTGTCCATTTCCATGACGATAAATCGTGCGTCACAGAAGTGCTATCATCAAGGGTGACCGACACATGGCATCCACCGTAACGGAACGCCGTTAAGCTATCGGGTCGGGTTTTGGATCCGATAACCCGTTAACAGCCCCGACCAATGGGGATTTTCCACGTGTAAAATCATCATTGGCTGGAGGAGACACATGTCAGGTCTGCGTTGGCACAGGTGTCACTCATCCTATGGGCGAGACGTGCCTATGATATGTTGACACATGGACCGGCCCATCAAGTTTAAATGGGTCGGCCCAACTGAAGGCCCACAAGATTTTGTGGACCATAATGGGCCGGCCCATCTAAATGCCCATGAGATATTGCGGACCATAATGGGCTGGCCCAGCTAAAGGCCCACAACATTTTGCGGGCCATAATGGGTCAGCCCAGGTAAAGGCCCACAAGATTTCTTTGTGCCATAATGGGCCGGCCCATGTAAAGGCCCACAAGATTCTTGCGGATCATAATGGGTCAGCCCAGCTAAAGGCCCACGAGATTCCGCCGACATTAATGGGCCAGCCCAGTTGTAGGCCCACAAGATTTTGGGGACCCTAGTAGGCCAGCCCATTAACTGGCTACCATGTTTTGGGCCAAATGCTGGCCCATATTTGATCCGGTCCATTAATGGCCTGCCACGCTCCGGGCCTAATAGTGGCCCATATGAGATCTGGCCCGTTAAAAGCCTACCATGTTATGGGCCAAATTATGGCCCAGATCAGGTCCGGCCCTTTAAGAGGCTTTGGGCTCAATTATGGCCCATATCAGATTTGGCCCGTCAACTAGACACTATGCTTCTGGGCCCACTTGCTAAAGGACCACTTAGTAATTCGGCCTGATATTAGTTTTGGCCCGCTAAGGGCCCGTTTAACATTTCGGCCATATATTAATTTCCGCCTGTTAAAAGCCTGTCATATACTTGGGCCTAGCTACGACCCGGTTTGCATCCGGCCTGCTCGCAGCCGATATCTGAGTGGGCCAAACAAGGACCGAGACAATTTTGGCCTGTTAAAAGCCTATGATTTGATTCGCGGGCCGGGGTTCATTTCGGGCTGCTGCCGGCCCGTGAGCTGTTCGGCACGTTTCAGGCCCAACCTACATCGTGATTGCATGACGGCCCGATTATGTACTGTGATTTTACGGTTTTTGCCGGTTTACTGTGAAGACAGGATATATATACAATAAAATAACTGCAGCATCGTGAATAAGAGAAAACCTAGAGTATGCAATAAAGAAATTACGACATGTTACATCCACTAGGCATCAAAGTTCGCCACTATGATAATAAAGCACAAGCAGACATCAGATTACATACACTGGGCATCAAAGATCGCCACCAGTGCAAGTAAAAACACCGACAAAATAATATACAAAATTGACAGCACTTCAATAGAGTTCAAGAAAGGTTAGCCCTGCTGGGGAGCTGCAGCGCAAGCAGCTGAGCAAGATGATGAGACTGCGCTTGTTCAACACTTAATTATATCTTCCTCACTCTGAAAGATAAACAAGTAGACAGATGACAGGTTTTGCACATAAAATTATTAGTGCTGACAATTCATCACATTTCTTACTGACGAATAAAGTGACACAGTTTAAAATTGCATTAACACAATATGGTATTGTTTAGGTCAAGACATGGCAGGAAATGACATTGTGAAGGAGTTGATAGCTTCACGACACCACTGGATTACAGATCAAGAACTCATAAGTATCAATGGTTAGTGCTTTCAATTTATGACATTTCAGGTTGGCAAATAAAGAGATGGTTTAAATAATAGTAGAATGATATGACATTGTTCATAGTTAAGACATTGCAGAATATGACATTGTGCTATAGTGGGTAGGTTCACCACACCACTGGATTATGGATGAAGAACAGAAGCATACATGCAGTGCAAAAGAAGATCACTTGCTCTGTATAGTTTAATTTACATGGTATGAAGAAGAAACTTGGTTGTACAACTCAAAACTTAAATTGAGAAAGGACAAACTTTTGTTTATGAACTACATAATAAACTTTAAACAAGCAAGTTGATGCAAACACCAAAAATAAACAGCTGTTGCAGTCATGCCTAACCAAATATATACAACAAAGTTTGAAGGATTGAGATGCACAAACTTACATTATTGGTGAAGACAGGCTCTATAAAGGCCTTGTCCATGCTGATGGGGGGGGGCAATTCAAGAAGTTTACCACAGAATCTTCTTCAAAAGCATTGCCTTTATTCTACATTTTGTTAAGAGTAAATATAGATGTGATAATATATGAAAAAATGAAGAATATTTAAGATAATATGAAGAGTGATGCTACATAACCAAGTAGCTATAAATGTAAGTGCAGCGATACAGGCAAAAGGTACAGCCAAGAGCAATGCACAGCTAAACTTCTTCAGTACCAACCTTATGGTAAGAGTAAATATAGATCTAATGTGTAGAAAATGGTGGGCAAAGGAAAATAAGTTGCAGAGTGATGGTACATGAACAACTACCTGTCATTATAAGTACACTGATAAAGGACAACATCTACTTACAAGAACAATGCAGAGCTCAAAAAACATTGGCATTGGATATATTCTACACTAATGTAACCATTCATACAGATCAGATAATTTGGAGCGAACAATTGATAAGCAAGCTATCATCCATATTGCTGTCACATAATGAACCAGGTATGTATGCAAGTACAGTGATACAGGACAACAGGTACTAACAAGAGCAAAGCAGCGGGTAGCATATTTGCGGTATCCTATCATTCTTGTCAAACCGGAATTCTTCTTCGAGCAGATTTCCTGCAAAAAAGATCCGTAAGGCACATGCGGAAAAGTAGAAGTTCAAATTGTCATGTGATTTCATAGATAGTACCTCATCCTGGGAACAAGACCAGTGCATAACAAGGTTTTTCCATTCAATGTCTTCTAAATTTAGCACAGGAGACTTCACCGGAAATTCATTTATAGACTTGCCATCAAAGTGTGATTTCCTCAGGTAACACCGATACTGCTGCAATGCTTCCTTGAAAAGCACAAGCAAGCTTTGCTCGTCATGACTATCCAGATTGACCCTCGCCTAGTTACAACAATGTAATGTAAATCATTGATGTGTTCAATCAGCAGAAAACAGGAAAATAATAACCATGAATAATAGCACTTACACGTAAGTTGGACAGGAAGATGTGAAAATGGTGTTTGTCTTCACAATAATCTTCCCATGATGGGAATATATGCACATAGTCCCTAACAACATTGAAAGCATTGTCTTTTAAACTGGGAATAAATGGAATGGGGTTCCAATATGCAGGAATTGGCCGTCTCTGCAGTTGGGATAGGTCTTCGGCCGGTGGACTTGCTGTACTTTTTGCTGGAGTGGGATTTTTCTGTGGTACAGCTGGTGCTATGGCAAATGAAATCGGTATACCTTTTGCTGGAGGGCAGGTCCTGTGTGGTGGGGCTAGTGGTGTGGCCAGTGAAGTATGGGCACAGTCTGCTGGAGTCAGTCCTACATTTTGTGTCACTGGTTGTACAGCCAATATAAGTGGGGTGTTGTCTGATTTCTCCGGCACCACCACATTTTTCAAGGACTTTGCTGGTGCTCCTTCAGGTTCGGCAATCACCCTCTTCCTTTTTGATGTCTGATGCACAAGAACAACATTTGAGTGGAAAAACATGGTATGGTGACAGATGGAATATGTATTGATAATGGATGGGCATGACATCTCGATATATATGATGAGTAAACTAAGCAGATGGTGGTGCATCAAAGTATAAGATATGCAAAGATACCCGCAATCAATAAAACATTGCCAAATTAGAACATGCACCTTGATGGGTGAACAGGACAGGCCATCTGCCTTTGACTCCTCGAGGTTAGAATAGTTATTAGGATCATATTCTGAACAAGAATCTGAAGGAAATATGCCCTAGAGGCAATAATAAAGTTATTATTTATTTCCTTATTTCATGATAAATGTTTATTATTCATGCTAGAATTGTATTAACCAGAAACATAATACTTGTGTGAATACATAGACAAACAGAGTGTCACTACACTACTAGGGAAAAGCCTAGCAGTAGCGCGGGTTTTCGGCCTTTTAGTAGCGCGGGCGCCGGCGCTACTAATAAGGCGCTACAGCTAACGTATAGCAGTAGCGCTGGTCCACTCGCGCTACTGCTACACAAGTGTTGCAGCAGCGCGCTTAAAGGAACCTCGCTGCTGCTAATAGCAATAGCGCGCTTCCCCTGTGCGCGCTACTGCTACAACCACGCTACTGCTAACTTTTCTCCACTCGCTACTACTAATTTTAGTAGTTTTTTGTTTTTTTTGGCATATTTGTTTTGTATTTGAACAGGCTTTATAGAAGAATCTTTAGCACATACAAATGTTATCATGATACACATACAAAATGCCTGCGAGACCACAAATGTATTCATAGCATATAGATATAAATAGTCTCGTCATAATCATCATCCAACACAAAGTGGTATCTTGTCACCATCTCGAAAATAGCGATACATGCAAGTCTCGAATACTTGCAACTACAATGTCATCCATCTAAAAAAAGGTATACGCGAGAAGAGCTATCACTATGAGTGAGAGCGGAACTATGCAGTACATGAGATGGCGCTTACGATTCCTCTCTCGCGCTAGCGTGAACCTCAAGTAACTAGCTTCTCCTTCTTGTCTGCTTCTGAAGCCTTTATGGCTGGTGTCCGAGAACCCATTCACTTGCGCCTGATACTCATGCCACTCGTTGTACACCCCCGGAACCTTCCCTTTGTACACGACATAGCAGTTCCATCTCAGTATCAAGAAACTAGGTACCTGTTAGAGATGCATGTTCATGAAGAGGATGTACAATCATATATATGCAACAAAATATACTAGAGAACACCGAAAAAGAAAGGGTTAGCAACTAGATGCAACATACAGTATGCAAATTAATTAACTAGAGGTACACAGGTCATCGTACGCAAACTAACAAAGTAGCGTTACGCAAGTTCGGCAGGGATCGTGGACATCACAAAGTTGCATCGTTACAAATAGTATACAAGTTCAACCGACACATATCATCATCATCGACATCATAAATCACTAGAAGTTCCATCCTTCCATATCATCAAGGATGGACCCTAGCTTCTTGAACGGCGTGAGGTCTAGACGTTGCATGCCTATGCGAGTTCGGACGTCAGCTCGCGATATAGGGCCGTGGTGGAACATCCCCTTCTCATCGACGACTTCTTTCATGACGATCGTTGCAATGTCGCTTTGGATGCGAAAGAAGTCATCTCTAAGTTTATAATCCGCTTCTCCATGAAATTCTAGCCACTTGTGGATATGATCATCATTTCTGCTTCTCATGCGAAGCTTTTGGTTGTTATGAATGGTGTGATGATGTTGTTGTTCATGGAGTTGCTCCCGTTGAAACTGGGCAACGGGAAATCATGTACCGTCTTGTCTGGATTTTCCTTCGACCAATTGATGATAACTGGAACCAAGTTAGTAGCGAAATCATTTCTGCAGGCAGTTACAGCTGCATTGACTGCCTGCTGTAACAACTCATATTTGTCCTCGGCTGCTTTTTTCCGTCCTCAGCTGCTTTTTTCTTGACCGCAAGCTTCACCTTCGCGTCGATGTCCGCCTGACTAAACTTCTTTTTCTGCTTCTTGGCCTCCGGGCCCTCGTTGTAAAACACCTTCCACGTGGTGCCATCTCCAGCGCCGTGCACACGACCATATTGCGGCCGCTGGCCCAAAGGGAGTCCCTTAAGTTCGTTCAAGGCCCGGTTGAGAGGGGTGTCCCACTTGGGCCTCATTGGAGAAGTAGGGTGTCAGTGTCAAAATCGGCGGATCTCGGGTAGGGGGTCCCGAACTGTGCGTCTAGGCCGGATGGTAACAGGAGGCAAGGAACACGATGTTTTACCCAGGTTTGGGCCCTCTTGATGGAGGTAAAACCCTACGTCCTGCTTGATTAATATTGATGATATGGGTAGTACAAGAGTAGATCTACCACAAGATCAAGGAGGCTAAACCCTAGAAGCTAGCCTATGGTATGATTGTTGTATGATGAAGTTGTCCTACGGACTAAAACCCTCCGGTTTATATAGACACTGGAGAGGGTTAGGGTTACACAAAGTCGGTTACAATGGTAGGAGATCCAAATATCCGCATCGCCAAGCTTGCCTTCCACGCCAAGGAAAGTCCCATCTGGACACGGGGCGAAGTCTTCAATCTTGTATCTTCATAGTCCTGGATTCCGGCTGAAGGTATAGTCTAGCTACATGGACACTCCCTAATCCAGGACTCCCTTAGTAGCCCCCGAACCAGGCTTCAATGACGACGAGTCTGGCGCGCAGATTGTCTTCGGCATTGCAAGGCGGGTTCTTCTCCAAATTCCGTGTACCTGTTGAATAATGTCCGATTTTCGTAATGTAGCGCACCTTGGCTTCCACGCCCAATAATGGCCGTCTTCCACGTGTCAAACGAATGCGAAAAGTCGGGGTGTTTTTACATTCACACCCCTAGCCGCATAAATGAGCCGCCTATTTAATGGGATGGGGATTCAGATCCAAACCACAACTTCTCCTCCCCGCGAGTAATCATCAGAGCGTCTCCAGCAAAGGTCCATTCCAACATGGCCAGCCGTCACAGCTCCTCTCGCCCTTCTAGTCCTAAACCTGGAGACTGGGAGAGGTGCTCCATCCTGCACAGTGAGCTAGTGTCGATTCAGGCCAAGGGATTTCTCCCTCAGGCCTATATGGTCCCGGTCCGAGCCGGACTCGCCACCTATAATGGTGGAGAGCAAGCGAAGAGCACCCCCAATCCCTCCAAAGGAGAGCAGGTGTGCCTCGTCCCTTATCTAATAAGAGGACTTGGATTTCCAATTCATCCATTTCTCCGTGGGCTTCTGGAGTTCTACGGACTCTAGCTGCGCAATCTCACGCCCGCCTCTATATTGCATATCGCGGGCTTCGTCGCCCTTTGCAAGCTATTCTTGGGTGTTGAGGCTCATTTCGCGCTGTGGAAGAGGTTATTCTGATTGGTGCCCCGCTCTCAAGAGGGGTCTATATATCAAGTGGGCGGAGCCGAAGTGTGGCGTATCGCCGGGACCGGATATCTATCCAGAACCCGAAAGAAGGCGTCCGAGGACTGGCCTTCAGAATGGTTTTATATAGATGATGTCCCGCTGCCGGATCCTATCCGGGTCGGTCTCCCCGAATTCAACAGTGCTCCCTTAAAGAAACGCCTAAGCTGGCGTCCGTGGAGCTCTCAGAGAGAAGGCGACAGGGACGTCCTTCACCTGATGGGTCGGATAAGACTATTGGCTCATTCCAGACTAACCATGATTGGAGTCATGGCCGCATGCATTATGCGGGGGGTGCAGCCGCTTCAATATAGAGGCCACCCCATGTGGGATTTTAACGGGGAGGATGACGCCACCCGTTACGGTCGTAAGGGGCCAGCCTCAGCTGCCGCTCTAGTAAAGATCTTGTCCTCTTTGTACAAGGGAGAAGAGGAAGAATTCCTCCGCGTCAACCCGCAGGGCGGATTTACTATGTACAACCCTCCGAGTTGGGTAAGTGGACAATTGTACTTGCCCATCCGTTTTATATTCCCATGATTAAATATGTAGTCTAACGATTTCAACGCAGGAACTGCGTCAGGAAGTAAAGGATATAAACAACCGTCCCCCACAGCCCGAGGATCCAGAACGGTCCCTCGATCCGGACTCCGAGGAGGATCCGGACATATCGGTGGAGCTGATTGATGGGGTGTTTCATCAGCTAAGCAAGGACAATACCTTGGTGGCCATTACGGCTGATTACCCAGGGTTAATCCCGGCCTCCCAGGTAACAGAGAGCGGAGTCTCATCCCCTTGAGAAGGAATCCATTCTCACGCATTTCAGTTTTCCTGACAACGACCGTGTTTTGCAGGGGAGGTTTCCGAGGTGGGAGGCCGAACCTGCGGCGGCTAGCTAACGAGGGGCCGCAGGGCCCCGTGGGGTAAAAAGGAATGTAGTCCAGGCTGAGACGCCGGCGCAAAGGTACAACACACCCTCTTTTTCCCTGGTGTTATTCCTTCAGGGCATATTAACGTTCGTGCTATCTTCAGGACGAAGTGACCTCGCCAGACTATATTCGGAGGGGTTGCCAATCGCGCCTCCACCAGCTAGGCTCCAACGCCTGGCCCGGAAGCGGAAGCGAACACAAGGCATGCACCGGACGCTCCTCCGACAAAGGATGTGGACAGGCTGTCTGCCACCAATTCCGAGGTGGAGAGTGCCATGAACCACAGGTGTCGCTGAACAGTTCTTCGCGACGCTTGTTTCTCCCAAGAGGCATTAGATGCCTTCAATTCGGGAGATGCATACCTCTGTGCCGCTCAAAATGGTTTAGCCAGAGCCACGGAGCAATATGTAAAAGACATACGGGTAAGAAAATTTTGGTAAATATATATACCAGTAGCCCCCGAGACTTGAAACAGTTAGAGTAACTGATTTAAGGATCATTTGTTATGTTGGTTCTTACAGAGAAGAATACCGTACTGTCCCAGGAGCTGGA
Source organism: Triticum dicoccoides (assembly GCF_002162155.2). Taxonomy (NCBI): domain Eukaryota; kingdom Viridiplantae; phylum Streptophyta; class Magnoliopsida; order Poales; family Poaceae; genus Triticum; species Triticum dicoccoides. The sequence continues at coordinate 117,054,631 of NC_041388.1, read as the reverse complement.
AGAGTGCAAAGCCCAACTGGAGGCCGCACTAGCCGCAGCAGGGGAGCCCAAAGAGACCCCTCTGGTAAGATACACTTCGAAAGATTAGTGTCTTGCGAAGTGCGGTGTGGGTGTAAATCTGACAAATCATATTGCAGATGGCGCCGGACTCGATCCGGAGAGGCAACAACTCTTACGCCGGCTAAATGCGGGTGAGAGTATGCTGACAAGGGTGAGGCGGGAGAAGAATGATCTTCAGGATGCCAACACCAAGCTGGACGTTGAACTTAAAGATGTTCGTGGCCAGCTGTCGGACTCCACTAAGGAGAATCAGCAGCTTCGACGCGGCATATTTAGTAAGTGCCTAAGTGAATCTTTGAAAGAAAAGAGTTCGGCGAGGAAGTCGACTAACAGAGTAATATCTGTAGGTATGCTAACGGGTCGTCCTGAAGAGGAGATGCCCAGTTCTACGGGTGACCTTCTTCCCGAGCTCTCGCAACTGTATGAGCGAGTTCGGCAGGCGATGTGAGGCGTTGCCCAAGCCTTATGGCCTTCCCACTCTATGCCCGAGGGCCTTGCAGAGCTTTCGGAGAAGCTTAAGGGAGCAAGGAGGCGCTTTCGGTTGTGGAAGATATCGGCCTGCCGACAAGACTCTAGGGAGGCCTGGGCCATGGTGAAGACGATGTACACGAAGTCTGACCCAAACCACATGGCCGAGGTCGGACCTGTGGGGCCTGACGGGAAGGAGATCCCTGTAAGCTTAGTGTACGGCCAAGTAGAATTGGCCGCAAAGTATTCCCAGCAGGACTGTAAGTTAGACAACCTGTTAGATGGTATTGAAGAGGAATACAATCTGTCAGAGTGACTATGTAATTTTTAATTGACATGTGTAACGCCTTCTAGCCGGATTGTAGATCGTTTGTCGTTGCCGACCTTTTCGCTTCAACCTCAGGACCTGACGGTCCGGAGTGTGTCCGAATACCCTACCGGTTATGTAATAACCGGGGTATGCATGGAGACCAGGCGTAGGGGTAATTAGTGCATTATCAGACAAGTGCCCAACTAGTTATGTTTTATTACATGGTTAGTAAGAAACATCTTCCAGAGAGAATAGTTCCGTTAGGGGTTCCTTTCTCTGGGAGGCATGCCCTAAAGTGCATGTCCGGACTGCAAATGCAGGAAAATCATCTGGGGGCATATATAAATAAGTAAAAAAGGTCATCTTTTAATTCACCGACCGAATATTCTGCTAAGAACGCTAGCTTGCTAGCTTTCGGCTTCACCCAGTCTGAGGTACACATCCGGCTGATCCGGCAGTAACAATCACAGAGGTGCTCCCTTTACCACCTAGCCGAACAATCAGGAACGTAGGGGTAAGCACAGGAGCCAGGCAACCCAGCTTGGCCGAAACTTAAGTCATATCGATGCATATAATGGTGAAGAAAAGGTACATGCGGAAGTTTGACACATGTGGTGGGCGTGAAGCCCGTATAAATAAGCTTCTGTTAAAGAAGCCCCCAGGTTTAGTGAGCGCGAGTAGCACGTCACTTGAGGAGCCTTTAAGGGCTATAAAAGTAAAAAGGGGAAGGATAGAAATGTAAGACAGAAAATGTAAAAAATGGACAGAGGAAGGAGACAAACACAGAGTCCGGCGCTAGGCATAGAATCTTCGGAGATGGGCTGCGTTCCATGGGTTCGGCTCGAGTCGGTTATCCAACGCATCTCGCAGGCGGTATGCTCCACCAGTCAGGACTTGGTCGATTATGAAGGGACCTTCCCACTTGGGCTTCAACTTGTCCTTTTTCTTGTCCGGCAGGCGTAGAACTAATTCACCAACGTTGTAATTTTTGGCTCGCACTTCTCTGCTTTGATATCTTTGAGCCTGCTGTTGATAGAATGTGGAACGGGCTTTTGCCACGTCGCGCTCCTCCTCTAAGGCATCCAAACTGTCCCGCCGATCGAGCTCGGCTTCCCATTCTTCGTACATGCGCACTCGAGGTGAGTCATGAATTATGTCGCAGGGCAAGACTGCCTCTGCGCCGTACACCATAAAAAATGGTGTGTATCCGGTGGTGCGATTCGGCGTGGTCCGCAGCCCCCAAAGTACGGAGTCGAGCTCCTCTACCCAGTGCGTGTTAGATTCAGGGACCACACTAATCTGGGTTTGATGCCGCTCATGATGAGACCATTTGCACGTTCGTCATGACCGTTAGTTTGTGGGTGATAGACGGAAGCATAATCGAGCTTGATGCCCATGTTTTTGCACCAGTTTCACCTCATCGGCCGTAAAGTTCGTGCCGTTATCGGTGATGATGCTGTGGGGGACGCCATAACGGTGTACGAACCCGGATATAAAGTCTATCACAGGTCCGGATTCGGCCGTCTTAATAGGCTTGACTTCTATCCATTTGGTGAACTTATCCACCATGACCAGTAAGTATTTTTTCTTGTGGGTTCCGCCTTTAAGGGGTCCCACCATGTCAAGCCCCCAGACCGCGAAAGGCCAAGTGATGGGGATAGTTTGGAGGGCGGTGGGTGGCACATGGCTTTGGTTTGCAAAAAGCTGGCAACCGACGCATCGTTGGACCAAGTCCTGAGCGTCCGCTCGGGCCGTCGGCTAATAAAAGCCTGTACGGAAAGCCTTGCTTACAAGGGACCTGGCTGTGGCGTGATGGCCGCCGAGTCCGGCATGAATTTCAGTCAGCAGGTTCCACCCTTCCTCCTCAGAGATGCACCTTTGAAGGACTCCGGTAGTGCTTTTCTTATAAAGTTCTCCCTCATGGACTTTATAGGCTTTAGATCGCCGCACTATATAGCGTGCCTCATTTTGGTCCTCTGGGAGTTCCTGCCTAGTAAGGTAGGCTAGGAATGGTTCTGCCCACGGGGCGATAACGACCATTAGTACGTGGCTGAGGTTGTGATTTCATTGGTAGAGCCTCCGATTATGTCAGATTGTTTGGCGTCGGACAGTGCGGTTGGGTCCGGGCTAATATTGCCATGTTCCCCTTCCCATACTACGGATGGCTTGAACAACCTTTCCAGGAAGATGTTGGGGGGGACAGCATCGCGTTTTTCGCCGATGCGTGCCAGGACGTCTGCCGCCTGATTGTTTTCTCGGGCTATATGGTGAAATTCGAGCCCCTCAAACCGAGCTCACATTTTGAGGACGGCGTTGCAGTAAGCTGCCATTTTTGGATCCTTGGCATCGAAGTCTCCATTTATTTGGGATATTGCGAGGTTCGAATCCCCGCGCACCTCTAGGCATTGAATGCCCATGGATACTGCCATCCGGAGACCATGTAAAAGGGCCTCATATTCGGCTGCATTGTTGGAGTCCGTGTACATAATCTGGAGTACATATTGAACTGTGTCTCCTGTGGGGGGCGTCAAAACGACGCCGGCCCCTAGTCCGGCCAACATATTGGAACCGTCGAAGTGCATGATCTAGTTTGAATATGTGTCGTACTCTTTAGGGAGTTCGGCCTCCGTCCATTCTGCGACGAAGTCGGCTAAAACTTGCGACTTGATAGCTCGCCGTGGCCTATAAGTTATGTCGAACGGGAGGAGTCGATGGCCCATTTTTTAATCTGGCCCGTTGCGTCACGGTTGTTTATAATATCATTGAGTGGTACTTCTGATGCTACTGTGATTAAACACTCTTGAAAGTAGTGTCGTAGCTTCCGGGATGCCATGAATACCGCATATGCAATTTTTTGATAATGTGGGTACCGTGATTTGCATGGGGTGAGGACCATGGACACATAGTAAACCGGCTTTTGAAGGGGGAATTTCTGTCCGTCCGTTTCCCGCTCGACGACGAGTACTGCGCTGACAACTTGATGGGTTGCTGCAATGTACAATAGCATTGGTTCGCCGATTTTTGGCGCAGCCAGGCAGGGTTTTTGGCCAATAAGGCTTTTATTTCCTCGAGTCCGGCCGTGGCGGCATCCGTCCACTCGAAGTGTTCGGTGCGCCGAAGGAGGCGGTAGAGGGGTAGTGCCTTTTCTCCCAAACGAGAGATAAAGCGGCTTAGAGCCGCCACGCATACGGTTAATTTTTGTATTTGTTTGAGGTCCTTTGGGATATCCAATCGTGACAAAGCTTGGATCTTGGCTGGATTTTCTTCGATTCCTCTACCGGATACAATGAAGCCCAAGAGCTTTCCGGCTGGAACACCGAAACGCATTTTTCCGGATTTAGCTTGATGTCATATGCTCCGAGGTTGTCAAATGTAAGCCTCAAGTCGTCTACTAGAGATTCGACATGTCTTTTTTTACGACCACATCATCCACGTATGCCTCTACTGTTTTGCCGATCTGGTTTGCCAGACATGTCTGAATCATGCGCTGGTATGTTGCGCCGGCATTTTTGAGCCCGAAAGGCATTTTGTTGAAGCAGAATGGGCCGTATGGGGTGATGAATGCCGTTGCGACTTGGTCTGACTCGGCCATCTTAATTTGATGGTAATTGGAGTATGTGTCGAGGAAGCACAACGAATCGTGTCCTGAAGTGGCGTCGATAATTTGATCGATGCGGGGGAGGGGGAAGGGATCCTTTGGGCAAGCCTTGTTAAGGTCTTTGAAGTCAACGCACAGGCACCGGGATTTGTCCTTCTTTGGTACCATCACCAAGTTTGCTAGCCAGACCGGATGTTTTATGTCTCTGATGAATCCGGCCTCCAATAGATTGGCTAGCTCCTCTCCAATTGCCTATCTCTTGGGCTCAGAGAAACGCCGAAGGGCTTGTTTGACAGGTTTGAATCCTTTTAGGACATTTAAGCTGTGTTCGGCCAGCCTGCGTGGGATTCCTGGCATGTCTGAAGGGTGCCAGGCAAAAATGTCCCAGTTCTCCCGTAGGAATTCTCGCAGCACGGCGTCTACATCAGGGTTTAATCGTGCCCCAATGGAAGCTGTTTTATTGGGGTCCATTGGATGGACCTAGAATTTGACTATTTCATCCGCTGGTTTAAAGGAGGTGGACTTGGATCTTTTGTCGAGTATCACATCGTCCCTGTTTACCGTGGAGCGCAATGTAGTCAGTTCCTCAGCCGCTAGGGCTTCGGACAGTGCCTCAAGGGCCAATGCGGCTGTCTTGTTTTCGGCACGGAGTGCTATGTCCGGATCACTAGCGAGAGTGATGATTCCGTTCGGCCCGGGCATCTTGAGCTTGATGTACCCGTAATGGGGTATTGCTTGGAAGATTGTAAACGCTTCCCGCCCCAGCAGAGCGTGGTGTCCGCTACTGAACGGGGCCACTTGGAATGTGACCTCTTCGGACCTATAATTATCCGGCGTGCCGAACACCACATCTAGTGTGATTTTTCCTGTACAACACGCTTCCCGACTGGGGATTATTCCTCTAAAGGTTGTGCTACTTCGCTCAATGCGGTTCCAGTCTATTTCCATTTTTTGAAGGGTTTCCTCATAAATGAGGTTCAATCCGCTGCCTCCGTCCATGAGTACCTTGGTGAGGAGAAAGTCGTCCACTATAGGACTGAGTACCAATGCGGCTGGTGCTCGAGCTGTTCGCAATTTAGGTTCATCACTGGCATTAAAAGTAATAGGCGTGTCACTCCATGGGTTTATTGTTGCTACTTGATAGACTTCGGCGAGGCTGCGGAGTGTTCTTTTTCGCATATTATTTGATGCGAAAGTCTCGAAGACTGTTAAGACTGTACTGGAGTCCCTGAGGTGGCTTTCTGCTTCCTCCGGAATTAGGAGATCTTCGCCCCTTTTGGCCACCTGCCAGAGTATCCAACATGCTCTAAGGCTATGAGTTGGTGTGGCGTCCTCTGTACTATGAATTTTACAGGGTCCATTAAGCAATCCCTCCAGTACCGTTCCATGCCCTGTAGAGGGTTTTGGTTTTTTGGTTTTTAACCCGGGTGTCTGATGATAATGCACCCTTTTATTTCGGACGAGGTTTCTATTCAGGGCCGGATTGTCCCAAAATTTAGTTTCGGTTTTCCGGGCGCTTTCCATCGCACAGTACTTTTGTACTATGGTTGCCAACTAAGCAAAGTGTGTAAGATCACGACGACCTGTGGCGTTGAGGATTCCCTTGTCGGTGCAATTATTGCAGAAGATTGAGATTGCGTCTTCCTCGCGGTAGTCCTTTATCTTGTTCATAACTAGGAGGAACCTTGCCCAGTAATGATGTAGTGTTTCTTCGGGGTTTTGCCTGATTTGGGATAGATCGCTTATGTTCGGGTGGGTGGGTGGAATTAAATCCGGAACTTCACCCAATCTAAGACTCAAAGGCCAAGGAGTTTCCGAACTCTGAAGTTTGGATTCTTGGATGTTGTCCAGTGAATCTAGCTCATTGCCTGATTCCAAGTTCAGGTCTTGAGTTACATCCTCCCCTCCGCGGGTATCCGGCTTGGAGGGATCGGGAATCTGGACGTAGCTAGTCCTTAAGATAGATGAAGAGTCGCCGCACTGTGCCTCTACCACGACAACGTGATGGGTGACTTGGGGAGAATTAATTTCTCTTAGATCGGGTTTAAGCCCAACCTGGTCATAATCCGTAATGACCCCCAAGGCGATGATGTGATCCAAGAGCTTGTTTACGGAAGAGAGCTCCATTGGATCTAACTGCTCGACGAGTTCCGAGCTGACGTGAAGATTGCTTTTGATGACCCGAGAGGTCACCGTCGGCGCAACGGCCGAACAGGCGCTCATGAGAAAACCGCCTAGCCGGAGAGTTTGGCTGACAGCCAAGGCTCCCTTAGTAACGGCGCCGTCTTTAAAGACGGGAAGAGGCATCCTTCCTGATTGCGATGGCACAGAGGAACTCTCAATGAAAGCACCAATGTCGGTGTCAAAACCGGCGGATCTCGGGTAGGGGGTCCCGAACTGTGCGTCTAGGCCGGATGGTAACAGGAGGCAAGGAACACGATGTTTTACCCAGGTTCAGGCCCTCTTGATGGAGGTAAAACCCTACGTCCTGCTTGATTAATATTGATGATATGGGTAGTACAAGAGTAGATCTACCACGAGATCAAGGAGGCTAAACCCTAGAAGCTAGCCTATGGTATGATTGTTGTATGATGAAGTTGTCCTACGGACTAAAACCCTCCAGTTTATATAGACACCGGAGAGGGTTAGGGTTACACAAAGTCGGTTACAATGGTAGGAGATCCAAATATCTGCATCGCCAAGCTTGCCTTCCACGCCAAGGAAAGTCCCATCCGGACACGGGACGAAGTCTTCAATCTTGTATCTTCATAGTCCTAGAGTCCGGCTGAAGGTATAGTCTGGCTACACGGACACCCCCTAATCCAGGACTCCCTCATAGGGTTTTCGGCTGCAAGCTAGTGTTGCTTCTCCAGTAGTCTAATCAATTTCCTTGTGATCTTGTCCGTGTAAAAAACCTTTTTCTCCTTGTCCCACTTGTAGCGGGCCCTGATGAAGTCATGCTCCAAGGGGTTGGTGAACTTCGCGAAGGGGTCTGGGAGACCCACGGCTTCACGTTCCACATCCTCCTTATCCCATATGGGCCTTTTACCGAGGTAGCCACGGCTTCCGAGGCGGTGCTTCCGCGTGTTCCTTTGTTGAATGCTCTTGTATTTCGCAGCCTTAGCCTTGGCGTCCTCGGTAGCGCAAGTGTCCTTGAACTTTTCGAACTCCTCTTCCGTAAGTGTCAGATTTTCCTCCAGAATCTTGGACAGGGGTTCCTCAACCTCAATGGCTCGTTTCACCCTCGATTTCCAGGAGGCCAAATCATTGCTGAACATGCCCATGGCGTGATTGTTAATCTTTTTCATATTCGGATCATCCCACGGTTGTTCTATGTTATCATCCCGATCGGGGAACTTGAATCTCTTGTGCAACTACATTAGGAGCAACTGCGTCAAATGTTCTTTACTCCTTAAGTCATCGACATTGATTCTTGCGCATTCCCGTAGGATGCATCCTACTTGGTTCCCATAGCACTTGCGAGGTTCTTCCGGCTCTAACGGCTCAAACTTGCCAGGTGCCATCTTTGTGATCACAAGTCGTCCAATCCCTAGTTTTAGGTTTTTGTATCCTCTGCTTCTTATGCCTCTTTTCGGTACCGGCATCGGCGCCGGTATCTTCCCCGGCGGTACCTTCCCCACCGGTCTCGGCGCCGCCATCGGTGCCGGCATCGTCGGTGTCGGTGTCGGCATCAGTACCATCATCGAGGCAGACCTGCAAACCTTGCTTAGCAGTCAAAAAGTCGAGGTAGTCTTGTTCACCCTCATAATCCATCTCGTCAGCATCTTGGTCAGAAGGCCTAGTTTCTTCATTGTTCGACATGTTTCCTATGATTAAGTGTCCTCATTTATTTCTAAAAGTATGAATAAATGAGAAATGCGATAAAAAAGAAATCTATGTGCCAGCACTCGATATGCCAACTATGTAGCACAAATCATGCCTTTATTCACGGGAAATTTCGGCATGACCTTTGCTAAAAAATGGACATATCGAGCGCCTGAAATTCACCGGAATGGAAATGAATCAACATTCCAGCGTAACATAGGCAACTCGGATCATTTACCAAAACATGACATATCCACATGTCTAGTTCAAATTTGCATATAAATTCAGCAAATTTTGAAACCTATCTAAATTCATAACTAAATAGATAACCTAATTAACATAAATAAAACCTAAATAAATTAACCCTAACTAGCAGAGAGAGAGAGGGGGTGGTTTACAGAGGGTGCAGGGCGAGGAGGCAGGCCCGACGATGGCCGAGGTTGGGAGGGGAGGAAGCAGAGGAGGGAGGCGACGGCCGACGGGTCGGGGGCGAGCGCTGGCGCCGGGGGCCGTCGCCTTACCATGGCCCGGGACCGTTTGCACCTTTTGGCTCACGTATATGATAGTGTCTCTAGCATTCATATGACAGAGAACCCGGGCCGACATGACTAGTCGTGAACCCAAAGTGGCACTAACTTACGGGGACAGGCATACATGAATCAACATCGAGCATGTCGGTCAGCAGCGTGTGAATCCGGGCTATAGCACTGGGCTAACATGACACCGGGAACCCGGGCTGTAGAAGGCTAGGCAGGACTTCAGATGTCACCTCGTGACATTTCCCCGAAGGGACAGACACAGGAACAAAGTGAAACACATGCCGGCTAGTCAAGTGTCCTGAGTAGTTGTGCTGGGCTAGCAGGACTCCAGTGAACCGGGCTGTAGCGGACTACTATGGCTCATGGAAGCACAAGACTACATTTCCCCATAAGGGAGGCTACCAAGGATAAACCACTAGGTTGTCGGATCCCACACATACCAAGCATTTCAATCATACACACAATATGCTCAATATGTGCAATACAACATGGCATCACAACAAGACTCTACGACTCAGAGTATTTATTCATTAGGCTCCGAGGAGCGAGATATTACAAACATGGGTCTCATGACCCAACATTCAGAGCATACAAGTCAAAGCACACGCGGAAGCTTAACTTGTCTGAGTACAGACAACTACAAAAGAAGAAGGCTCAGAAGCCTGACTATCTACAAGACCCTCCCAAGGGTACAAGATCGTAGCTGAGGTAACAAGCTAAACGTCGAAGTCCAAGCGGAACTACTAGTGATACTGACGTCTCTCTGCAAAACATAAATTAAGCAAACGTGAGTACAAATGTACCCATCAAGACTTACATCAGAACTAGCTACATATGCATCATTGTCAACAAAAGGGATGGTGGGGTTTAACTGCAGCAAGCCAGCTTTGACTCAGTGGCTATCCTAAACTACGACTGCAAGCAACTCTTTGAGGTGGCGCACACGAGTCCACATATTCGCCATTCAATACACCACTATGGATCCGCTTCCGCCTCCCTACGAGAACGCCATCCATAGCACTCACTCTTATCTTGCGAGTTTTAGAGTATCCACTTTCACTTGTCTATGAACTATGCAGGGGGTCCAAGTTTCCATATCCGAGGAATCCGGCTCGAATAGATAATGATAACCCTGCAGGGGTGTACTTCTTCACACAAGCTTCCACCACTTACCGTCGTTTACACGACATGTACTCGGCAACCTTCAAGCGGAAGCCCAACGAGGGTGTCGGCCATGGCCTACCTAAACACTCAGGTCTCTAGTCCAGGTTTATAGCCTATCCAGGTTCCATCTGCAGGGAGTCCGGCCGAGGTTTCCACATACGGCCCCGAACGATGTGTACAGGGTTCCAGACACCAAACGGGCGCCCGGCATGCCCGGCCACAGTGTATCTACCGCAACATAGCCCACCCCTGGGGTCAGCACTGTGCACGGCCGCCAACACATATCCTACAAACACCAGAAACTAGGTGCAACTCCTGGACAGAGGACTAAGGTGATTAAGAAGCCAAGAGGGTCCATTGGTTTCGGGCCCAATGCATGGTAGTAACTGTTTCATGGATCACAAACACAGAACTCAGTTCCTGAGGACGGTTTCAATGAGACAACCCACCATGTACTCCTACATGGCCACTCACCGAAACCTTTACCAAATCGTGTTCACACACTTAGCTCACACACTGTAGGACATGTTTACACACCTCCGGTTCATCCCCGATGAATCAGACCTGACACAACTCTATGCAATAGCAGGCATGACAAACAAGCATGAATGAGTAGGCACATCAGGGCTCAAACAACTCCTACTCATACTAGTGGGTTTCATCTATTTACTATGGCAATGACAGGTCATGCAGAGGATAAGGGGCTCAACTACCGCAGCAAGTAACAGTTGAATCGTTGTTGTCCTAATGCAGTAAAAGAGAGCAGGAGCGAGAGAGTGGGCTTGTATCAGAATGAACAAGGGGGTTGTGCTTGCCTAGCACTTCTGAAGATAACATTGAGTCTTCATCAGTGTCAACGATCACAGCGTCGGAGCAGCGTCTACCGAGAGGGGACAATCACCGGCAATAGAGAAGGAACACAATCAATGCAATGCACAACATGATGCATGATAATGACATGTCAATATGTTGTTCATTGAGCTAATGCAACTAGCAACACAATTAAATGAAGTTGGTTTGAATACAAGATTCAAATTCAAATTCCATATATGATTAGTTAAATGCCATTTATTTGTTTTGTCCAAAACAGAGGACATGCATTGTTCAAACATGCATGAAAATGCCATAAACAGATTCCTTGAATTTTTCTAATAATTTTTCATATATAATTTATTTCATTTGGAGTTACGGTTGATTTTCTATGATTTTTAGAAGTTTTGGGCATTTTCTGGAATTTTCTGAATTATTATAATTTAAACTAAATCCAGAAAATGTATTACTGCGTCAGCATGACGTCAAGGTGATGTCAGCAGGTCAAAGGCGTCGACCAGGTCAAACCTGACCAATGGGACCCACTGGTCAGTGACCCAGTCAACTAACTAAGTTAGTTAGCCCTAACTAACTAGCCTGGGCCCACTGGTCAGCGACTGTAGTAACTAACCTAACTAGCTAATTAGCGCTAACTAGAGTAATTAGTCGGGCGGGGCCCGTAAGTCAGTGAGAGAGAGGGGGAGGTCAAACCGGGCAGTGGGGTCAACCCATGCCGGTCAACGGGTCAGGGGTCGCCGGTGTTTAGCCGCCGGCGACGACAGAGACGGCGGGGTGGCTCGGAAATGCTCTACAGGGCACCATTCGATCCGTGGGTTGCACCTACGGGTTCCTGGAATTGAGGCGCATCCATTGGGGGTGGTGGTAGGAGCTGGGGTGGCCGGAAAAATGGCCGGCGACGAGGTTCAGCGGTGGCAGCAGCTCGGGCATCCTAGGGATAGCGCTACAGAGCATGGGAGGGGGCGCTGCGGTTGCCTGTGGGCTCATGGGATCGTGCTGAGCATGATGGTGTGCTCTGACACAAGCTGCGGTGGCTGTGGCCACGGCGGCGACATCGCCGGTGGCGTGGAGTTCTCGACCAAGATGGGGCTATGGCCTAGACGTCAAAAACGACCAGGGGAAAAGGGGGAAACGACTCGGGGGCTCACTGTGGTGACATAGGGATGGCCAACGTGCTCGGGGAAGCGTCGGAGGCGGCGAATCGACCGGCATAGTCCGGCGAGCAGAAACGGTGGTGACGAGCTCGAAGACGACGGCATGGTGATCCTCGGCTTGCGTGGCTTGGCGAGGAGGAAGAGGGGCACCAGGCGGAGCTCGGGGGCGCATCGGAGAGGCTCAAAGATGGCTATGGCCGTGGGGGAGCTCGTCGGTGGCGACAGCTGCGTTCGGTCGCGCGCGTGAGAGAGAGACGGAGAAGGGAACGAGGTCGAGGGAGAGTGCAAGAGCGTCAAGGGGGTCCAGGGGGTAGCGTGGCGTCGCAGAGGGAGTCCAGGCGTCGAGGGGGTGCGGCAAGCAGGAGGTGGCTGGAGCGCGTGGCCGCGCGCACGGGGCACACGCCCGGCATCCTTCTATCGCGAGGAAGACGACAGGGGGGGGAAGGCTAGTGGGCTGGGCCGGCTAGCTGGGCCAGCCAGGTGGGCTTTGGTGGGTGCCAGGTAAGAGGCCCAGGTGCCGTTCTCTCTCTCTGATTTCTATTTTAATTTGGTTTTCTATTATTCTGTAGTCTTTAGGGCTTTATTAAAAATACTTAGACACTTCCAAAAATTATCAAACTACTCATGATCACTGTTGGGAAAATATCCTACAGTAAACATTTTAGTTTATGATTATTTGAGCATTTAAAATATTTAATAGCATTTAAATGCCCAAATGCAAATAGAGTATGATTTAATCCAGAGCCCAAATATGTCATGCAAAAATGTGCATCACCTCTGGTTACTGTTTCCAACTTTTTCCAAGAATGATGAACATTTTTTTAAAGCCATTTGGATTTACTGGAAATATTTTGGTTGAACCTAGTGAATTCCTTTAATGCTAGGGTTTAGGCAATCCCCATTTCAGAGTTTCATAAAACTTAAACATGATGACATGATGATCATGCAAGGTCAAGCAAAGGCTAAGGCTAGGGCTGTGACAGCTCACCCCCACTAAAGCAAGAATCTCGTCCCAAGATTCAAGACGTGAGGTAAGCGGAAAGGAGGTCACAAACTATCACAATCTTCTCGATCCAAGCTGCACCTCATAAGGTTGTTGATTCGTAGCATACGTTGATCTTGACATCCTCGCTTTCAAGATCTTCATCCAACATGTGGTCAACAGAGCAAGACATGTCTACATGGATGGATCATCCTAATGATCACAAGACCAACTCACGGAATGACATGTTGAAACATCTCGAGTTGAGACACCAAACACATCGAGAGGGATGGAAGAACAAACGACGTGGTTTGATTTGGTGGCAACAATTCCACGCTTAGAAAGATGGTGGATGGTGTCAAGGTGGCGAGGAAATAATTGCCATGGTCCCATAATGGGGCACCTTGGGAAAGGTGACTCGTTGGATTGTTCCCTTAAGTAGCAAAAATAATTACTTTTGATCTATAGATCATTGAAACTCTTCATACCAGCTTAAGGCAATTTACACTTGATCGTTTGGAAGAGTTTGAGGGAGTGGCATACTCAGACTAAGATGGATGATGTGGATTACCTTGTTAAAGACAACGCAATGGATGATTTTGCTTATCATCAGAAATGGATGGGACCCATGGTAGGACCACTTTTAAAGATGACCCTAAAAAGTAATTACGGAGGTGCAAGCTGGGAACAAAATGCAAATGCTGGGAATGATTCTAGTAACTGGTGAGAAACCCAACAGTAGAGAGAGATTCCACTGTTTGAAAGGTTATGGCATAATCGAAGAAACTGAGAACGGATCCCAATTAATGCCGACGATAAATCCTAGTGCTTGCGTGTGCTCTCAAGAACTTGAGCATTTCCGTATTCATCAAGTTTCTGCCAATATCCGTGTCAAGGATCCTGGCAACACAACATGCTACCATGATGAATAATGGTGGAAGATGCAGATGCAAAGAAAGATAACACTTTCTCAGATTTCACCTTAGCGAGGCCAAGGGATCAGAATATGGATGATCGACCGAGAGACAGTTAGCATTGCGCCTCTAATGTTCTCCTTGATGTGCTAGCGTAATCCATTCATAGATATGGTTTGATATCTAGAACATAAAGTAAAAGGTCGGACTTTGGAACCTCAAGAATCCATAAGGAATAACTACGGAGGAAGATCCTGCGAGATCCTTATGGGGAGGTGACTAACTTCTTCAACCAGGATACTACAATAATAGGCCCTCCGGTTAGGTGTGTTGGCCATGACGTCCACATTACGGGTTACAGAGGGACCAACAATATAGTTCTTGGAGTACGTTCCAACCATCATATCTGCCTGAGATTCAGATCTGGTTGGTGTTAGGATATTCCAGACATATTGAGTCTAGAAAGAAAATGAAAGTTTGCAACACAAATTGACGAGATGTCATTGCGAGATTCTCAGGAAGTGGACTATGGTAGTAAGCTCCAAAACATGAGCCGGTTTTGCTACAAACCTGTGAACACGCTGTCCCAGACAAGCATGACCACATAGTAGTCTTATAATAAAACACTACTGAGTCTAGATGGGGAACCATCATCGAGGATATCGAAGTCCTTGCGTAAGTCTAGCTCTTAAGAAGAAACTTCTTCTCCTTGAACAAATAAATCAGTGGCTTGGTGTGCTAGGGATTCATATAGAATGGAGGTTGCAAGTCTCCAGACCACAGAATACTTCGCACATATGCATTACTGACTTTGGATGGTTCCGAAGGAAGCAAAAACAAGCTTTCTCGAATTCACGGCGGCAACTTTCATCAAATGCACGTGAATTAGAGGAAGTCACTCCTTTCATCCAAACGTATACCTCATGAGCGGAACATGAAGGCAATACTTACCAAGTTTCCAATATTAGTGTAATGTTCAACATGAATCATGGGGGAGACAAAATGATGCTGATGGGCTCAACAACAACTCATCAAAATTCCCATATCACTGGACTTCCACCATCATGTGAACACGGTGATAGCATTGGTCAGACCAAAAGATTTAATGGTGTATGCTTGAGGGGTCAACCACGAATAGGACAACATTACGAACATCGTTGGCTCTGATTTGACTTGACGATAGCCCATACTCAAGTCAAAGTTTTGACAAGGCAATAGATCCAACAAATTATCACGAGGACCAATCGATGGAGATATCATCTTTCTTCAACACACACACACAAGGATATCCCTTTGGAATGAACTGAGCTGGACAAGCTTTCATTTTCCAACTCTCCAAGTTGTTGTTCAGCTTAACCAACTAGCTCAGGGTATCCAACACAGATTCTTGGAGAAGAGGTGGTTTACGAGAAACCAACTTGATCACAAACTCAACATAACAGTCAGGGGGCAACCTGGTGATACTTCCGAGGAAATATTCAGAAAATCACGAACCACCGATATGTTTCTAAGCTCGGGAACAATCTTGCTTTTCAGAGCAAGACAATATGATCAAGAGAGCGAGGGACTGACACAATCCTAACTCATTGATCGAAGAGTGCACCAGGAAAAATGGACTAGGTAGCACGATCAATCTTAGGATGATGATTCAATAACCAACACGCTAAGAAAGAAATTATTGTCCATTAGCTACCTAGCAACTAATTGCTAGGAGTATTGATTTCACACATCATGGTTCACTTGTCGGCATTCCGGTTGCGACAACACGGGACCGAGGAATGAAAAATGATGGTAAGAAGTATCACTGCGTCAAGAATTCATGAGAGAGGGTGCAATTCTCATGACAATCCTGACATAAAGGGGGTAATACTCTAGGGTAGAACAGAGCAAAAGCTGGATTGGCATTTGATCTGCAGAACACAACTACTTTGACCCAATCCTGGATATGGATGAGGTACTGGAATTTGTTTCTCCTAATTATTCTGAAATGGAATGGCTTAACGTACCACGAGAATAATAAACATCGATAACACGGATGCACAATTACTCCTGACTATCAATTGATAGACGATGGTCGGATTATAATTGAAAAGGGACAACTCAAGAGGACATATATCTTTCAGAGTTGTGGATGCATAGATTAATATGTCGAACCAAGTTCAACAGGTTTGTTCCAGATAACCCATGCAGAAAAGTAGAACTGGCAGAATCACAATTACGAATGGAGAACTCCTCATGAGTACTCTGATTGTGATATTTTGGTTCAAAGAACTTCTGCCTTAATGGTTCATGGTATTTGAAAGAAAGATATACCACAGACCTCGAGGACTAATGCAAAGGTTACTAATATCCTAAAGGAACTAGCAACACTATCAACATGAGGTAAGTAGGGTGAATCTCGGGTTCAAGAACCCAGGAATAGAATACCTACTACTAAATGGCATCACGGGATGCTTTCGAGAATGGTGGCCAGAATTATCACACCGGAACACAAAACATGGCTTGATTACTAGGTGACTCCCTAAGACAACTGGGGTCATAATAATAGCTCCAACATATATGTCAGGGTAATAGAGTACCTCAACTCACTGATAGTGTGATTAATCTGGCCCAAATGGACATCAGGAACAGGAGGAAGGGGTTTGCAAATGCATCAGACTACTTAGAAACCTGGGATGACTCGGACAGCATAACGGCTATAATTGCTCAAAATAATTTGAGACATCCTGTAGAATGGTGGCATAACCACTTAACATCACAATATCAAGGTTCCGAGATCAACTGTCAACATACGGAAGTAGTAGGAACGGAACTGAGGCTTGAACTCAACAATCCTAGGCAATTACGGTTTAGCAACTCGTCATCCTGAGAGATAGAAGAGAAGCCTAGTTCTTAACCCCCGCAGAAAAGAAGAGGTTGACTCAGATCAGAAGGACATAAGGTATAAGGAGTAAAAGAGCCTTACGTTCCCTTCCACAATCAATTCCCTTACAAAACTAAAGCATTTCTAGACACAACTTTGACCGGTTTGGCTTGGTAATCCTACAGGAAGTCAGGCTCTGATACCAAAGTTGTTAGGACCCTGATTCTAAGTCACACCGATCTAGCCTGTAACACCTCATATCACTTTGCGGCCTCACGCACGGTATGCCCACGGGTGTCGCCTTACCATGGCCCGGGACCGTTTGCGCCTTTTGGCTCACGTATATGATAGTGTCTCTAGCATTCATATGACAGAGAACCCGGGCCGACATGACTAGTCATGAACCCAAAGTGGCACTAACTTATGGGGACAGGCATACATGAATCAACATCGAGCATGTCGGTCAGCAGCGTGTGAATCCGGGCTGTAGCACTAGGCTAACATGACTCCGGGAACCCGGGCTGTAGCAGGCTAGGCAGGACTCCGGATGTCACCGTGTGACATTTCCCCGAAGGGACAGACATAGGAACAAAGTGAAACACATGCCGGCCAGTCAAGTGTCCTGAGTAGTAGTGCTGGGCTAGCAGGACTCCGGTGAACCGGGCTCTAGCGGACTACTATGGCTCATGGAAGCACAAGACTACATTTCCCCATAAGAGAGGCTACCAAGGATAAACCGCTAGGTTGTCGGATCCCACACATACCAAGCATTTCAATCATACACACAATATGGTCAATATGTGCAATACAACATGGCATCACAACAAGACTCTACGACTAAGAGTATTTATTCATTAGGCTCCGAGGAGCGAGATATTACAAACATGGGTCTCATGACCCAACATTCAGAGCATACAAGTCAAAGCACACGCGGAAGCTTAACTTGTCTGAGTACAGACAACTACAAAAGAAGAAGGCTCAGAAGCCTGACTATCTACAAGACCCTCCCAAGGGTACAAGATGGTAGCTGAGGTAACAAGCTAAACGTCAAAGTCCAAGCAGAACTACTAGTGATACTAACGTCTCTCTGCAAAACATAAATTAAGCAAACGTGAGTACAAATGTACCCAGCAAGACTTACATCAGAACTAGCTACATATGCATCATTGTCAACAAAAGGGATGGTGGGGTTTAACTGCAGCAAGCCAGCTTTGACTCAGTTGCTATCCTAAACTACGACTGCAAGCAACTCTTTGAGGTGGCACACACGAGTCCACATATTCACCATTCAATACACCACTATGGATCCGCTTCCGCCTCCCTACGAGAACGCCATCCATAGCACTCACTCTTATCTTGCGAGTTTAATTTAGAGTATCCACTTTCACTTGTCTATGAATTATGCAAGGGGTCCAAGTTTCCATATCCGAGGAATCCGGCTATTCGAATAGATAATGATAACCCTACAGGGGTGTACTTCTTCACACACGCTTCCACCACTTACCGTCGTTTACACGACATGTACTCGGCAACCTTCAAGCGGAAGCCCAATGAGGGTGTCGGCCACGGCCTACCTAAACACTCAAGTCTCTAGTGCACGTTTATCGCCTATCCAGGTTCCATCCGCAGGGAGTCCGGCCGAGGTTTCCACATACGGCCCCGAACGATGTGTACAGGGTTCCGAGACACCAAACGGGCGCCCGGCATGCCTGGCCACGGTGTATCTACCGCAACATAGCCCACCCCTGGGGTCAGCACTATGCACGGCCGCCAACACATATCCTACAAACACCAGAAACTAGTTGCAACTCCTGGACAGAGGACTAAGGTGATTAAGAAGCCAAGAGGGTCCATTGGCTTCGGGCCCAATGCGTGGTAGTAACTGTTTCATGGATCACAAACACAGAACTCAGTTCCTGAGGACGGTTTCAATGAGACAACCCACCATGTACTCCTACATGGCCTCTCACCGCTACCTTTACCAAATCGTGTTCACACACTGTAGGACATGTTTACACACCTTCGGTTCATCCCCGATGAATCAGACCTGACACAACTCTATGCAATAGCAGGCATGACAAACAAGCATGAATGAGTAGGCACATCAGGGCTCAAACAACTCCTACTCATACTAGTGCGTTTCATCTATTTACTATGGCAATGACAGGTCATGCAGAGGATAAGGGGCTCAACTACCACAGCAAGTAACAGTTGAATCGTTGTTGTCCTAATGCAGTAAAAGAGAGCAGGAGCGAGAGAGTGGGCTTGTATCAGAATGAACAAGGGGGTTGTGCTTGCCTGGCACTTCTGAAGATAACATTGAGTCTTCATCAGTGTCAACGATCACAGCGTTGGAGCAGCATCTACCGAGAGGGGACAATCACCGGAAATAGAGAAGGAACACAATCAATGCAATGCACAACATGATGCATGATAATGACATGTCAATATGTTGTTGATTTAGCTAATGCAACTAGCAACACGATTAAATGAAGTTGGTTTGAATACAAGATTCAAATTCAAACTCCATATATGACTAGTTAAATGCCATTTATTTTTTTTGTCCAAAACAGAATACAAACATTGTTCAAACATGCATGAAAATGCCATAAACAGATTCCTTGAATTTTTCTGATAATTTTTCATATATAATTTATTTCATTTGGAGTTACGGTTGATTTTCTATGATTTTTAGAAGTTTTGGGCATTTTCTGGAATTTTCTGAATTATTATAATTTAAACTAAATCCAGAAAATGTATTACTGCGTTAGCATGACGTCAAGGTGATGTCAGCAGGTCAAAGGCGTCGACCAGGTCAGACCTAACCAGTGGGACCCACTGGTTAGTGACCCAGTCAACTAACTAAGTTAGTTAGCCCTAACTAACTAGCCAGGGCCCACTGGTCAGCGACTGTAGTAACTAACCTAACTAGCTAATTAGCGCTAACTAGAGTAATTAGTCGGGCGGGGCCCGTAAGTCAGTGAGAGAGAGGGGGAGGTCAAATCGGGCAGTGGGGTCAACCCATGCCGGTCAACGGGTCAGGGGTTGCCGGCGATGACAGAGACGGTGGGGCAGCTCAGAAATGCTCTACAGGGCACCATTCGATCCGTGGGTTGCACCTACGGGTTCATGGGATTGAGGAGCATCCATTGGGGGTAGTGGTAGGAGCTGGGGTGGCCGGAAAAATGGCCGACGACGAGGTTCAGCGGCGGCAGCAGCTCGGGCATCCTCGGGATAGCGCTACAGAGCACGGGAGGGGGCACTGCGGTTGTCTGCGGGCTCATGGGATCGTGTTGAGCATGATGGTGTGCTCGGACACGAGCTGCGGTGGCTGTGGCCACGGCGGCGACATCGCCGGCGGCGTGGAGTTCTCGGCCAAGATGGGGCTATGGCCTAGAGGTCAAGAACGACCAGGGGAAAAGGGGGAAACGACTCGGGGGCTCACTATGGTGACGTAGGGATGGCCAGCGTGCTCGGGGAAGCGTCGGAGGCGGTGAATCGACTGGCGAAGTCCGGCGAGCAGAAACGGTGGTGACGAGCTCGAAGACGACGGCATGGTGATCCTCGGCTTGCGTGGCTTGGCGAGGAGGAAGAGGGGTACCAGGCGGAGCTAGGGGCGCATCGGAGAGGCTCAAAGATGGCTGTGGCCGTGGGGGAGGTCGACGGCGGCGACGGCTGCATTCGGTCGCGCGCGTGAGAGAGAGACGAAGAAGGGAACGAGGGTGAGGGAGAGTGCGAGAGCGTCAAGGGGGTCCAGGGGGGTAGCGTGGCGTCGCAGAGGGAGTCCAGGCATCGAGGAGGTGCGGCAAGCAGGAGGTGGCCGGAGCGCGTGGCCGCGCGCACGGGGCACACGCCCGACGTCCTTCTGTCGCGAGGAAGACGACAGGGGGGGAAGGCTAGTGGGCTGGTCTGACCAGCTGGGCCAACCAGGTGGGCTTTGGTCGGTGCCAGGTAAGAGGCCCAGGTGCCGTTCTCTCTCTCTCTGATTTCTGTTTTAATTTGGTTTTCTATTATTCTGTAGTCTTTAGGGCTTTATTAAAAATACTTAGACACTTCCAAAAATCTTGAAATTACTCATGATCACTGTTGGGAAAATATCCTACAGTAAACATTTTAGTTTATGATTATTTGAGCATTTAAAATATTTAATAGCATTTAAATGCCCAAATGCAAATAGAGTATGATTTAATCCAGAGCCCAAATATGTCATGCGAAAATGTGCATCACCTCTGGTTACTGTTTCTAGCTTTTTCCAAGAATGATGAACATTTTTTTAAAGCCATTTGGATTTACTGGAAATATTTTGGTTTAACCTAGTGAATTCATTTAATGCTAGGGTTTAGGCAATCCCCATTTCAGAGTTTCATAAAACTTAAACATTATGACATGATGATCATGCAAGGTCAAGCAAAGGCTAAGGCTAGGGCTGTGACAGGTTGGGGGTGGCGGGGTCGGGGGCGAGCGCACCGGGGTCGGGCGCGGTGGGGTCGGGGGCGGCTGGGTCGGGGGCGAGCGCGCCGGGGTCGGGGGCGAGTGCGCCAAGGTCGGGGGCGGGCGCGGCAGTGCAACGGGGCCGGGGAAGAGAGACTGGGGATTTGGGGGAAAAGAGGCGGGATGAAGCAGGGAGAGGGAGAATTTTGGGTTAAGTGGATGTAGCAGTAGCACGTTTACACGAAACGCGCTACTCCTATTACGAGCAGCTATAGCGATTTTCTGCAGAAACCGCTACTGCTACCTTGACTAGCTGTAGCTCTTTTTCACTAAAGCGCTACTGCTATAACCAGTTTCCCTTTTTTCTTTTCCTCGGCATAATAGGAACATATATATTACATCATTGGACCCTTGCATAATAATGGCTAAGTGTGTATACAAAATAGGAACATATATATATATATATATATTACATCATTGGACCCATGCATAATAATGGCTAATTAAGTGTGTATACAAAATAGGAACATATATTTCCATTTTGCAAAAGCATGAAATATTAATCACACCTCTATCTCGAGATCGAGCACACGGTGGAGATGATGATGTAGGGAGGTCAAAAGTGCACAAAGCTCTTCTTGACAAAGAAAGATCTAGTTAGGGGGCAAATAGGTCACTTAACTAAATGCTACATCTACCTAGCTAGCTAATTTGGGAGGAGACAACTTCAACTAGTGGAGGGGGGAGTGTTGGGGATATTACTACTGGGCGTAATCCGGCCAGGACAGGCCGGGTTAACTTCATGAGTAGTTGAGTATGATAAAAGCCCATGAGGGCAGATGAGGGCTGAAGGCCCATAATCGGTTTATGGCCTATAGCTATAAACCGGCGTCGGTATGTAACTTGTGTTATAAGTTAGGAATAGTGGAGACCGAACCGGACACATCTATGAGCCGGTATCGGGACTCTGTAAACCGACGGGCGTCACCCATGTATATAAGGGGACGACCCGGCGGCGGTTCAAGGAGAGACAACAACTCGAGACATAGGCGAAGCTTATTTGCTCCCTAGTCATCGAAACACCCATCAATTCCATCACAACTAGACGTAGGCTTTTACCTTCCTTGAAGGGGCCGAACTAGTATAGACTCTCTTGCGTCCTTGTGTCTGCTTTAACCCCTTCAAGCTAACCCATGGCGATGGCTCCACGACTATGTCCTTTCTCTGGGACATCTGCCCTGACAAAACCACGAAAGTTGGCGCCCACCGTGGGGCTATCGCACGATGGTTTCCGGTTCTTGGAGGGCCGCTTTAAAGGACTCGAGGGCTACACTGTAGGCCGGATGACTAAGAGTCGTCACGGTAAACTCTACATCGACGATGCAGGCTGGGGCCCCGAGGCCGGCTCAATTGAGTACGGGTACCGGGTCCCCTTTGGTAGCATTCACGTTTTCATTGGCAAGATCGGTGAACCGGACCCTGAGCCGGACATCTGCACCGACCTCGTCGAGATGGCTCAGCGTGCGCGATCTGCCCGGGTTAAACCGGCCATGAAGCGTGCCTTCGTGGGAATGATCCATGGAGGGAGTTATGAGGATGGATCGGAGCTTCATGGGGCGACTGCCGTTCGTTCTGGTGACGAATCTTCGACCGGAGAAACCGAATCTCTTTATCAGCTACAAGATGGCCGGATTGAGAGCTGTTCCGATGGTGACAGTATTCCGGACCCCTCTGATCTGCCTAACCGGGTTGGAATATTCATGACCGGAACACAAGCAATGCTTCACTCTTCGACAGCCGCAGCAACGATCTCCAGTTCAGCAGCGGCAACGGTTGCCGGGGCGGGAGGCCCTGTGCGCCCACCGGCTCAGGTTCTATCAGAACTATTTGATGCGTTGGCTGTGCTTATGGCAGAAGTTAATCCGCCAGATCAGGACGCTCACAACATGGAGATTGCAAAGGTAAAGGAACAAATCACCCAGGCCAAAACGGATCTGGCGGCTGAGGACACCAGGATGGCCGCAGAGCGGGCCGCTTTAGACGCACATGCCTACAGGATTATGTTGGATCAGAGCGCGTCGCATGAAGTCATGAGGAGGAAGCACCGGTCCCGCTTACCTCCGGTTTTCGAGGCCAGAGACCTTTTCAACACTCCAAGACCAAGAGCCAGTAATCCGCTGGAGGGGAACCGGGCAGAAGCCCCTGGGACCGGTGCCCTACAGGCTTATGTTGGATCAGAGCGCGTCGCATTAAGTCATGAGGAGGAAGCACCGGTCCCGCTTACCTCCGGTTTTCGAGGCTAGAGACCTTTTCAACACTCCAGGACCAAGAGCCAGTAATCCGCTGGAGGGGAACCGGGCAGAAGCCCCTGGGACCGGTGCCCCGGTTCAGCCCCGTCAGATGGACCCGCCTCGTCAAAACACCGTTATACCTCGGGACGCTTTAACACCTCCGGGTCACTACTCCAACCCAATGGACAATCTTGTTGTCGCTGCTGCACGACTGGAGGCCATTCCAGTTGAAGGTGACTCGCCGCAGGCAGTAGAGACGCGACGGGTCAAGGAACTTCTGAGGACAGCTTTGGCCCAATAGGAGGCGTACTCGTACAGCCGCGACCGGATCCACTCGACCCCCCGTCCAAGCTGGAGCCATAACAGGCATATGGATGAACCAGCAGTTTCGAGTAATGAACGACGTGGAACACCCTGTGGTAACAACCCGACAGGTGGTGCTGATGACGCTCATGAAGTGGTGAACCGGGCCCGAGCGCATAGGGAGGCCGAGTTAGCCGCACAGCATCAGGCTCGGCAGCTCACGGCGGTTCGTCCAACCATTTCGATCGAACCTGGTGTTACTTCTAGTTCTTTGGGGGTGCCTTGCCTCGTCCCCGCTTTATGCAACGTGCGCCTGCCCAAGGATTTCAAAGGCCCACGCAAAGTACCAAATTATACGGCGGATCAACCACCAGAGACATGGGTAGAGAGCTATGAGATGGCCATGGAGATGCTTGATGTGGATGACACGGCGTGTGCGAAATACTTCACCATGATGCTTGAAGGAAGGACCCGTACTTGGTTAAAAAGCTTGCCCGCTAATTCTATCAGTTCATGGGCCCAATTACGAGCCCGGTTTATCAACAATGTCAAGGATACCTGTAAACAGCCTATGTCGATAATGGACTTAGCTGCATGCGTCCAGGAGGAAGGAGAGTCAACGACTCATTGGGTATGCCAGGTTTCACAAGTGTTGCACTCCTCAGACCGCATCAACGCTAACACCGCAGTATTAACCCTAGAAGGCAACTGCCGGCTTGGGCCCCTGAAGTTGAAATTGGGACGGATGAAGCGTCATTGCGCCGACATAGGGACCCTCATGGCCGCTTTGGTAAAATATGCTGATTCTGATAGTACCAAGGATCCCGAATCTGATGATGACAAGACAGGGAAGGGGAAGAAGAACAGCAGCTCCAAAGGTCAGCAGCATCACTGGGTAGGCAATGGCGGAGGAGGCAAGCGTAAAGCGGATGGCAACATGGATTTTGTGGCTAATACCAACGTACAGGACAATGGCCAGCGGCGCAAGGGTAGGCCGAAAAATCATAGTGGAGCACCCAACCCCAATCCAAACCGCCTGAACTATCTGCTAAGCCAGCCTTGTCCAAGACATGGGACGAAGGAGGAGCCAGCAAACCACCTTTGGAAGGATTGCTTTATTATGCAGGAGTTCAAGAATTCTAATAATTTCCGGTATGATCAGGATCTGGCGGTGGCTCAGGGTCCGGGCCGGGTTACGGTGGAGGAAGTTCCGGTTCAGGATTTAATGGTAATCCGGGCGGACATAATGGTCAGAATAGTCAGAACAACCAGGGTGGTTACAACCAACAGCAGTAACAGTCAGGTTATCAAAGCAACCCAAAGCAGTTGAGTAATGGGCAGTACCATGTCTTTACCACTAGCCTGGTCAAGCGAGACCGGAAGGTTCAGAGGCGGGCAGTCAACTCTGTTGAACCGGCCACACCCCGTTATCTACGTTGGTCTGAACAGCCAATCATATGGAGCAGAGAGGATCACCCACTCCAGGTTGATAATCCAGGTCAGTTGGCTCTGGTGGTGGCGCCTCAGGTGGGAGGTTATAAGTTCACCAAGGTGCTCATGGATGGAGGGAGTAGCATTAACATCCTATACTATGAGACCTTCCGTCGTATGGGACTAACAGATAAGAATCTCAAACCGTCCAATACAGTATTCCACAGTGTATTGCCTGGCAGATCAGCATATCCCGTTGGTAAGATAGCTCTTGAAGTGGCCTTTGGGGATGATCATGATTCCAGGTCAGAGACATTAACGTTTGAAGTGGTGAAAATCCAAAATCCATATCATGCCCTGTTTAGGCATCTGGCATACGCCAAGTTTATGGCTCGGCCCTGTTATGTGTATTTGCAGCTCAAGATGCCGGGTCGCAAGGGGACAATAACGGTTCACGGAACCCGCAAAATCGCTTTGGAATGCAAGGAAGGAGATGCAGCTTATGCAGATTCAGTTTGTGCCACCGAGGAGTTGAAGTACTATAAAGACAATGTTGAACCGGCGGACATGACTCCATTGAAGAAGCCAACTACGGAGCATGATCCGGCCCTGAAGTTCAAATCGGCAGCAGAAACTAAGCTTGTTGACTTCGTACCTGGCGATTCGTCCAAGCAGTTCAGCATTAGTGCCAACTTGGATCCGAAATAGGAAAGCGCGCTCATCGAGTTCATCCGTGAGAATCGGGACATTTTTGCATGGAAGCCCTCTGACATGCCAGGTGTACCGAGGCAACTCGCTGAGCACACACTTAATGTGGATCCTAAATACAAACCGGTGAAACAGTTCCTCCGCCAGTTTAATGAAGAAAGATGCAAGGCGATTGGAGAAGAGGTAGCCAGGCTCTTAGCAGCGGGTTTTATTGTTGAAGTTTTTCACCTTGGGTGGCTTGCCAATCCGGTGTTAGTCCTTTAGAAAAACGGCACCTGGCGTATGTGTGTGGATTACACAGATCTTAATAAGGCTTGTCCAGCAGATCCTTTTGCCCTCCCCCGTATTGATCAAATCATTGATGCTATGGCGGGTTGTGAGCGTTTAAGTTTTTTGGATGCATATTCTGGCTATCATCAGATCAAAATGGCAGTTAAGGACCAGGAGAAGACGGCATTCATAACTCCCTTTGGAGCCTTCTGCTATGTGTCTATGCCCTTTGGGCTCAGAAGTGCCCAGGCAACTTATCAACGGTGTGTACAAAATTGTCTTCACAAGCAGATTGGCCGTAATGTACATGCTTACGTGGATGATATCGTGGTTAAATCCAGGGAGAAGGAGACTCTGGTTGATGATTTGAAGGAAACCTTTGATAACCTAAGGACGTACAAGATGATGCTTAATCCGGACAAGTGTGTCTTTGGTGTACTGGCGGGCAAGTTATTGGGTTTTCTGGTGTCCAACAGGGGAATTGAGGCTAATCCGGAGAAGATCACAGCCATCACCTCCCTGGCTAAACTGAAGTGTATCAATGATGTTCAACGCCTGGCAGGCCGGAATGCCGTGTTAAGCCGGTTTATCAGCCGCCTTGGTGAGAAGGCGATCCCTTTGTATCAGATGTTGAAGAAGACGTATCAGTTCGTCTGGAGTTCTGCTGCTGATGAAGCATTTGAGGACTTAAAGCGGCAATTGGCCAATCCTCCTGTGCTCGCCGCTCCCATTGACAAGGAGCCGTTACTACTATATGTTGCTGCTAATGCTCGTGCGGTCAGCGTGGCTATTGTGGTGGAACGAAAGGAGGCAGGTAAGGAGCATCCGGTTCAACGTCCGGTCTATTATATCAGCGAGGTACTCATTGAGTCCAAGCAAAGGTATCCGCACTGGCAGAAGCGGGTGTACGGAGTTTTTATGGCAAGCCGAAAGCTTAAGCAATACTTCCAAGGGCACCCAATTACGGTGGTCAGTTCTGCTCCTTTGGGAGATATCATCCAGAACCGGGAAGCAACTGGCTGGATTGCAAAGTGGGCTATAGAGCTGGGGCCGTACGGTTTGAAATATATGCCTCAGACATCGATTAAGTCTCAAGAACTTGTTGATTTCATCAATGATTGGACGGAAATGCAAGCACCTGAAGAAAAGCCGGATCATACATATTGGACCATCCATTTTGACGGATCCAGGCAGTTGGAAGGCTCAGGGGCTAGAGTCATATTAACTTCCCCACGAGGTGATAAGTTTTGTTATGTTCTCCGTTTAATGTTCCCTTGTACTAACAATGCAGCTGAGTATGAAGCCTTGCTCCACGGTCTTCGGATGGCTAAGGAGATGAATCTAAGTCGAGTGAAGTGCTTCGGTGATTCGGACCTTGTGGCTCAGCAAGTGTCTGGCACTTGGGACTCCAAGGACCCACTCATGGTAGCATATCGTCGTGAGGTGGATATTGTTGCAGGTTATTTCAGAGGCTATCAGGTGGACCACGTGGACCGGCGGAAAAATGAAGCGGCGGACGCTTTAAGCCAGCTGGGCTCTCAGCGCAAACCGGTCCCACCCAATGTTTTTCTGGATGTGCTGCACAACCCATCGGTGAAGATCCCTGGTGAAGAGGATTTGGCCATTCCTAATCCGGAGGCTCAATTGGGGGCAGTTCTTCATGTTATTCTGGATTGGACGCTTCCTTACCTGGCGTACAAGAATCAGGGCAAGTTGCCAGAAGATGAGATTCTAGCCCGGCAGATAATCCGGCGATCCAAGTCCATGGCTGTCATCAACGGTGAATTGCATCATTGCAGTGTATCAGGAGCTTTTCAACGTTGCGTGTCTCCTGAAGAAGGCCGTGAAATTTTGCGTGAGATCCACGAAGGAGATTGTGGTCACCACGCCGGTTCAAAGTCTCTGGTGGCTAAAGCGTTTCGCCATGGTTTCTATTGGTTAACTGCTCATACTGATGCGAAGGATCTGGTCAGACGATGTGATGGTTGCCAAAGGTTTTCAAGACGTGCTCATGTACTGGCTCAAGAATTGAGGATGATTCCAATTACTTGGCCGTTTGCGACTTGAGGGCTGGATATGGTTGGGCCTTTCAAAAGGTCGAAAGATAAGAAGACCCACCTCCTGGTGGCGGTGGACAAGTTTACAAAGTGGGTGGAGGCAGAACCTGTTAGCAAGTGTGATGCGGCCACGGCGGTTCAGTTCATCAAAAAGGTGATTTTCCGGTTTGGCTTTCCGCACAGTATTATCATAGATAATGGTACCAATTTGTCCAAAGGTGCTATGAAGGAGTTCTACAAACGGGAGCACATCCGGCTCAACGTTTCATCAGTGTCACATCCAGAGTCCAATGGTCAAGCAGAAAGAGCTAATCGAGAGATCTTGAGAGGCATCAAGCCCCGGCTGATGGTTCCTTTGCAGAGAACGCCGGGTTGTTGGGTAGAAGAATTACCATCTGTGTTATGGAGCATCAATACAACACCCAACAGATCAACAGGATACACACCGTTCTTCATGGTTTATGGAGCGGAGGCGGTTCTCCCCAGCGATATCCGTCGTGACTCACCTCGTGTCACGGCTTATGTGGAAGCGGACAATGAGACAGTACGGCAAGATGCTTTGGACCGGTTGGATGAAGAGCGTGACATCGCAGCCGCCCGGTCGGTGATTTATCAGCAGGATCTTTGTCATTATCACAGTCGCCGAGTCAGAACCAGAGCCTTCTAGGGAGGAGATTTGGTGCTTCGGCTCATCCAAGATCAGACTGATATGCATAAGCTATCCCCACCTTGGGAGGGTCCTTTCGTGGTCAGCAAGAATCTGCACAACGGGTCGTACTATCTGATCGATATTCGAGAGCATAAGGACTCACGTACATCAGAGGAGGAGACTAACAGGCCGTGGAATATAGCTCATCTTCGGCCTTACTATACCTGAGCCATTGGCTATACTTATGTACATACAATGTATATATTATGATTAAGTATAATAAATCGGAACCTCAGCTAAAGCGGGGCATCTGTTCTTTTACATCATGTGAGGTTACACGGAGTTGCTCTAAAGCGGCCTCCGGTTTACCCCTTGAGTTCGCTTTGCTAAAAGCATCGTGTCATATCACTTGGAGGATTGGTCGTGTCCGAACCAATATCATGCCTCTTGATAGGCGAAAGCCACCAAATCACTTGGGGACTTGGTCATGTCTAAACTAGTCATGCCTCTTGATCGTCCTAAGGCCACAGAATCACTTGGGGGCTTGGTCGAACCCGAACCATGACCACGCCATTTGGTCGGCATAAATGCCACAAGAATCACTTGGGGGCCTGGCTAACTAGAACCATAGTTACACCTAACGGGAGCTTGGTCGTGTTTGGCTATGGTTACGCCATTTGATCAGCTTAAATAAATCTTTTTTGGCAAACGTTTTTGTCGTTACTTTTGCTTCATACTTTTCTTTGAAGGGGTTTTTTATTTTTATTGCGTTCTTTAAACCGACAAAGTTTTTTAACCAATCAATTGACGGAACACAGTTCACGTCAATCCGGAGACTATTTGTCCGGCTTGATCCTTGTTGTTAACATCCTCTTATGGAGTAACACGGTGTTCATTATAACCCGGCACGGTTTACATGGTAACCAGTGTCATATACATATACAGGAGTTGTTATTTCCTCCAACAGTGTGGGTTTGCAAAAACTCCGCTTCAAGGTTGGCCAAGCCAACTTCACACTCAACGGTGGCAGGTATTATGTATCTCAAATTTTTTGATCATGTACTTAAAATTTTGTTTCGGATGTTTTGACTTTATATATACAAACATCATATTCTGCCTGACGGTACAACCGTGGTGGCACTTAACGAATTTCTTATTTCAGAAAGTATTTTGGAAAGATCATTACCACAGGAAGAACAAGTTATGCACGAAGGCATATCAACATCAAAGGTATCAGCTAGCCTATTACAAGGCAACATGGTGCCCATAATAACATAATTGTTTTTCACAAAGGAGAGACAGTTTTAAAACCGGCTTCCGGTTTAAGCTTGGCCACCAGCCTGGCCTGATGGTTGTGGGTCATCCTGCGCCGCTTTAGCTTCCCTTTCTCTACCCAGTGGCTGGAAATCCACAGTTGTCCAGTCGATTCCCATAAATGCTTGAAAAACATCTTTGTCATGGATTAGCGAAGACTGGTCAATATTGGGAGCGTAAGTATGCTTACGGATTGGAGGGATCAGGTTTTCCTACTCATGGATTGGTGCAGCTATTCGCTTGTTCTGGCTGTCATATTGGGCTTGATAATGAGACAAATCTGCTTCCTCAGCCAGTTGAAAAGCTAGCAGACGTACCTCCCGGTTTATGGCTCGCAGATCCGCTTCACCAAATTCTGACCCATCTTCCGTCAAACTGGGATAACCCTGAGCCGCTTCAATAGGATCAAAATCCGGCACCCAGGCTTTTGCCCGGATTAAAGCATTGATTGCACCGGTTCGAGCAGCAGATTTCTTCAGCTCTTCAACCCGGGCAGGAAGCACTGACAGTTTCATCAAAGTATCTTGAATCAAAGTGGGCGCCGGTTTGTTATGAGACGCGGTACAGATGATCCGCTGGGCACCAGTATACAATTGTTCAACCAAGGTATAGGTGGCTTTCAATTTCTTCCGCACATCTGACCCCAAGTGACCAATGCATGTCCCTGAAATACCATAAAAGGTTAATAAACCGGCAACTCTGTAAGAAGGCAGAACCAATTCAGAAGGCAAGCTGGCTTACCAAAGATAGCAGTGGTCATGGCATGAACGTGCCGCTTTATGCTGGTCAGTTCATCCGTCACTGGTTTCAGTGCAGCCTCAGCATCCTCTGCTCGTTTGATCAAAGCGGATTTTTCAGTGGCCCAATTCGCCCGTTTCTTCTTGAAGTTCTCCTTAAGTTGTTCCATGGCACTTAAGGCACTGGCCAATTCCTCTTTTGCCTTGGAGGTTTCAGCCAGTTGGGTTTTCAGGTTTTCTTGCAGATCAATGATTTGGCTTTCTTTCGTCTTCAGCTCCGCCTCCAGGCATACAGATATATGTTTCAACAAATCGGTAGAAGGATTCAAGTACCAACCACATAACAAGTTATGCGCTTAGCACTTGGGGGCTAATGCATATTCGATCTTCATCTTTCAATTGTTTACAAAGTCCCATGCTCAATACAAGTATTCAACTTGGCACTTGGGGGCTAATGGCTATTTGATCATATGTATTCTGATGCGGCAGTTTCAATTACTTAAAGTACTGGTTTAACTACGCTAAGTTGAACCGGCCCTTGGGGACTACATCTGCAAATTTCAAAGCATCAAGATTCATATTATTAAGTCCCGGTTTGAAAGAATATTTCAAATCGGCCCTTAGGGGCTAGGAGAGTCAGCAAGAATGAAAGCATACAAGCAGGAAGGAGCATATGGAAGTTACCTCATATTTATCCTTCATCATGTTAACCAGACCGGCTTCATAGTCACGGCTGGTATACAGCCGGTTCAGATAGCCGGAATGGATATCTTGGGCGTTCAGAGCAGCGTAAGCCGTCAGATCAGCATTCCACTTGCCTTTGCCAAAAGTAGCTAATTCTTCCTTGGCAGAATGTTTGGATAAAGCGACAGGATTGCTTGGCTCAGTATGGCGAGTGCTAGTAATGACAACTTCATCATCATTGGTACCGCCGGTTTGCACTGGAGCTGTTGGCTTGTCAGTAGGTTTTGCGGGACCGGTGGAGCTTTCAACCCGGAGGGAACCTGTGGGCTGATGGATAGGACCTGAGGTATCAGTAGGTCTTTCCTCAGTAGTAAGATCATCATCTGGCTGCGGTGGATCATTTGGAATATCCTCAGGAATAGCCGCTTCAAGATTGGGTGTGATGCCTGGTTCAAGAATGACATCTTCTTCGGCCGCTTTATCCAGGCGGGCCTTCTTGCTCGGCCTAGGTTTGGCCCTGAGAAGAATAACAAAATTTAAATACAGCATATGTTCTAAGGCAATATACCGCAAACAACACAATAAATATAGCTTACCCAAGCACCGTTTTGAGCGGTGGGAGCTGAGTAGCCGACGACTCGCCAGAAGATGAGTGGGAAATAACCTGATAATCGGAGTCAGACGGATTAAGAGGTTGACGAAAGCAGCCCACTTTAGGACAAGCACTAACAAGCGAATTAGAGACCTCGGAATGACGTTTCCGAACCGGACTATTCGGTAAACCGGCGGAGGTAACTACCTGGCCGCTGTGATGGGTGGTGCGGTGAGCTTCGTGTTGTTGAGTCTTCATAAGAAGTTTAGGATCCAAATAAGCAAGAGGATGAGAAAATATAACTTTCCGGTTTGCCTGGCGGATTTTTTATGAAGGCAAAGTTTCTGAATCGGAAGAGAGAATAATTACCTCCACAACATCCGCATGGCTGGCTTCGACATCATCCTGACAAATATCATCATCAATAAGATTCATGAAAAATAAACCAAGTGAGTCAAGCTCTACGTCAAAGTCCGGATTATCCACCTCGTCATCAGGGGCACATATCCACCTCGTCATCCAGATACATTTTAGATTGTAGATTCACTCATTTTGCTCCATATGTAGTCCATGGTGGAATCTATACAAAGACTTGTATTTAGGAACGGAGAGAGTACATATTAAAGAAGAACGGAAGAGGAACATGGTAAAGAAGAGCAAGTAGATTTTGGATAATAAAATGTTGGTTGCGTAGTGCCCACACATGATGAACCAGAGCGCATTAAGAATGCAACGCCCAGCTGTCTCTCGACCATTTCAGGTGGTTGGATGAAGATCCTACATCTCCTAACCCTTCTTCTTCCTCGTCTCTAATTCTTCCATACAGAACACCGCATGGGCCGCCGGCCGGACCACCGGCCCCCATCGCCTGTGTTCCTCCGCCACCCCCACCCCCACCCCCGCCCCAAACCCTCACCCGTGTCGAGTTTTCTTCATCCGGCGAGGCCCCGCAACCACCCGAGCCCCTTCGATCGCACCGGCGAACTCCGGCCAGCTCTGAAAAATCGACTGACCCAATTTTGAAATTTAGTCTACTATGATTTAAATAGTGTGGAATATAAAAGGGGAAAACCATAAGCATTGAGAGTATAGTGTTGAGCGTGCCATGGCGGATCTGAAGGTGCAAACCGGACAAAGGCAACTTCGCAACTAAGACAAGAAATCATAGTAAAGCAGTGGCGATCTATTTTCTTGCTGCGATAAATAAGTTGAGCAGATACATAAGAGTACCGCCTCTGGTGCGGCGTCGTGTACACATCTGCTGAGAATTTGACGGTGTTGCGGTAGCGATGGCTGTCGACAGCGTGGAAGCAGATCTAGGAGGGTAGACGGTGGCGGCGGGGCGCGGTGGACGAGATGGTCGTAGGAGCGGCGCCGGCAAGGTGGACGACGGCGGGGATGAAGCGAGAGGACGGGATGCAAGGATCCCGGTCCGAAGCCGTGGATGAGAGAGGTCGATCTCTTGTAATGGAAGGCGGCGTCGGGGTATCAGCTCCGGCATGGTGGAGGTGGACGGTGGTGGATGGGGTGGTGGACGGCGGACGGAGGAGGGTGGGGTGGAGAGGGTGTTATGGCGCCCACGGAGTATGAATGGGAAAAAGGGAGGTAGAGAGGAAGGGGGGAACCATGTATTCATGGCGCGCTTGTCTCAAATACGAGGAAATTTACAAACTTAGCGCCTGTTTCAAATTTCTACTACATCACAGCAACATTAGTCGGTTGGGGATAGGACGGTAATCTCGCATACACCGAATATTTGCCGACGAGAGTTTGTTTTTGGCGCTCACCGTGTATGAATATGAATCGGGGAGGGAGTCGATTTCGGCCGAGGACACACTGTGTTTTTGCGCCCACCGTGTACGAATCCGGGTGAGAGGCGGTTACGTCACGTTTGGGTGAAATTACAACCTACCCCTATCGAAACCTATAGTAATCCAGCAGATAGGCTTTGCGTGGCAGGGATAGGTAGAAGTGATTTCCATCTCACAGATTTTGGTTTCGGGCGGTTACCGCGACTTTCCCCGCTTCGTTCAAATTTTGCAGAGTGCACGGTTACCGTGCCAACTCAATTCGAATCCCGTTTGTATTCTATCTTTTTTGGGTGGGATCCATTTGCAATTGGAATTACATTCTATATACATCATTTTTTATATATACTTTCAAAAGCACAACAAAGAATTCTGCTCCTTTATATGTATAATATGTTTTACAAATACAACGATCTCGAAATCTTAAGGTTGAATTCAAAAAAATTTAACCAAATTATGTTCTACTAAAATATATGGATCAGTAATATCTACATATTAAATAACATAGATGTGCGTGAATTCATATGAGTATGCATGTTTGATAGATCAATTTTGGTTCGAGTATGGATTACATGTATCATCATATTGAATTCAAATATTTGAATCCCTTTTTTGTTCACTCCTTTCACGCCCATCACTCTCGCATGCATGCTCCTTCAGCTAGCTATCACTCTCTTTTCTCCAGCTCACCCGCACGCTCACTTCATGTTTCTCATATCCTCGCAAACATGGTCTCTCGACGTCTCCCTTGAGAAGTGTCACACTCTCCCTATCATTATACATTACACGGTTTTCATTATCTCTCACGTCTCTACTATTCTCTGGTATCACTCGGTACCTAAGCTTTCTTTTCCACTGCCACACACACAGTCTCCACTCGTCTTTCACTTTGTCTTTCTCTCTATGGGATTCTCTCACACACCCTATATGTCTCTACGTATGACTCATACCACAAAAATTACTCTCTCTCTCTCTCTCCTGTAGACACAACATTTGTTGCGGTCTCCTTTTCGTCTCCATCCCAGGCTGACATTATTCATTTGTTTACCGATCAGACAACCCCGACTACCATCTCCTCTCTCTCTCACAGACACACACACACAACTCCTGCTTCCACTCCCCTTCCCGACTACCGTCTCTCTCTCACACACACAAAACTCTCGCTTTCAAACCCTGACTCATATTTCTCTCACAAACATTTATCGACTAGCTAGCCTCTAGATAGGTTTATACACCCGCACACTCGTGCTTCCACCATCGCATACATGTCTCTCTCCCGCTCCTTGTATCTATGTAGATTTTTCTTCCCTTCTTGAGACACGCCCTCTCGATTGTGCACACACACACTATCGCCTCATTTTAAGCTGATACCTATCACACACACACTCCTTGTGTCTTTGTCACACATGCACTCCATCCTCCTCCACTCTCCCTCTCTCTCACACACACATGGGATTTTTGCAACAACTAGCAAGATGCCCAAGCGTTGCACGGAACATCAAGATGCATTTGTATGAGTAGTTTATCTTGTGGGGGAAAAGGATGAACGAGGGAAGGCCTTATTTACAAATGTGGAGAGGGGTGTGGGTATCTTTTTGCAAAATTGCCATAGTTTCCTTCCTATACGTCAGATATAGATCGGACGGCCTATATTGCAGGATGGCAGGCACACGATCATCACCGACAATGCTTTTTATAAGAGTAGGGATAAAAAATAGAGTTGGTGATGATGGTGGGCCTGCCATCCTGCAATGTAGGTCGTCCGATTTATATCTGACGGATAGGAAGGAAAATATGGCAATTTACCCACACTCTTCACTACATTTGCTGATAAGGCCTTCCCTCGTTCATCCTTTTCTGCCACAAGATCTTGATGTTCCGTGCAACGCACGGGCATCTTGCTAGTAAGAGTAGAAATTAGACATATACCCCTTCTCGAATCTTGAAACCAACAACATTCCTCCCTTATCTCATCAAAACCGCCAAAGGAATATATTTTGAGTGAAACATAACATATTTTTAGTGATACATATTTCAAAACTAGACTTTTTTTTCTATCAAATCGGTGAATATGTATTAATCTACTTTGATCGTGTGGCAACACATTGGCACATTGCTAGTAGTTATTATAATTTCTTGGACACCAGACAAATGGTGGAGTACATATACGAAGAGAAGAGACGCACGCACGCAGTCAACCTCTCGCTGTCTCGCACGCATGAGTGTTACTTAAAGGCGACTTTAACAAATAAACTCTAAAACCCTAGGTGCACGATTGCTGCATTCGTGGGTACCGGGTACGTGGTGGAGCACCTTTGTAGGAATAGTCAGCTCACGTGATAATTTGATCCGTAGGAGTTGATGGTCGGGACCACAGGTGAACGACTTGGAGCGCGGTGGCTCGCCAGTTGCCACAGAACGAGTAGCCACGTTTAAAATATCATTTTTAAGCGGGGTTCAGAGTTCCGATTTTCAATGGTGTGTTATAAGTAGTAAGTAGTTTTTAGAAAGATTGGTATGGAGCGAAAAAGGGATTCATAGTACTACGTACCTGCTTGGCGTATGATTGTATGATTTTTTTGCGATGGAGGTTGTATGGGTTTATGTTGCGAGATGTTGAACCTGGTAGTTCTAGGGCAAATACTATGGTTTAGATTTAGATGCTAGTTTTCAGTAATGAAAATCGGAAGGGGAAACCCTTCTTTGATTAAAAAAAACTACTACCTCCATTCTGGTTTACTAGTCCCCATCGTACTTTTTGTCAAAGTTTATCCACGAATTTTACTTGTAAAATGTGAATGGAAAATGAGATTTTGTTATACCCAAACAAAAAAGGACTGGAGGGAGTGATTGCTCTGACATGGACGCGACCTCTCATAGCGAAGGAATTGAACCGGCACGCCGGCCAAGAGGGCCGCACTCGCTGCAGGCCCGGCTGAGCACGCCTCCTCGCCGGGTGCAACCAGCTTAAGACTGCCCCGCCTGCCTTCATTGAATCCATGCGCGTGCCAGCAACATGTCCTTCCGCAAGCCGGAAGGCATTTTAGAACGCATGCTCTTGACTTGTTGTGCTCGCGCTGGTAGAAGGAACTAGCAGAGGATTTTCTTTATTTATAACTCTCCTCACACTTTTTTGGCTTTGAAGTGAATCATGGTTGTGGACATTATGTATAAATGTGCAGATATCTGTGGACATGAGTTTGATGTGGAAGTTGAACTTGGAATGTTGGGCTTGCGCGTGAACTATACCATGTCCAATGCTTCATCTGTTATTGTTTGGAAAGTAATTGCTGTTATTACATGACCCGAAAAAAACATTTTGTGCCACATCAGTAGATGCACGGACATCACAACAGGCATGCTGACTGGATAAACATTTGAACCTAGCCATTATGAAGGAAATTTTGTATTGACAACCGTTTTAGATAGCAGGAGACGCCTAGCCTGCGCTGCCTCTGCTAGCTTATTTCTGGCTTCTTCCATCTCTTCTTTGGCTTGGGTGAAGAGAGCATCTGATTGCTCTTTTCGCTTCTTCGGGAACTCAGCTACATTGTCAAGGGCTGCTGCACACTTTCTTTCAGCCTTTACTAATGCCACGAGGACACGAACAGCTGACGACTCCACCTAGCTTGTGTGTAATCCAACATCATCTGGGAATTTGCACCTTGTGTCTAATCCAGCATCATTAGGGAACTGGCACCTTGTGTGTAATCCAGCCTCATTTTGGAAACATGATCTCGAGGTTGACCATAGTTCCCTCCTCGCAGGAACTTCACCCTGACATGAAGTTACTTCTTTGTTAGATCAATACTCAGAGCAACCTAGATCCATTTAGTAGAATCCAGATAAACAGAACTCGGAGAAGTGAATTCAAAAGGAAAATAAAAATAAAAATAGACTACAAGGTGAGAACACCCACTTCCTACATCAAGCTAAAAATGAAAGCATTAGGACGATTAAGACTCTTCTTATTACACATCGAAGAACACCACGCTTAAGAGAAACATAAACTACAACATATACACATCGAAGAACACGAGGCTACACGAAAGTAATTGAAAGGGTGTTACTTACCAAAGCTCGTTTTACAGGTTCAGTGCAGCTCCTCTTGAACTTGCCACGCTCCTTGAAGATGTCCTGAATATCCCGTGTTTGGTCTTCATTGCTCCTCTGCATGTTTGCACTCGTGGTTTTAAAATCTCAACATGGCAAGAACAATATACTACTAGTAATACTCGCGCATCTTGTGGGCAACATTAAAGCACTCGTCTGCCATGTTAGAGCATCTCCACCAGAATCGCAACGCGCGGCGCTTTAAAAAAGTGTTTACAGTGCTGAGAGCGAGAAGTAGATACTAGAGAGTAGAGGATAGTTCTTAGAATAGATAGATAAAAAAGATAATTCAACTACTCCTCGTCGTCCGACTCCTCCTCGATGATGTCCTCCTCCGACGTCTGACTGTAGGCATGAAGATACCGATCGTCGTCAGATTCCTAGGGCGATGCTGCTCCTAGCCTCATGTTGAATTGAGCGTCCGTTTTTCGCCTAGGCTTGTCCTCGCGATAGGCGGCTCGCTCTGCCCTCCTCTTATCCCTCTCCGCCCTACTTTGTGCATAGAACTCACGCTCGTTGATGATGTCCTGCGGGAAGAGTTGGTGCCACAGCGCCATGGCTTCCTCGTCCATCTCGGTGCTGCCGAGATGGTGCTCCAGCCTCCGGTTGTCGCGACGATCCTTGTCGGTGCTAAGCCGCGGCAGATGCGAGCTCCTGCGCCCGCTCCCACGTCGGCATGTTGGGGAAGTTCAATGTTCTATGAGGCCACCGGAGGCACCACACCGCTGCGTCATACGCGCGGGCGGCCTCGTTGGCGGTGTCGAAATTGCCGAGGCCGAGGCGCATCCCGCGGAACCGGATCTCGGTAGAGAAGCTGCCGGAGGGGCACGCGCAGACGCCGCAGTATCCCCAAGTTTCCCGGCGACGCGGCGGCATGGTGGCACGACGGGGGCGAGGCAAAAAAGAGCGGGGAGACAGCGGTGGCGAGGCACAGAGCGGGGAGAGAGCGGTGGCAAGGCACAGAGCGGTGGGAGGGCATGGATTTTATAAAGCGCGCCCGACGCCGCGCGCCAAAACTAGCGCACGCCCGGCCGCTTTTTCCCGCGCGCGCACGATCCTTTCCCGACGTCTCTGCTATCTCTACTCTCTTCTCTACTGTTATATTTATTTAATATTTAATATTTATCTCTACTTCCTTTACTGTCTACTTTTTTTCTCTATACTTTTTTCTTGCAATATAGGTCGTTCGATTTTTATCTGACAGATAGGAAGGAAACAAATGGGAATTTTGCAAAAAGATACCCATACCCCTCTCCAGATTTGCAAATAAGGCCTTCCCTCGTTCATCCTTTTCTCCCACAAGATAAACTACTCATATAAATGTATCTTGATGCGTGCAACGGATGGGCATCTTGCTAGTTCTAAAAACCTCTCCATCATTTGCCACACTACTAGTTGTAGATGAAAAACCTACCCAAGCACAGCGCGATATAGGAGCGACGCCCAATTACAAGCTGATATTCTGTTGGACAATGGAGGCTATAACCAATTACTTTTATGGGAACAATAGCACCCAGGAAATTTGAAGGGTAGGTATGAACAAAATTGGAACTACACATGTACTACTAAGTGGTTCAATACACACATTACAAATCGAGGAGGAGAACGATGGTCGCGGCGGCCTCTGTGAGTCATTGTCGGCAACGGGAGTCAGTTCATTGTCCACGACGGTGGTTCTTCTGCGCTTGGCGTCGGCTTCCGAGAAGCAGATCCAGGACCGTGGAAGACGATACCGGGGAAAAGGCTCCGTGTATCACGATGACGGTGGACCGGATCCAGTGCGGCGTATGAGGTCGTCGATGAGGCAGATGCGCTGCGGTGGACGAGTGCACCGATGTAAAGGGGAGGAGCACGAAGGCTGCGGTGCCGTGGAGAAGTCTATTTTGCGGTGGGGATAGAAAACGGGGAGTATTCAGGTGTACTACTCTGGGTGCCGGGGTGGGGTTGGCTGGGTAGGGTGAACCTGAAGTTACAAAAACAGCCCCCTACCAAGCGTCATCCGTAGGCCTGTTCCGAAGGCTATGATGGTAAATTCCCACTGCTCGAATCAGGGTCGCGGGAGAGTTTCCCGCCGACCTCAAAATTTTGTGACACTGGACTCCCCGTGTGGCGTGTTGAGTGATTCGGCTAAGCAACTAGCGAGTAGTAGTAGTAAACTCTGCATATTAGGTTTGACAGAAGTCAAACTTCATAAAGTTTGACCATGTTTATAGAAAAATATAAACATTTACCATAACAAATATGTATGATGTGAAAGTACATTCAATAATGAATCTAATGGTATTTATTTGTTATTGTATATGTTAATATTTTTTGTTATAAGCTTTCTGAGAGTTTACAAAACTTGACTTTGACCAATGCTAATACGCGGACTTAAATAAAAACGGAGGAAGTACAAATTTGTTTTTTTAGTTTGTAGTAAACTAATCATTTGTTGAAATTGTGAAATAAATATATTAGGCTATTGACTTCGAATGTAATGGTCTATAAAATTCAATAGTTACAACCATTGTCGAATCCCAAGATGTATACAAGGTCTATAGTACTTCACAACGTGCTCAAACTCACATAATCCTAGTCAAATGAGAATCTAAATGCATTTCATAGTTATTACTTTGTAGGATGCAACAAAAACAACCATAACTCTACATCAACCATTATAGAAGCAACATTTTGACATATCCCAATGTGTGAATGAAACGTGTAGAGAGAGCTTTTGAAGATGGAGCAGATAGGGTGGGAAAGATTGTATGTATGTGGACGAGAGAGTAGAAGACAAACCTAACAAGACAGAGAGAGAGATAGAGAGAGAAAGAGAGAGGAAGAAGTTAGGTCTGTGAGAAAGATGGATACATGTAATATACATGAGATGTGTGTGCATTTGGATTCTGTATACGTGGAAGGAGAAGAGACAACATGTTTGATGAGAGAGCTAGAAAAACATGGATGAGAGGGGAAGGATCTCGTGGGTTGAGGGATTGACAATTTTGTGCGGGGAGAGAGGGATTGGTAATTTTGTGCAAGAGAGAGAGAGAGGGTGGGGGGAGGAGTCAGTCAGCCGTCGTCACATCACCCTGCTTCCAAATGACCCCGCATTCTCTAGCACGGTGTGGTTGCCATCTTCGATCTGCTCGATGCCCTCTTTGAAGATTGAGGTGTTCTGCATGTTGGGGTGCAAAGAAGCACAAGCGAGAGTGGTCGCCGTATAACCTTGGATGGGGATGAATTGTGTGCTCAGGGGAGTGTGTGTGTGTGTTGTGCTGCGTGTGTCTGTGTGTGTGTGTGTGTCAGATATTGAGAGAAAACAAACCTAAGGAGAGAAATGGGTATTCACGAAGAGATTGTGCGGGCCTTGAGGTGGGCAGGAGCCGGGTGATTGTGTCAAAACGTGCGCGTTGATGCATGTGTTGCATGCGACCATGCGAGGGACGGACGAATCGAGAGAGATGGTTGTTGTGTTACGGATGCTCCTCTCTCTGTCTCTCTCTCTCCCTCTCTCTCTCTCTCACACACACACACACACACAGATAAGTAAACTAGAAGACCGTTCTCTCATGTATACACAACGTATCTACATCTGTCTATGTCTCACTCATGCATGATCATTTGCACATTCACAACTCTCTATATCTGTATCACATGCACACCGTCTCCACACTGCCCTTCTGCCACAACACACATATGGACACATACACACGTTCTCTCTCAGTCACACACACAAAATTAGTATTAAAAAAACAAGGGCGCACCTAAAACGCCCAAATCAAAATAAACACGAACTGGAGCTAAATTCAAATATATGGAAATATTGTAGCGTCAAGAAATTTCACAGGAAAAAAAGTTGAGTAATATTCGAGGATTGTTTTCACACACACAAAAAGGTTCGGTGGATGTCCTTCGAGCGCGACATGGTGACGCACCGTTCGATCGACCGCGCGGCCGCGGTTCACACGCTTGCACAGGATTCCGTATCGTGGCTCTGGTACTAACTAATAAAAGCGCTGCCTAAGTCTAATGTTTATGTGTAATAGTACGGTTTTCTTTTAAGTTTGACCAACCTTATATATAAAACTAAAGTAAGCTCCCACACGCGCACTCATCAATATGCCGCCGCCGCTGTTGCGCATGCCGGCGCCCACCTGCTCCGGCCAACAATTTCTCGCCCATCACCGCCGTGTCGCTGCCATCCCTGTTCCATGAAGCGGAGGGCTCGCCCGCTCACTTCATCTGCAGTCCCTCCTCACAATGCCGCCGCGCTGCCAAGAACGCGAGCAGCTGGTGGAGCCGCGTCTATGCACGCAGCGTACAAAGAGGAGGACGAGCCCGTGCTCCAGCATGCCGGCGAGGAGGAACTAGTGTGTCATTGTCGTCTCCGGCCGTGCGAAGGAGGCGCGCATGGTGGCTATCGCGGCAGAAGCCGGTCG
Source organism: Triticum dicoccoides (assembly GCF_002162155.2). Classification (NCBI taxonomy): domain Eukaryota; kingdom Viridiplantae; phylum Streptophyta; class Magnoliopsida; order Poales; family Poaceae; genus Triticum; species Triticum dicoccoides. The sequence goes on along the minus strand of NC_041388.1, from coordinate 117,012,114 downwards.
CGCGCACGTTGAGCCCGCAAACCGAGTGCGGACGCAGAATCTACCTTTGAGACCTTGAATGCCACGTGGATCCTACAATCTGAAGGAGCAATTTGGGTCAGTCGACTCATGTGAGCCGTTTGATGCAACATGGATGGCTAGAAGGGCTTCTTCCACCTCTTCTGCCATCTTCTTCCTTTGCTCCGTCGAACTTCTGTCACAAATCGACTGACCCAAATTATACTACTAGTACGAACATATTAAGTACAGTAGGAACACGAAGATACGAGAAGTAGTACCAAGTGCAAGAAGAGCAGTAGTAAGACATAGTACTAGTACTACTGTACGTACTAAAGAGTTCAAATAACGAGAAAGAACATAAACATAGTTCTGCTGGGTCCTCAGCACAACACACCCTAGAAAAAAACTAAGCAACTAGTCCACTTGACACTGCAGTAGAACCAGCATGAGCGACGGCACCGCCACCTACTCGGACTTCGAGTCCACGTCCTCGAATTTGTCCTCGTCCCTCTTCCTCTTCCTCTTCGCCGACGCTTCTTTGCTTGAACCGGACACTGGGCTCTGCTTCTTCATCCAACCCTTGTAGATATTTAAACAAAGGTAGGCATCCATTGCTACGTACAGGATGTGATCTTCATCTAATGTCTTCGACTCCCATGCATGATTAAACTCGTGATGAGGTTTCTTTAGTTTAGCGTACGAAGGATCAATCATGGCTGCTGCCAGGGCCAGCATTGAAGCTTCAGAGGAGGGCACCAGGCTTGCCTTCTGGAGATCGAAGGGCTGGCCTACAACAAGACCTATCCGACGCAGGACATCCCTGTCGTTCTTAAACCCTACAATAACGAATTTCACTCTTTTTTCCTTGAGGAAGTTCTTAAAATCCTGGCACTCAACGTCGGCATGGCATATGTGGTAGACCAAGCAAACATTATGTATGCAAACCTAGATCAGGGCGGGCTTCTTCCTCTCTTCGTCCTTTAGATCCTACTCTCATGCCAGGACTGTGGTGTACTCAACATCTATCCCAGCGACCCACTCATCCGTTGAACTGTTGAACATGCGTAGGAACCGAGCAAGCCATGCTTTCACCGTCTTGGATCCACGTGTGTAGATGACGATGAACTGATCGCCGTTGATGGCTCTAACCTTGTACTCAGGGGCGACCATGGAGATTTGGGAGGCCATGGATTTTGGAGGAGGGTTAGGAGAAGTTGAACTGTTGTACCCCGCAAAAAAACTGGGAGCTAACTAATGTGAAAGGACAGGACGACTGGGAGCGAACTGTTGTAAGGTAGAAGACGGGGACGAGTAGGGCGTGCGAACGGCATGGGGTTGCTGCCTTGCCCGGTGGATAAACGGCTGCAAGCCCCCAAAGAGTTCTCGAGAACTATGCGGGACCCACTAGATGTCATGTCTACTAGACCCATATCATAGGCCTGTCGGTATAGCTTCTGCCTGTTCGCACGCCATGCCGGAGCGTGGATGTAACTTCACTTAATTCCGTCAAACGTCGCACGTCCCACGACCTTCGCCTCCCTCACGCGGTCGCGCCCTTTGAGACTTCGACCGGCTATAAATGAGCAATTTTTTTGCCTTTTTTAGAAAAGCCATTTTTTTGCCTACTCCGCATGCATGATACTCCCTCTGGTCCTTTTTACTCCCGTCAACCGTTTGCAAAGTGTTTGACCAAATTTATAATTTTTTGAACACCACCTTATATTAATTAACCAGCCACACCAGTACACTCATTCGATACAATATTCACCTCACAGGGCGGTATGTTATTTACAAGAATACCATCGAATCTATTGTCAAAGCTATACTTAGCGATTAAGTGTGCCACCTTATTGGCCGAACGGCTAATCTTTGACAATTGAAGATTGTTGATCAACTTCGAGATGCTCAATGCTTTCATCTTCAGGTCACACATAGCAGACCTGTCATAGTCCCCTGATGCAAGAGACGCTACCACAAAAGTGCAACCAGTCTCTAAAATTACAGGATTATGAAGAGAAATACCTATGTAGACACCGACAATGCAAGCCCTAAGCTCCGCTTCCTCCATGCTTTGACTGACATCAATGAAATCCCACGACCAAATTTATACTAAAAATATCAATATCTACAATACTGATTATAATGAGTATAAGAACTACGTTTTATAATTAGTGTAAAAATATTGATTTGACATTGTGAATGTTGACACATTTTTCTATAAGTGTGGTGAAAGTAGAGGTACATTGACTTCAGACAAAACTTAAATGCAAAATGCAGACTAGTTCCTCCGTCCAGGTGCGTGCCATGTCCTATCTTGTCATCACAACAATGTTAGCTATTAGAGTACCACTACCTCCCTTCTAGTTTAAAGGGCTCGGTTCAAAAATTTCACCTAGTCTTAGCAAGATAGTAGAGGCAGTGGAATAGTTTTTGAAGTCTGCAAAAGTACTCAACTAGTGCTGTCGTTCTTCACAAAAAAATGTGTTGACCAATGCATGCATGAACACTAGTTACTCTAACCCCCCTCTCTTCTTTAATTCTTTGCCACATCACCATGTTTGCTATTCCTGTGTGCATGATACCAGCTAAGATACCACCATTATGGCCATCGCATGCAATAATTTAGTGCACCTTGAAATATGAACATGTGTGGGGCGTGTATGTTTTTAATGACTTGAGACTATACCTAGCCCGGCATGCAAGATGACTTATGATGCACTGTTCCCCATACCTGCAAGAAGCCCATTCGTCTCGAAATCTTTTCCTCTCCCTGTGTGGAAACAATATGCCTGCCAAACTCTTCTTCTCCCTCCGGCGATCCCACCACTCCACCCCATGTGAAAAAATCTGCATGCATGACTCTCCTCCCCCACGCTCGTCCAATCCGTTGCGACCAGCAATATTTCCACCCCTTCGCTCCCCCATAATTTACTCCAACAAATATGCCCACATAGCTGTTACTTAACTGTAGGTGCATTCGGTCACTGACTTATGGGCCCAACAGGGGTCTGGCCCACATGTCAGTGATGCAACTGGACCTGCAGTTAAGTCAGTTCAGCTCAGCCCATATCTTACGTTGGTGTGCCATTACCTGCTATAAATACTGCGCCTCCCATGACATCGCTATCTCCTCCCCCTCACGTTCACGTTCATCGCTATCTCCTCCTGCTCCCTCTCATGTCGACCACCATGGCATCGCACCTCCCAAGCCCTAGGAGCCCCTCGCTGCACCGCGCGGAGGGTCACGTGTCGCCGTTCCGTTCCTCACTGCCACTAGTCGACGAGGACGCGTCGGTGTTCCGCTCCTCGCCGCCACTAGTCGAGGAGGACGCGTCGGTGTTCCGCTCCTCGCCGCGACGTGACGCGTCGCCTTTCCGTTCCTCGCTACCACTACTCGAGGAGGATGCGTTGGCGTTCCGCTCCTCGCCGCGACGCGTCGAGGTGGATGTGTCGGTGTTCCCAATCTCGCCAGCACGCTCGTCGGAGGACGCGTCGGCTCCCCGCTACGAGGAGAACACCGTGCCGCCCGCCGAGCCCTCTAGCCTTGAAGAGCTTTGGAAAGAAATGGATGTTGCCTTGTGGGAGGCTTTGCCTCTAGCAGAGCGCGCCAAAATAGAGGCGGAGAAGAAGGTCGAGGAAGAGAAGCACACCGTGGAATAAGCTGACTGGGAGACCTATGTCGCGTCTGAGAGAGTCAGGCAATTGGCTCTTTGGCAGAATGCTCGTGCGAGGGCCGTGAGGGTGGCGGAGGACGCCCGTGCCGACGCCCTGAGTGCAGTCGGGCCCAAGCGCCTAATCTATGCTTGGCGGTACGTGGACCGGGTGCACGCTTCCAGCGAGAAGGACTACCTGTTGGCGCCGGATCACCACACCGGTGAGATCGCGCTCGCTGGCCAGCCGGCAAGCCGCCAATCAGTACCTCGCGAGTTGCGAGGCTAAGGAAGAGGCATTGTGTCGGTGCGCTGGGAAACGGCCACGTAGCAGGGCACTCGTGGCGCGCCACAAGCGCTCCTGCGAGCGCCGTGGCTTTTAGGAGGAGTATAATTTTTGTTTCGTAAGGCGATCTCATTAGTTTTGGGACGCAAATGATAAATCCCGAATGTTCATGAATTTTTAGCATCCTTAATTAATTATGTAAAAGGGAAAGTTTGGAAACCTTGTGTATTCGTACGCATTTTTGCAAGTACGTGCATATAGCACAAACTTTACTATATACTATCGCACTACACGTCTCTCTCGATATATGCTTGCAGACTATGCTACTCCCTCCGTCCAGGTCAATAAGTCATCTTTGGTTGTGCATCATGACCAAGAAGGAGGGAAGACTTATACACCTAGACGGAGGGAGTACTACTATTACTTATGTACGTGCAAATGCACGTTTTTACATTATGATGCGGTTTTTTGTAAAAGTAGAAAAACAACACTAGTCAAGCTTGTGAAACGATTCAATGCAAAACAAATGCAAAAATGCACGTTTGATTGTTTACTTTTAGCTTCCTTCTCTGTGGTTATTTCTCTGTCGTACTTTGTATGGAGCATCTCACTGGTTGGAAAGGCATGCAAATTCCCAAACCGCTTCCTACACCCTGTATCGAATTTTTTGCCTAACAAGTTCTGACGTGCAATTGGAATTCCAACTTGAGTACTACTACTAGTAGGAGTACCAGGGTCTAGTTCTTTTAGGCTTCTAGATTAGTAATCCCATAACTACTACCTCTGTCCTGGTTTATTGGTCCCCATTGTAATCTGTGTCAAATTTTATCATAAATTTAACTAATGAAATGTTAGTGCATGTCACATGCACTACTCCATCTGTCTAGGTGAGTAAGTCATCTTAGGTTGTGCACCGTGACCAAGGAGCACTCACTACTGGAAAACAGGTTATTAATGGCGCACCTATTTTGGCTACTAATGGCGCACATTAGGTGCGCCACTACTAGCAGGCCATTAGTAAGTTTTAGTAATGGCGCACATTTGGTGCGCCATTACTATCCCAGACAGTAATGGTGCACCTAATAGTGCGCCATTACTAACCCTTACGTGCGCCATTAGTAATAAAGCCAAGTGCGCCACTAGTAACCTTAGAGGTGCGCCACTAGCTAAAAAGCTAGGTTCGCCATCAATAAAGGCTGAAATGCGCCACTAATAGTATATTTGAAAAACAAAAAAATACAAATTTAAAAAAACCTATAAGGAAAAATAATTTAAAAACAAAAAATGAAATAGAACCATAATTTTTATTATAGCAAGAATATTACCATGTCTTTACAAGTATCCAATAAAAAGAAAATTGCACAGAAATAAAACAAAATCCTATAACTAATCTTCTACTCCCTCCGTCCAAGAATACCTCTCGCAAGGGGAGGAAATTTTGAACTGAAGTGCATTTTACATTACAACCCGTCATATTTCAAATCAAAATCAATCAAGTCCACGTTCGATCGGTAGCAGCGCCTCGTCCTGGCATCGAGGAGAGCCAGAACTCATCTCTTCGGTAGCTCGTCACCACCCTCCCGGCAGCCTCCGACATCACGTACCCACCCTCCCGGCGTCGATCAACTGCTTTGAGGTAGCAGATTCCTCCTCTGTGTCTGCTCCTGCAATTAACACTTTGAATGCAATTAACAATTTGAATGTTAATAAGAGGCAAAGACAAGATGGATCAGTATATAACAATGGAGTACATGCACAATTAGATGTTCAAGCTGTTTAATGTCACTCCCATCATCACAATTTCATCTTAGGAAATGGAGTAGAATAGATTTAAGCATAGTGGGAGAACTTGGTGATGTGCGTGAAGCAAACTGCCTACATTCTAGAGATTGAGGAATATAGATATTGTTCCATACGAGTCTGCAAACTTACAATATAGGACCATATAGGCAGCCCTGTCATTGCCAAAAAACAAATATCACAGGCAGGCAGGGATTCTAGAAATAGAGACCAACCAGAATTAACAAGATGACACAGGCCAACAACACAACACACTCATGTAGTTTTAAAGAGCAGTGAACCCTTCATAATATGGAACGACAACATATAAAGCCCATTCATCGTCAGTAAAGTAAATCTGTGTGTGCCGGACTAGCAGGACTGGATTTAACTGAACAATTAATCACAGCGCACTACTGGACCTTAAAAGAGTTAGCTATCTAGGGGGGAGGGGGAAGTAAAACTAAAGCGTTGCTGGGTTAATCCAACAAATTTGCGATATGGACAGAGTTAATCCATTGGAGTCAGACTTGTTCGTCACCAAAAAATACATGCAAGTTACTAACTTGCTAGCGGACCAAGAAGCTACATGAGGTGATGCATTTGTGACAGCCTCTGTTTCATCCAAACTAGTGTAAATGGATTTGATCAACCCTAAACCGTGTGCGTACTGTATGGGCGGCCAAATCTGAAGGCACAGGCGGATGGGAGCAGCTTCTCTTTCTCCCCCTTGACCAAATCAGGTCAGAGACACAAATGCTCAGGAATCAGATCTGGAGATGGAAAAAGAGCTAAGGTAGCAGCAACACGAGAGGATACCTTCCATGGCGTGCGTGGTCCTGGTGGGGAAGGGGAAGGAGCAGCTTCCATGGCATTGTCCTCCTTCCTACAAAGATGAGACCTCTCATGGTGAGAAGTCCATGGAAGAAGGAGGAGCATAGGGGTCCCCTGCTGTACCTCATTCCTGCGGCATGCATGCTAGGGTTTCGGGCGCGAGGCATGGCTGCTGGCAGGTCGGACTTCCATGGCCGGCCTCGAGGACCTCGGTGGTCGCGGCCCAGGTGGACGGCGGCGCGCCGAAGCGCAAGGACCCACCCACCCGATGTGGATCTGGGACCTTCCCTTCCCGATCAGCGGATGGGAGAGAAGGTTCTCGATCTGCGGATGGGAGAGAAGGTGGGGGCATGGGAGAGGGTGGAGCGGGGACGGCGGCGGCTCCACCACTCCCAGATCCAGCGCCGACGCTGCCTTCCGATCCGTCGCCGCCGAGCTCGGGCTCCTTGGCTGCGACTGCCGCGAGGAGGCGCGAAGGGGACCGAAGAGAGAGGAGGGCAAGGGCCGCCGCGCAGGAAGAGGAGGGAGCACTGGGAGGCAGCATGGATTAGGGCCGGGGCGAGGCCGAGAGACGTGTGTGCGTGGGGTGAGGGAGAAGAGGATAGGGTTTCCGTGCGAGAGAGAGAGGAGAGAGATGGTGGGCGGTCGGGCTGCGGCACATGCCTACAAAACCACAATGGCGCACCGCATGGAAAAGTGCGCCATTAGTATCAAAAATAGCAATGGCGCATCAAGGGAAAAGTGCGCCATTACTATGTCCAGAAGTGGGTCAAAGCTTGGTCAAACATAGTAGTGGCGCACTTTTTACTAGGTGCGCCATTAGTAGTTTTGCAAAAAAAGGAATAAAAAATATAATAAGAAAACAACATTAGTGGCGCACTTTCCGACAGGTGCGCCATTACTAGTTACAACTAGTAATGGCGCACTGTGTCTGGATGCGCCATTAGTATGTTTGGACAGGCGCACTAGTTAAAAAAATTGATACTAATGGCGCACCCTGGGCCAGGTGCGCCATTAGTAGTTTCAACTCTAATGGCGTATCAGAAGGTGGTGCGCCATTAGTATATACTAATGGCGCACCGCTTGTCTGGTGCGCCATTAGTGTCAATCCCATCTATAGCCCTTTTTCTAGTAGTGACTAGTAGAAAAAGGGTCTGCTGTCCCGGTTCGTAAGGGCCTTTTGTCCCGGTTCTGGAACCAGGACTAAAGGGTCGGTACTAATGCCCTGTCCCTTTAGTCCTAGTTCAATCCAGAACCGGGATAGATGGGCCTCCACATGGCCTGTGCGCGGAGCCCAGGCAGGAGACCCTTTGGTCCCGGTTGGTGGCACCAACCGGGACCAATAGGCATCCACGCGTCAGCATTCCTGTGGTTGGGGTTTTTGTTTTTTTGAAAGGGGGGTGTTTGGGGGTTTTGGGGGGTTAATTTAGGTGTTTCATATATTGTGTTAGCTAGGTATAATTAATAGAGAGAAGTGTCCTCTCTTATGTCCGTGCTTGGTCGACGCTACGTACTATACATACGTATAGAGAGGACTAGACACACTAGCTAGCTAGTAAGCAAAGGAAGGAAACAGAAGATCATCATGAACGTATATGCATACAGAGAGAAGTGATATCGACCACCTCTCCTTCTCCGAGAGATTGGTCGAACAACAAGTTCTCGTATATCTATCCGACACTACCGGCTACATATATACAATAATTATCTCTTACAAATATAATCATACGGACTCATGGTCCACATAGTATTCTCCGTCTTCAGCGATCATGTGGTCAAGAAAGAATGCCGCCAATTCCTCTTGAATTGCTGGCATGCGAGCTGGTGCTAGGAGTTCATCCCGCTTCCGAAACATCTAATTTGAAGAAGGGGGTCAATACATATATATATGAATGAATGAAACTCAACACAAATGATGGTAATAAAATAAAATTGTGAATGTTGTTATTTACGTACTTCATATTGTTCGTCAGAGTACCCGCCCCGCTCACAGGTCGTGTGGCGGATGGACTCGCAGACGTAGTATCCACAGAAATCATTCCCTTTTTCCTGCCACAACCACTTTACAAGAAATAGAGGTCAATCAAACTGATAAGCAAGAATGCTAAATGGTATTGATGAAACTAACGCTTGAATCACTAGGAGATGCGTGAAACATGCTACTATAGTACTTACTTTCGGGTGTCTAAATTCCAGCTCCTTCGGCAGTCCCGGAACTTTTCTGGTGAATTTTCTCCAAACCCTGCCGGACAAAGAAAACAATTACTTGATATCAGGAAATGAACAAAGTTGCTGATATGGTGGATAATGATCGATTTAACTTACTTCTTGAGGATTTCAGTCATGTCCGCATACTCCTGGGGATCTTTTCGTTTAGAGTCCAGGACAGTTACTACTCCCTGCTCAAGCCTAATCTCTAGGAGAATATAGTGGTACCTGCGCACGCATGCATAACTCATCAATTACATTACTATAACCTGGACTAATATATAAGGGAAACCGAATATGCACAAGACAGTAACACTCACTTGAAGTTGTAAGGAAAGAGTATTATATCTTTGTTTTCATTTTTTTTGAATGATCGTAGCAAGTTGGCCTCGGTATCTTCGGGACGATGTTCAACCTCAGTTGCATCTATGAGATATGTGTTAACGAACTCAATATCACCGATTTTTCTTTTCTTGAATTCATCAATCTTCAATCTGCATAATATAGTGAGGATAATTATAAATACATGCAATGAAAGAGATGAGCTATATAGAGAGACTTAACGACAGAAGTAGTAGTACTTACAGACAGTAGTAGGTGATTGTTGTTTTATCGAGGGCCAATTGATTGAAAAACTGATAGAACTCCTCAAATGGAATATGCAACAGTTCAATTCCAATGAGGTCATGCTCCGGTTTAACTCTCGCATACAAAGTACTCCTCCCCCAGACTCTTTGCAGATTTTCAAGTACCAATCATGTAATCTTCGCATCATCAATGTTAAAGATTTTTCATATTTGACGAGAGGCTTCCCGTACTCGTATTTGTGTATCTCCACCTCCATGGGATCATAATGTACATCGTCGGGCAGGTAATCGTGAACATTGCAATAACCGGGCACCATCCTCGGATCGACGATGTCGCGAGGCACCTTGAGCGGGGGGCACGATTGCTTCGCTTGTTCGCCGAGCTGGGCAATTTGTTTCCCAGCTGCTCGTCGTTCTTTCAACCTTTGATCACTGACTGTACTTCCCGACCGCTCCGCTTTGGCCCATGTCTTTGCAATAATGCGCTCATAGTTGCCTTTTGGCGGAGACTTGGGTGGTTTTGCCAGGGCAGCCAGAGTGCGCTTCACTTTCACCGGATCTACCTTCTCCTCCGGAGGTGGATGTCTCTTTGCTTTCAACCCTTGAAACCAGTCATCCACTTCGGTTCGCGCGATCTTCGCATTCTCCTCCGGGGTCCTCTCATATGGTAACTTCTGTGGACTCTTCAGAGAAGGACCGAATCTGTATGTCCTCCCACCTCTGGTTGTACTGCTAGACACCGGCCAAGCAGACAGAGCGGTTGTCTTCTTTACTTGCTTACGAGGCGGAGGAGAAGGACTACGACGCACCGGAGCAGCTGCCGGAGCGGCGACGGGTCTCTTACGCCCTTGCTGATGAGGCGGAGAAGGAGGAGGCTGGCTGCTCGGGCGCGCCGGCGCAGGCGGAGAAGGAGGCGGAGTGCCGCCACGCGCCGGAGAAGGAGTAGGCCGAGGGCCCTGATCGTCACTCGCCGGAGGAGGAGGCGGTGGAGGAGGCGGAGTGCCCTGACTCGCCGGAGGAGGAGGAGGAGGAGGCGTCCAGTTCGGAAGGTTAATGAGCTCCTTCCGCCATAGGCATGGAGTCTTCAGAGCAGACCCCAGCCGAGTCTCGCCTTCACTGGTAGGGTGGTTAAGCTGGAGGTCCTCAAATCCCTCCGTTATTTCATCCACCATCACCCTAGCATATCCTTCTAGAATCGGCCGACAGTGAAAAGTTGCGCCGGGTTTAGTAGGATAAACAGAGCCAACAGCCACCTTGACCTTCAAATTCATCAATTGCGTCATAAGGTGGCAATTTTGAGACTCTGTGATAGCATCCATGGGATAGCTGGCAGGAGCCGTCGAGGCATGCTCCGGCTGAAGCAGCTCGGTGGAAGCCACGCTGCTTCTGTGCTGAGATGGCGGGGTAGCTTCAGGGGAAGCTTCGGCAGTACGTTTGCTGTGATTTGCTTCTTGTTCCTCTATCGCGTCTACCCTTGCTTGCAGCGCCTGCATTTGGGTCTGCTGCACTTTTTTCCTCCTCTCATGGGATTTGTAACTGCCTGCGTCCGGAAACCCAACCTTCCACGGAATGGAGCCTGGCGTGCCTCGTGTCCGTCCAGGGTGCTTAGGATTCTCGAGGGCCGTTGTGAGCTCGTCCTTCTCTCTGTCTGGAAAGAACTTCCCTTGCTGCGCTGCTTCGATATACTGCTTAAGCTTCCCGACTGGTATGTCCATTTGATCGTTCGTCCAAATGCACTTCCCTGTTACAGGGTCCAAGGTTCCGCCAGCCCCGAAGAACCAAGTCCGGCAACGGTCTGGCCAGTTAATTGTCTCTGGTTCGATCCCTCTATCAACCAGATCATTCTCAGTCTTGGCCCACTTAGGCCGGGCTACGAGGTAGCCACCTAACCCCGTGCGATGGTGAAGCTTCTTCTTCGCAGCATTTTGCTTGTTTGTCACCAACATCTTCTTACTCTTTTCCGATGTCTTGTGGGCCACAAATGCGGGCCAGTGATCTCTGATCTTCTCATGTCTGCCCTTGAATTCTGGTGTCTCATTATTTTTGACAAACTTATTCAGCTCTTTCTTCCACCTCCTGAATAGTTCTGCGATCCTCTTAAGAGCAAAAGACTTGATTAATTGCTCTTTAACTGGGTTCTCTGGATTATCCTCTGGCGGTAGGGTGAAATTTGACTTCAGCTCAGTCCAAAGATCATTTTTCTGCATATCATTGACATAAGACACCTCAGGGTCTTCTGTAGCCGGCTGAAACCATTGCTGGATGCTTATCGAGATCTTGTCCCTAACCAGAACCCCGCACTGAGCAACAAATGCGTTCTTTGTTCGGATGGGTTCAATCGGTTGGTCGTCGGGCGCGATTGCTATGATCTCAAACTTTTCATCCGAGCTCAACTTTTTCTTCGGGCCTCGTCTCTTTACCGAAGTTGTGCTGGATCCGGAGGGCTCGAAAAAAGAACAAAGACTTAATTAATATGTGTACATACCAAAACAATGAATGCATCAATCAGCTAGTCAGCACAGGCTTAACTAATATATATACCTAGCCGGACTCGGTTCGGTCACCGGAGCCGTCATCACGGTCTCCTTCTTGCACCGGCATTGGGTCACCGGAGCTGTCCTCATGTTCTTCTTCTTGCACCGGCATTAGGTCACCGTAGCCAGCTTCTTCACCCTCTCCTTCCAGAACATCGGTGTCGTTGAGAAACAACGAGACGGCATCACTTCCTTCTTTGATTATGTCCCTCAACAACGCTTCTTTTGCTTCGTCTGGGGCGGTGTCCATAGTTTCTACAAATATTTACAACATGGCAATTATTATTCAAACATTACAGATGGATATATTAGTGGCAAACGTAGAACTAGCTACCTAATCATAGTAAGGAATCATATATATTAATTAGCGGCCTCGATGCTGCTTCTCTAGGGTTTGGGGTGGCGTCGACAATGCTTCAAGGGTTTGGGGTGGCCTCGAGAAC
>NC_041388.1:116996170-116999579 GCF_002162155.2 Triticum dicoccoides | reverse complement strand
CCACGTGTTGAAGCTATCGGGAGGGGGTATATATCGACAACGACGACACTACATCTATGTCCCTCGACGACCCTCGTTCCCGATAGAAAAAATAGGACGAAGAAGAAAAAAAGAGGAGAAGAACTCCTCTATTCTTTCTTCTCCTCTTTTTTTTCTTCTTCCTCTTCTTTTTTTATCCTCTTCTTCCTCTCATGTTCGAGAGGATCGCCGAGGGGTCAGGAGGTTGCCTAGTGTCAAAGGATTCAACAAAACCATGTCTTCATCATTAGGCGAAAGTAACAGGTGCATGATGGTACGAAGCTCTCCAAAGTTGTTTTGGAACGGAGTCCTAGATAGGATAATTCGCTTTTTGGTACAAAGTTCAGCAAGAACCTTCCAAATATCATTATTTGCAAGGCCTTTGCTGAAATTCATACAAAAAGGCAAATTATCTATCCGGGACACCATTCCAAAATAACTTTGGAGGACTTCGTCATGCCCTGGTTACTTCTGGCTAATGATGAAGCCATGGATTTCTTCAATACTTTGACACTAGGAAATCTCTCTCTCGACCCCTCGGCGATCCTCGACCCCTCGAACCCTCGACGACCCTGGAACCCTCGACCCCTCGGTGATCCTCTTCTTCCTCTCATGTTCGAGAGGATCGCCGAGGGGTCGGGAGGTTGCCTAGTGTCAAAGTATTCAACAAAATCATGTCTTCATCATTAGGCAAACATAACAGGTGCATGATGGTATAAAGCTCTCCAAAGTTATTTTGGAACGGAGTCCTAGATAGGATAATTCACTTTTTGGTACAAAGTTCAGCAAGAACCTTCCAAATATCGTTATTTGGAAGGCCTTTGCTGAAATTCATACAAAAAGGCAAATTATCCTATCCGGGACACCATTCCAAAATAACTTTGGAGGACTTCTTCATGCCCTGGTTACTTCTGGCTAATGATGAAGCCATGGATTTATTCAATACTTTGACACTAGGAAATCTCTCTCTCGACCCTCGGCGATCCTCGACCCCTCTAACCCTCGACGACCCTAGAACCCTCGACCCCTCGGCGATCCTCTTCTTCCTCTCATGTTCGAGAGGATCGCCGAGGGGTCGGGAGGTTGCCTAGTGTCAAAGGATTCAACAAAACCATGTCTTCATCATTAGGCGAAAGTAACAGGTGCATGATGGTACGAAGCTCTCCAAAGTTATTTTGGAACGGAGTCCTAGATAGGATAATTCGCTTTTTGGTACAAAGTTCAGCAAGAACCTTCCAAATATCGTTATTTGGAAGGCCTTTGCTGAAATTCATACAAAAAGGCAAATTATCCTATCCGGGACACCATTCCAAAATAACTTTGGAGGACTTCATCATGCCCTGGTTACTTTCGGCTAATGATGAAGCCATGGATTTCTTCAATACTTTGACACTAGGAAACCTCTCTCGACCCCTCGGCGATCCTCGACGCCTCGAACCCTTGACGACCCTGGTACCCTCGACCCCTAGACGACCCTGGAACCCTCGACCCTCGATCCCTCGACCCTATAGAACCCTCGAACCCTCGACCCTGAAACCCTCGACCCTTGACCCCTTAACGACCCTCGACCCTCTACCCTAGTTCCTGACCCTCGACCCCTCGGTGATCCTCGACACCCTCGTTCCCGATAAAAATTAAGAAGAAGAAGAAGAAGAAGAAGAAGAAGAAGAAGAAGAAGAAGAAGAAGAAGAAAGAGGAGAAGAAGAAAGGAATAGCTAGAGGAGAAGATCGAAGAAAAAAAGAAGAAAAAAAGAGGAGAAGAAGAAAGGAATAGTGGAGAAAAAAAATAGAATATATTCTATTTTCTCTTCTTCTCCACTATTCCTTTCTTCTTCTCCTCTTCTTTTTCTTCTTTTTTCTTCTTCTTACTTATTTCTCCTCTTCTTCCTCTCCTCTTCTTCTTTCTAAGTCCTGCTTATATACACAGAGTATTGGTCCCGGTTCGTACCCCTCTCGACCCCTCATCCCTCTCTCGACCCCTCGACGACCCTCGTCCCTGATAACATTTTTTTCTCCCCTCAACCCCTCTCGACCTCTCGTCCCCCTCTCGACCCCTCATCATCATCTATCACCCCCCTCGTTTTCTTTAGCATATATCCATGAACAAAAAAATAATTCATATATAGAAAAAATGCTATATGAACATACATACATATGAGCATATACAGAGAGCATATACATAGCCAAATCCATATACAGAGAGCATATACATACATACATACATATGAGCATATACATACATACATAGCCAAATCCAAATACATATGAGCATATACATACACATATGAAAAAATTTATCACACACAGAGAGCAGCGGCGGCGGCGGCGATGGTCAGAGCGACAGGGGTCGATGGGAAGGGGGGAGCTCACTGGGGGCGCGACGGGGAGGAGGCCGGTGACGGCGCGGGGGAGGCCGGCGACGCGGTGCGGGGCGACGGGGAGGGGGCCGGAGATGGCGCACGCAGCAACGAGGAGGAGGCCGGCGACGGTGCACGCAGCGACGGGGAGAAGGCCTGCGGCGGCGCGGGGCGACGGCGACGGGGAGCGGGCGACGACGGGCTCGGGGCGGCGACGACGACGACGAACGGCATGGCGGCGTCGGGGGGAATGGGAGCGGTTGGTGAAATTTTCACAAGTGCTACCTTATATACCCAGAGCAATGGTCCCGGTTCGTGGCACGAACCGGTACCAATGCACACCTATGGTCCCGGTTCGTGCCACCAACCGGGACCATAGGTCTCTTTTCAGCAGCCGAAAGGGCGGGAAGCAGAGGCCTATGGTCCTGGTTGGAGGCACCAACCGGGACCATAGGGGGGCAATCGTCCCGGTTGATGCCACGAACCGGTACCAAAGGCCCCCCTATGGTCCCGGTTGGAGGCACCAACCGGGACCAATGGCCTTGTGCTGGTGCTGGCGCGGCCGAAAGTTTAGTCCCACCTCGCTAGCTGAAGGGCGCCGACACTTTTTTATAAGCGCTGGTGTGGCTCCCCATTCGAGCTCGTCTCTTATGCAGGCTTTCGGGCCTAAACTTGCTACTGCATGTGGGCCTATTGGGCCTTCTGCGGGCCTGAATCCTGGCCCATGTAGGGTTTCTAGTCGTATTCAGGCCGTGGAGGCCCAGTAGGTGGCATTTTTTTGGTTTTTTCTTTTTTAGTTCTACATTTTTTATTTTTTTTTATTTTTTTATTTCTACTTAAAAATAAATACTTCCAGTTTTTTAGTGATTTCTTTTTGCTTTTAGGTCACAAAAATTATAAACTTTCTGTTAGTGCCATTAGTTTTAAATTTTGAATAGTTTAAATTTGAATTTTTAAAAATTTGTGTGAATCACTAGTTTATGAATAACTTTACTATAAAAATAGAATTTTTTTTCTATTTATTTTTTATTTAT
>NC_041388.1:116916401-116995807 GCF_002162155.2 Triticum dicoccoides | reverse complement strand
GTTTTTTAGTGATTTCTTTTTGATTTTAGGTCACGAAAATTATAAACTTTCTGTTAGTGCCATTAGTTTTAAAATTTTGAATAGTTTAAATTTGTATTTTTTAAAATTTGTGTGAATCACTAGTTTATGAATAACTTTACTATAAAAATAGAAGTTTTTTCTTTTTTGCTATTTATTTTTTATTTATACTTACAATTAAATACTTATAGTTTGATTTTAGGTCACAAAAAATATATTCTTTTTGCTATTGAATAATATTATAGTTTTATTTTAGTTGATCATAAAATAATATTTTAATTGATTGTTTTTATTTTCATAAAAGTTTGGTAGTTCATTCTGTTTGCTATTAATTCAGTCTTTGAGCTAAATGACCCTAAAATTGGAAAGCATTTAAAATGAACTCTGAAAAGGTTGAAAGTTGGCATGGTATCATCATTTCACCCACATAGCATGTTCCAAAAAGTAGAGAGGGTTACCACAAAAACTTGATGCACTTCGTGTACAAAATGGACAATCACTTTCGAAGTATCAAAGTTTCGGACAATAACTGCACCACATCATTGGCTAGGACGAATGGTTCGTCTGTGTACCCAAGATTGTTTAGATCCACTGTTGTCATACCGTACTGTGGGTCTACCTGTACCCTGCCTCCTGACATATTGATCCATTTGCGTCAACACATAAAACCTTGAAGCATAAGACATGAAAGAATTTCAAATGAACTCTGAAAAAGTTGAAAGTTGGGATGGTATCATAATTTCACACACATAGCATGTGCATGTACAAAACGGACAATGGTAGCATGTTCGTGTGTTACAAAGTTCGCATGGTATCATCATAATAGTTGCGGGAGAAAGTCTTCACTTTTTCTTCGCTTGTGTCATTTGCTTATTGCGCCGTAACCATGGATAATCTTCATTGTTTATCAGGATGCTTGGGTCAGCCTTGACATTGAATGGAGGAATTTCATGAAACTTTTCATAATCTTCAGACATGTCTGTCTTGCCGTCCACTCCCAGGATGTCCTTTTTCCTGAAAAAACTATGTGGCGCTTTGGCTCATCGTATGATGTATTCGCTTCCTTATCTTTTCTTTTTCTCGGTTTCATAAACATGTGCCACATCATTGGCTAGGACGAACGGTTCGTCAGTGTACCCAAGCTTTTTCAGATCCACTATTGTCATTCCGTACTGTGGGTCTACCTGTACCCCGCCGCCTAACAGATTGACCCATTTGCACTTAAACAAAGGGACCTTAAAATCAGGTCCATAGTCAAGTTCCCATATGTCCACTATGTAACCATAATATGTGTCCTCTCCGCTCTCGGTTGCTACATCAAAGCAGACACCGCTGTTTTGGTTGGTGCTCTTTTGATCTTGGGCGATACAGTCAAAGATGGTCCCCTGGACAACAAGTACAACTCATCACAAACAGTGTTGTCACCTCTGAGACGTGTTTCCAACCAACTGCTGAAAGTCCTGATGTGTTCACATGTAATCCAGTCGTCGCACTGCTCCGGGTGTTTAGAGCGCAGACTGTTCTTGTGTTCATCGACATACGGGGTCACCAAGGTAGAGTTCTGTAGAACTGTGTAGTGTGCTCGAGACCAAGAATATCCGTCCCTTTATATTATTGAGTCTCTTCCAAGAGTGCCTTTTCCAGTCAGTCTCCCCTCATACCACGATTTAGGGAGACCTATCTTCTTAAGGCCAGGAATGAAGTCAACACAAAACCCAATAACATCCTCTGTTTGATGGCCCATGGAGATGCTTCCTTCTGGCCTAGCGCAGTTACGGACATATTTCTTTAGGACTCCCATGAACCTCTCAAAGGGGAACATATTGTGTAGAAATACGGGCCCCAGGATGACAATCTCGTCGACTAGATGAACTAGGACATGCGTCATGATATTGAAGAAGGATGGTGGGAACACCAGCTCAAAACTGACAAGACATTGCGCCACATCACTCCTTAGCCTTGGTACGTTTTCTGGATCGATGACCTTCTGAGAGATTGCATTGAGGAATGCACATAGCTTCACAATGGCTAATCGGACGTTTTCCGGTAGAAGCCCCCTCAATGCAACCGGAAGCAGTTGCGTCATAATCACGTGGCAGTCATGAGACTTTAGGTTCTGAAACTTTTTCTCTGGCATATTTATTATTCCCTTTATATTCGACGAGAAGCCAGTCGTGACCTTCATACTGAGCAGGCATTCAAAGAAGATTTCTTTCTCTTCTTTCGTAAGAGCGTAGCTGGCAGGACCTTTATACTGCTTCGGAGGCATGCCGTCTTTTTCATGCAAATGTTGTAGGTCCTCCCGTGCCTCAGGTGTATCTTTTGTCTTCCCATACACGCCCAAGAAGCCTAGCAGGTCCTCACATGGGTGCGTGTCCCTCAGCGTCATTCGGAACAGCTAGTCCACCGGGACCCTTTCCAAAGATTACGTAGTGTAAATCATTGACCATAGCAAGCACGTGATCACCGCTGCGCATGGCGGGCTTCTTCCGGTGATCTGCCTCGCCTTTGAAATGCTTGCCTTTATTTCGACATTGATGGTTGGTCGGAAGAAATCAATGATGGCCCAGGTACACATTCTTCCTGCATTTGTCCAGGTATATACTTTCAGTGTCATCTAAACAGTGCGTGCATGCGTGGTATCCTTTGTTTGTCTGTCCTGAAAGGTTACTGAGAGCGGGCCAATTGTTGATGGTCACGAACAGCAACGCCTTAAGGTTAAATTCCTCCTGTCTGTGCTCATCCCACGTACGTACACCGTTTCCATTCCACAGCTGTAAAAGTTCTTCAACTAATGGCCTTAGGTAAACATCAATTTCGTTGTCGGTTTGCTTAGGGCCTTGGATGAGAACTGGCATCATAATGAACTTCCGCTTCATGCACATCCAAGGAGGAAGGTTATACATACATAGAGTCACGGGCCAGGTGCTGTGATTGCTGCTCTGCTCCCCGAAAGGATTAATGCCATCCGTGCTTAAAGCAAACCATACATTCCTTGGGTCCTTTGCAAACTCATCCCAGTACTCTCTCTTGATTTTTCTCCACTGCGACCCGTCAGCGGGTGCTCTCAACTTCCCATCTTTCTTTCAGTTCTCATTGTGCCATAGCATCAACTTGGCATGCTCTTCGTTTCTGAACAGACGTTTCAACCTTGGTATTATAGGATCATACCACATCACCTTTGCAGGAACCCTCTTCCTGGGGGGCTCTCCATCAACATCACCAGGGTCATATCGTCTGATCTTATACCGCAATGCACCGCATACCGGGCATGCGTTCAGATCCTTGTATGCACCGCGGTAGAGGATGCAGTCATTAGGGCATGCATGTATCTTCTCCACCTCCAATCGTAGAGGGCATACGACCTTCTTTGCTGCGTATGTACTGTCGGGCAATTCGTTATCCTTTGGAAGCTTCGTCTTCAATATTTTCAGTAGCTTCTCAAATCCTTTGTCAGCCACAGCATTCTCTGCCTTCCACTGCAGCAATTCCAGTACGGTACCGAGCTTTGTGTTGCCATCTTCGCAATTGGGGTATAACCCTTTTTTGTGACCCTCTAACATGTGATCGAACTTCAGCTTCTCCTTTTGACTTTCGCATTGCGTCCTTGCATACGACAATGGCGGAGATCATCATCATCGGGCACATCGTCTGGTTCCTCTTGATCTTCAGCAGCTTCACCCATCGCATAATCATTGGGCACATCGTCTGGTTCCTCTTGATCTTCACCAGCTCCCCCCGTTGCAGCATCACCGTATTCAGGGGACACATAGTTGTCATGGTACTCTTCTTCTTTGCCATCTTCCATCATAACCCCTATTTCTCTGTGCCTCGTCCAAACATTATAGTGTGGCATGAAACCCTTGTAAAGCAGGTGGGAGTGAAGGATTTTCCGGTTAGTGTAAGACCTCGTATTCCCACATTCAGTGCATGGACAACACATAAAACCATTCTGCTTGTTTGCCTCAGCCGCATCGAGAAACTCATGCATGCCCTTAATGTACTGGCGGGTGTGTCTATCACTGTACATCCATTGCCGGTTCATCTGCGTGCATTATATATAATTAAGTGTCCAAATTAATAGAAGTTCATCATCACATTAAAACCAAAGTGCATACATAGTTCTCATCTAACAACATATAGCTCTCCACAACATCTAATTAATTAAACCAAACATTGAAACTATGTAAAATATTTCAATGCGATCATAATCGCAACCAAGGTAACAATTGATCCAACGGCATAATGATACCAAGCCTCGGTATGAATGGCATATTTTCTAATCTTTCTAATCTTCAAGCGCATTGCATCCATCTTGATCTTGTGATCATCGACGACATCCGCAACATGCAACTCCAATATCATCTTCTCCTCCTCAATTTTTTTTATTTTTTTCTTCAACAAATTGTTTTCTTCTTCAACTAAATTTAACCTCTCGACAATAGGGTCGGTTGGCATTTCCGATTCACATACATCCTACATAATAAAATCTATGTCACGTTGGTCGGCATAATTTTCATAAACAATAAATGAACCAATAGTTATAAAGATAATATATATACCACATCCGAATCATAGACAGGACGAGGGCCACCGGGGGCGGATACCAAAGCCATCGCACTATATAAGATGCAATAATAAAAGTAAGAAAATAATACAAGTATCTATGTAAACATACAAGTAAGAATATTTTTCCTTTCAGAAAGAAGATAAAACAAGAGGCACACCACGGTGCTGCCGGCGATGAGCTCGGCGCGGGTGATCGACGACGGTGAAGACGGGGACGGGGCGTGACGGACCGCTAAACCTAGACAAATATTATGGAAAATGGAGCTTGGAGGTCGAGCTTGGAGAGGAAAAAGCTTAAGTAGTGTGGCTCGGGCATTCCATCGAACACCTTGTGTGCATAGGAGGTGAGCTAGAGCACCACCAAGCCCTCTCCCCCTCGGGTAGATAAAAACAGAGCACTGGGGTGCTCTGCTCGCGAGCGAGGAGTATATATGGGCACCTCATTGGTCCCGGTTGGTGACATGAGCCGGGACTAAAGGGGAGCCTTTGGTCCTGGTTCAAGCCACCAATCGGGACCAATGGTGGTGGGCCAGGAGCTCAGCCCATTGGTCCCGGTTCATGCCACCAACCGGGACCAATGGACGACGTGGCCCGGCCGGCCCCCTGGGCTCATGAACCGGGACCAATGCCCCCATTGGTCCCGGTTCTGGACTGAACCGGGACTAATGGGCTGACCCGGCCTGGACCAAAGCCCTGTTTTCTACTAGTGGAGGAGGAGAAAACGAGAAACGTTAATGTTTATTTGCTAATTAATAGTATTGCATGCAATGAACTAACCACTGCATGTCGTGTTTGATATCTCAAGTCATTAAAAGCATGCACACTCTTTATCTCTTATTGGTTGATATGTCAAGAAACAAGAAACGAGGTAGAAGTTAATGCACCACGCCTAAGTGTTTTGGGATTATTTGGTTTTCGTAAGATGACTTACACACCTACACGGAGGGATTACAATGGTGAGGAATAAACCAGTTAAATCTTTGGTCAAAATTTAGCACAAATTACAATGGTGAGGAATAAACCAGGACGGAGTAGTAGTTTAGAAGCCCAATTAAATGTGTGAGGCGCCTTATTCTTACTCTCCACCGTGACCAGTCTTGTGGGAAAAGCTGGGGAAGCCGCCAAAAGAACTGGCCCTAGGAGTAGTAGCTAGGGATCGAGTGTGCGAGATGAACCGGGGAAAGTAAATGCAGAGAGATGAAATGCAAAAAAGACGGAGAGATGTGATGGTTGCTTGTCCGTTTATTTTACCAGGCCACTTATTACTGGGAGTGGTTGGGTTTTGTGATATGACGGCTTTACTGCCGCGCCACGAGAAGGGTGAGAGGTGAGACTCCCATGCAGCGCCGCCCTCTACACTTGTACTACATCGGTCGTGGTTTATTAGTCCCCCATTGAATTTGACTGAAGATTTAATTAACTGACAAAATGTTAGTGCATGTCAACAAAAACTATATCGTTGGATTCGTATTTGAACATAGTTTTGAATGATATAATTTTAGGTGACATGCATCAGCATTTATCGTACTATATATAATGTTAGTTCAATTTTTGGTCGTACTAATCTATAGTAGTAAGGTGCCCGTGCGTTGCACCAAAGAGTGAAATGCATTGATCGGGGAGTTGTTTATTTTGACAAAGGATGTGGGGGTCATCTCATGTGTAACGGGTATCAATAGGTTTCTTCGGATATTATTTCATTTCTAGAGCTCACAAACATCTGGGTGAAATAGATAAAAATGTATCTTTTGCAAACAAAAGCGTTCAACTGTTCAACCTGCATCCAAAACTTGTGAAGAAATAACACTTATTGTGCTTTGCAACAAATGATCTTTAAGAATTAGTTTTTGAGTATCGATTGTTATACATGTTGGCTACAGATGACATGGCACTTTCTTATAGTCAACAGTTGTCTATACTATTAAGTAATATTAACCGTGCCCTTATACACCTAGACGGAGGGATTAAATCAGGATGACTTGCAAGCGGGCACAAGATGTAAGAAATGGTTCATCGTAAGTCTTTCACCAGTACTGTAGTAAAAATTCATACATGGAAGATTCTAGACTAAACCATAAACGGATACACTTTTATTCATGCGCGATACTCCAATAGAGCAAGATCCTGCATGGAAGTCTCCACATGCTTAGACAGTGGATTACATTGAGCGAAGACTAATGATCAACATTTAACTTCATAATGCGTATGTCCAGGTGAACATCCTTGGAGTCCCCGTGCAGCGTGTCGGCGGGTAAAGGATGCCATGAGTTTTCCAAGTCCACATTGGCGGGATAGTCCCAGCTCCCTAGAGTCCAAGTCTGTTCGATGAGGCTGGTGTCGCCGCCCACGCGACCCGGAGGGGTAGTAACACTGACCACACACCCGTACATCGGCCTCGTGTCAGTGTCAGCGTCAGCGGCATCGCCCCTGATGCACATTAGAGAGACGGGGCGGCGGCCTGCGCGGGCCTCGTCGGTGCCCACGATCAAGAGGAAGATGCTGCCGTCCTCCTCCGAGACTAGCATGCGACGGTGATCCTCCAGCGACTCCGGCATGGTGAACGGGTAGCACGTCTCGTACTTGATGTTCTCCGCCAAGGGCCAACAGTGACCGCTGCACGCATCCGTGAGGTGATGCACCATGTCCGCCGGCGAGCCATAAATCGGCGTCGGGCACTCATAGCAGTGGACGAAGGGCTCCTTGGAGGCATCGACCAGGCCATCCATGAAATGGGAGTGGGTGTAGGGGACGTTGCGCTAGTTGAATATATGAGCAAGTTACTATGAAATTTATTCCGAATAAGCACAAAATAAATCATGACGGCTATAACAGAGATGAAACTAATCATGTGGACTAGCATAGTAGTAGGATAGAGAGTAGAAACATGAAATCTACCACGGTTTCGAACAGGAAGGACAGAAACACATACGGTGCAACGGGAGCAGCACCGTTGGCGTTAAGGTTGTCGCCCATGTCCAAACACCACGTAGACACGGTCTTTGAGAACGGTTCGTAGTCGTTCCATGCTCGGACATTGAAGTTTTTAACTATTTTAGATTAGAATATAGTATCCTCCGGTGCTAGTAGTAGAGCAGAGTCCTACTCTACTACTCTACTCAAGCAAGTTAGGGCATAGCACTGTAGGGAGTACCAGTACTGTGATCACTCAAGCAAGTTGTCTGGCATCGACATGACCCTACGCTGCTGGTATGTGTTTCATAAGTCAAGCGGCGTGTTGTAGTCATCATCACCTTTCCACTTCCCGCAGCACATATTCGCTTCTCCATCTTTGTCCGCACATAATGTCATCCAATCTTCCATCCCCGCTAAGGCGCCTCCCCCCTCGTCCGAAACCCAAGCACTAACAATAGCGGAACCGAGCAGCGTCCGCCAAAAGAGTGGCTGGAATTCGCTCCCCACAGAGGTAATCAAGCTCATTGTTTTGCGTGTGGACAATCTCAGTACCATACCGCTCGCCGCGTGCTCGTCGGGGTTGTACCGTTTACTCAAAGCCCTCAGGCCGGAGCTTTTTAAGCCAGATCCTTGCTTGCTGATGCCGCCTGATGTTCAGAAACAGCGTGTCACACAGCATAACGATCATAGGGTGGCGAGCATCAACCCCCTTGACTGTGATCCGATCCCCTTCAGCCTCAACTACATTAATGGTATGTACTGGGTCGGCATGAACACGTCTTGGATGGTGCTCGTCGACGGTCGCCGCAGCTGGATGCTCGTGGAGGTCTACACACGACGATTGATCCCCCTTCCTTCGATTAACACTGCACTGCTTTGGCACCACGGCCCAGAATACTTGGAATCTTACAGTAGACAACATGATACCAAGTTTGATTTGTGCAAGGTTGTAATCTGCCAAGTGCCCACAAGATCTGCGAATTATAAAGACTTCAGGCTAATTGTGTTCTTCAACCGTGGTCTCGCCTATCTGACAGGTCACTGCGGTAAGTGGATAAATCTGCACGTCCATCGCAGGATCATACATCCTCCATGGTTCTCTGATGCCATTGAACACAAGGGCTTCATTTATGCTGTCGACTCCTTCTATGGCTGGACGTATTGCTAGCCTACTCCAGTCATTGCTACAAACGGTTGTTACAGCAGTATGTTACTTTCCTATTATATCATGATGGCTTGCTTATATTACTGTCAACATTTGCTGAAAAAATATTCATGCTCATAACATGCTGTTCTTAAGATTGACTAAATCGAGAGCCCTTTTTTATTTGACTCCAACTTGATATGATGTTGTAGGCTGCCTGGTGTCCCTACCCTTCCTAATCCTAGAACCTTTCAAAGAAAAGCCGCATGGAAGTTGCGGGTGGTTCCTGGCTCGATCAGACGACGACGAAAGATTGATGATCATTCGCACGTACTGGACGTGTTGTTTTGCGGAATACAATCACAGTCACTGCAAGGTCTTTGAGCAGGATCCCAGCTTCTCTGGGCCATCAGGAATTTTTGGCCGGAGGCTGGTAAGTAGCCTTGGTACACGCTCTATGTTTGTCGCACTGAATTATCCGATTAACCAAGAGATAACCGACGGCAAGGATCATGATGGTAGCGGTGTTTCATTCATCAGGAAAAACTGTGTGTACACAACGTACCATGCGTCTCTTCATGCACCATACCCTGATATGTGTTGCCACGCTCTGCAGCCCAAAGTAGGAGAGAGGGTCGCAAGTATCAGACTTCGACCTGCTGGCTGGAGTTTCCCCGTCAGGCACCCATTTGGTTCAAGCCGTCAACCAATCTCCACAGCTTAATAAATAGTAACGTCTAACTGAGCCAGTTAGTTAGATGCATACACTTGGTGTAGTAGGATCTTTATTTAGTTTGATGCATACATTTGTTCTTTTTTGGTAGCCCTTTTGTAATGATGGCTGATATTTGGTTTGGAAGAGAGAGTTGCGTCTTCACTCTTCTGGCCTGCTTACTGCTTCTATTGCACCCCCAGCCCTAGTTGTTGCTGCTGCTGTTTTCAATGTACAATCAGTAGTATATTTTGTCTGTTGGTTGAATAAATGTGTAGTTAGAACGACAAACACAATGTTTTGGAAGTCGTTGCACGGTTCGATCCTTTAGTGCCCCGTACCATACGTAGCGCATACTATTTTTTGTACGGAACACATTTTCCACTTGTTGATAACATGCAGCCCACTAATGAAGGCCCAATAGAGAAACCCATAATTAACTGGAAGGGTGGCTCTCACATGAATCTGGCCCAGGTACATAGTCATGGTCCCCTAAACATAAATAAGTAAATAAATAAAGCTAAATGCTCATGCACCAGTTCTTTGGGAAAATAGGTAGCCCAATATTTCTTTTTGAAGAATACCCAAGCTAGGCCTTTTTGATTTCTCCGAATTACTGGGCTGCAAATATTTCAAGACGAGGAGGGATGCATTCCGGCCTGGCTTAAGAGTATGGTCAATGTCTGTTAAAAGTAATATCAAAAGGGGTTGAAAATTCCAAAAAAAATTATAGCAAATGGGATATAAGTTTTCTTTTCTTTTCTTGTTGTTCTTCACTGATATGTTATACGTATTTCATTGGATTTAACATGACATAGTACTAATTTATTTTTAAATTTGTTTTAGTATGTCTATTAATTTTTGGATTAAGAATATTTCATTCCCCAGTAAAAATTTGCGAATTTTCAAAATTTCCCACATATTTAGTTAATTTTTTGACCCTCGTACTGACCAGAAAATGGCCAGCAATTCAAAAAATGGAAAACGGGCTGCAATAAATTCCATATGAATTAGAAAATGAGTAAAAATTATAAAAATAATAGCAAATGGGCTGTACACGCCACAGATTTTGAGGCTGACTTGTTTAAGCAGGGCTTTGTCAGTGAACACACGATTCTAGCAGCAGTGACTGTTGGATGTCCATCCAACGGCCGATGTGCTTCTTCAATCTCTAACCTTCCTGCTCCAGCTGCCTAAACTAGCGCCGGCGGGACAGCCTGCGCCCTCCTCTTGTGGCCGACTGTGATGCCGCGCAGGCTTCCCCGGCCCACCCTACTCCCTCCGCTGGCCTGGCCGCACACAATCAAAAGCCTCCTTATTACGCGAAAAAAATAATTCCTCCCACTGACATCTGGGGCGCACAGGTTGGGAGGCTGACCTGTGGGCCTACTAAGTTGACGCGTACGCAGGGCTTGTCAACTTAGTCAACAAACGATTCTAGCAGTAGTAACCGTTGGATTTGAATCGAACGGTCCTGCTGCTTCATCAATCGCTGCTCTTCTTGCACCAGCCGCCCAAACCAGCGCCTAGGAAACCGCCTGCTCCTGCCTCCAGTGGCTGGCTGTGCTGCCATTGAGGCCTCATCGCCCCCTACTGCTCCCACCGCTAGCCAGGCCCTGCGGCGACGGTAGCCTCACACCGCAGCCGAACCAGTGAACCCTCGTACTCCTCTCTGCGTGGGCATCCACTGCCGCGTCTTCCCCGGCTCCGCGTCGTCCCCTTCCTAGGCCTCGCCGTCGTCCACCGCCTTGGTGCTCTCAGCGCAGCGTGGTCAACGTGGTCAACGACATTCCATCGGAAGAGTACTGTACGTGGAGAGGCTGACAGCTGGGTCCACGGCCACAGCCCAGTTTTTTTGTGATTTGCCAAGTAAGTCGCTTTGTCAGGCCTGTTGGGCTACAAATCTTTCAAGACGAGGAGAGCTTTCATTCGGCCGGTCGAGAAAATGGCCCATCAGTAATGACAAATGGGCTGTACATTTTTAAAACACATCAAACCAGCAATTAGTTTCAAATATCTTTTTTTCATTTCGAGAATTTAAATTACATTAATTTTTATGCGTGGAGAATTTGTTGGGTTTTATATTGATATACATTTATTTTTAAAATCAGTTTGAATGTGAGTCAAAATTTCGGAATTAAAAACGGTTCGGACCACACCGAAATATGCAAAATTTCATATAATTTTTTAACCGTGGCCACAATATGGGCTGTAATGCTAACAAAAAGAATATGGGCTCCAAAAAAACCTTAATAATTAGCAAATGGGTTGTAAATTATTAGAAATAATGGAAGATGGGTTGTATGCTGTTTTCCACAGATTTGAGGCTTTCCTAAAAAAAGGTTGACGCACAAGCAGTGACTGTTGGATGGCCATCCAACGGCCGTCGTGCTTCTTCAATCTCTGCTCTTCCTACTCCAGCCGCTCAAACAAGTGCCGGCGGGACTGCCTGCTCCCTCCTCCCCGCGGCCGGCTCTGCTACCGCGCAGGCCTCACCACCCCACCGTACTCCCATCGCTGGCCTAGCCATCCCTCTATTCACCCAGACCTGCTATTATTCTCCGGCGACGACAGACGAACCAATAAACCCTCGTATAGTCGTACTCCCCTCCGTGTGGGAAACAACTGCCGAGTCTTCCCTGCCTCCGTGTCATTCCCTTCCTAGGCCTCGTCGTCGTCCACTGCCCTATTGCTCTCGGCGTGTCCTGGTCAACGTGGTCAACGACTGACATGCATCTGAAGTGGACTGTACGTGGAGAGGCCGACTGCTGGGTCCACGGCCGCACGCAAGGAAATGCCTCCTTATTATGCGCAAAATAATGATTCCTCCACCTGACATCAGGGACCCACCGAACGGGCCTCTGTATTTCGCAAAAAAAATGTTACCACCGCTGACAGCTCGGACCCACCAGCTATATCTTCGCATGCAAGGAAGTGCCTCCTTATTACGCACAAAAAAATGAATACTCCCCCTGTTAGCTGGGACCCAGTGTAGTGGCTGGCTGACTTGTGGGCCTACTAAGTTGACGGGGACGAAGGGCTTTGTCAACTTAGTCAATATGCACGATTCTAGCTCCAGTGACCGTACGATGTCCATCCAACGGCCGCAGTGCTTCTTCAACCTCTGGTCTTCCTGCTCTAGCCGCCCAAACCAGCGCTGGTCGTGCATCGTGCTCATGCCTCCCGTGGCCGGCTGCGATGCGGCGGAGGCCTCACCGCCCCCTACTACTCCCACCGCTGGCCAGGCCATCCCTCTACTCACCCACACCCCCTGTTATTCTGCCGTGACGGCAGCCTCACACTGCAGCGAAGCAGTGAACCCTCGTACTCCTCTACGCGTGGGCATCCACTGCCGCGTCTTCCCCGGCTCCGCGGTGTCCCCTTCCTAGGCCTCGCCATTGTCCACCGCCCTGGTGCTCTCGGCGCGGCATGGTCAACATTGTCAAGGAACATCTTCCATCGGACGTGGACTGTACGTGGAGAGGCTGATAGCTGGGTCCATGGCCGCAGCAAGGAAGTGCCTCCTTATTACGTGCAAAATAATTATTCCTCCACCCAACCGCGGGGACCCACCGGACGGGTCACCATATTTCATGCAAAAAACGTTTGCCCCTGACTGCTGGGACCCACCAGCTACATCTTCGCACGCAAGGAAGTGTGTGACAGTCGGGACCCACCTAGTCGAAGCGTATGTAGCGTTGTCATTCTGGTCGCGAACGTGTACGTACATATATACTGGTGGATGTAGAGGCGCGCACATGTCGTAGTAGAGGCGCGCACGTAGCATGTACACGTACGTACAACGGCCAGGGTGCAAGAAAGAAAATATGGCCACGTATGTCTACATACGTGCGGGGTCTCGAACGCCTACTCGTGCATACGTACGGCCAGGGCTCGTGTACATGGCTGGGTCGGAACGGAGAAACAGCGTCGTTGTCATTTTCATGGGGAGGCAATGGAATGCGTCATGTTCATGGGGAGGCAATGGAATGCGTCATGTTCATGGGGAGGCAACGGAATGCGTCATGTTCATGCGGAGGCAACGGAATGCGTCGTTTTCATCGGGAGGCAACGGAATGCGTCATGTTCATGCGGAGGCAACGGAATGCGTCGTGTTCATCGGGAGGCAACGGAACGCGTGGGAGCCAACCGGATGGGTCTGAACGGAATGCATGGTCGTGTTCATCGGGAGGGCTTGGATGGAATAGACAATGGAAACGAGGCCTAGCATACCACAAAATGGAGGAAACGGACCTCCTACGTTCGGAACGGGGTCCTGTTGATCGGGAGGGGTGTGGCGTACCGCAAAACGGAGGAAACAGACCTCCTACCATCGAAACGGGGGTCCTGTTGAACGGGAGGGGTGTGGCGTACCATAAAACGGACGAAACGGGCCTCCTACTTTCGAAACGGGGGT
The DNA here is from genome assembly GCF_002162155.2 of Triticum dicoccoides. NCBI lineage: Eukaryota > Viridiplantae > Streptophyta > Magnoliopsida > Poales > Poaceae > Triticum > Triticum dicoccoides. Next base: position 116,982,034 of record NC_041388.1, on the reverse strand, counting down.
CCTGTTGATCGGGAGGGGTGTGGCATACCACAAAACGGACGAAACGGACCTCCTACGGTCGAAACGGTGGTCCTGTTCATCGGGAGGGGTGTGGCGTACCGCAAAACGAGACTCCACGGGCTACAGTTCATCTCCACCGTCGACCTCCTCCAGCCTGCACGGGCTACCGTCGACCTCCTCCAGCCTCCACGGGCTCCTGTTTATCCAGCCTCCACTGCACGCTACTCCACCGGCTACTGTTCAACCACCCCTCCACGGGCACACCTCCACCGTCTACTGTTCATCCAGCCCTCCACACCACGGGGTCCTGTTCAACCTCCCCTCCACGGGCACCCCTCCATCGTCTACTGTTCATCCAGCCCTCCACACCACGGGGTCCTGTTCATCCAGAGGCAATGCCACCGCTCACTATTCATCCACCCCCCTCTGCAACGCTCACTGTTCATCCAAACGATCGGCTTCAGTTAGCAGCTGTAGCGAAGGAATCGCTCGATCAGGTTCAGTTAATAGCCATCGATCGATCGCTCGGGTTCAATAATGCGTAGCCTGTAGTGCAATCGCTCGGGTTCAGTTAGAGTCCAATGCCTTTCTCGGGTTCAGTTAGAGCCAACGCCTCGCACACATGCGCGTACGTGTACGAGAGAAACGCGCATCGCTCGGCCCCCGACCTCCCACCGTAACCGGGAACTCCCCGAAATTTTCCTCCCCCTCGCTTCTACCATGGTTTTTTCCGTCATGGACGGCCCAAAGAATGTCATGCAGCTGCGTCTCCGGCACGCCCAGGACGAAAAGCCCATTTTCTATCATGATTTTTTGTCATAGAAGTAGGAGCCCACCACATCATAGAAGTGTCATATGTATGATAGAAAAAAATTTCATTTGGCTCAAAATGTCATGGATGTGTCTTTGTTTTGTAGTGAGGATCATGTGAATGCATAAGCATGACAGAGTAAGCCATGTGTTACATGTATCATGGCTATATGCATCAGAGCAAATGATGTGAATATAGCAAATGTACCTTCATGCCCATGAGTCCTTCTTGCAAACAATATGTACATCAGCAAGAAATCCTCATACACATGAGTGTGATGCATATACTTACCTTGTGGTCTTGAGTTGTCTTAGGAAGGAATGAACCTGAGTAAACAAGGTTAGGCACACATATACACCTACTAGCCAGAGCAAACAAAAGAAACCACAAGATAACCAAGACTGGGATGACATGTATAGAGTGAGTACTGATTACCCCTTTGGGTATAGACATGTCCCCAAAGGTAAAGATATGCAATAAAACCAGAGATTTCCTTCCCTTAAATGTCTTGCTCCCCCTGAATCTTGCATGGTATATTGGGAGAAGATAGGGAACAGAAAATCAGAGCAAAAGACAACATAATTAATGCAAGCAATCAAATATGAACATGTCTTTCCCCTCTTAAAGACATGTAATTTCTCTCCTCTTGAACACCAAGCATCTGAGGTCTGAGGTTTCTTACACACACTGCCCCTGAGTATCCTCTCCCCTATAGAAATGATTAAGCATAGATCTTTGATGTGATCCCTCTCTCGCCCTTTGACATCAATTTCCAAGAAGGGCTCTTCTGAATTTTTGTTTTATTGCAAAAGGATTTGGTCCTTGAGTCACAAAGCAAAGCGACTATGATGCTGGTAGAGAACAAGAGTCATTGAGTGGAGCTGGAGCAAAAAGACTGCAGAAATAAGTGGAAAGGTGTCTTTTCTGTAGTGAAATCGGTAGCACCGAGTTGTGTGCTTCGGTGGCACCAAGAGAATTCGGTTGGGCCGAAGAAAACAGACCGATGTGACCGAGTTCATCACAGTAAAACACATGTCACCTTAGCTCACTAGGCACTTTAAGATCTCACAATGATTTGCAAGGAATTAGCTGAATGATTTGCAATGAATTGGATGCAGAAAATGCAGAACAGAAAAGAGAAGAAAAGATCTAGTTGAAGTTTTTTTTGAAAGAGCAAACAAAAATGCATGAGAGAAATGCAAGAGGAAACACAAGAGAACTTCATCTAGAATTGGGCGGTGACAAAGTCACCTATGTTAGAGTATATTGACTTAGGAGTCAAGTGAGATCACTTGATCTTTGGTCATACTCATTGTTTAAGCTCAAAATGGGGTTACCATTTTTCGTTTAAGCTTCTTGATGTATTCACATCTTGCTGTGTTGCTTTATCCCATGACTTGGAGTAAAGATTCTCTAAGATGGAATAGCATACCTTGGGTGGTGGTGTTGATCTTGATCATGTAGTCGAACTTGTGTGGGTTGCTCAAGGTTGATGTAGCTCATCAAGAGTTGGGAGCACCACCTGGAGTTTGAGTTCATCTTCCTACATGGGTTACCTTTGCAAGGAAGAGCCCTTGTGTATCCAAAATGAAAATCATAAAATTTAACATAGAAAGAGTAAAAGGATATATTTGAGGGGTTATGTGCTTCCTTGACTTCAACCACCATTGTATAGAGACTTGGTGATGTAGAGATTGCTCAAGAAGTGAGCGAGTTGCAATCTCATGGATTTAGATTCATCCAAGTACCTACAAGGGTTAGATAGCATGCAAGGGTGCAAAAGTATCCAAGACACATAGCATCATGAAAGAAATATCAAGGATTAGTCAAAGGCTCATGTCTTGCATGTATCCAAATGGAGATCCTACTCCAAGTTTGAAGCATCAATGATGTTCAATTCACCTCTCAAACGGCAAAAGACTTTCTCATCAAGCGGTTTTGTAAATATATCCGCCAATTGCTTATCGGTGCGAACATGCTTAAGATTAATGTCCCCTTTGGCAACATGTTCTCAAATGAAATGATGACGAACTTCAATATGTTTAGTTCGAGAATGTTGCGCGGGATTGTGAGCAGTCTTAATAAGACTTTCATTGTCACACAGCAATGGAACATGTTTCACATATATCCCATAATCTTTAAGAGTTTGGGTCATCCAAAGTAATTGAGCACAACATGAACCAGCGGCAATGTATTCCGCTTCGGCGGTGGATAAGGATACCGATTTTTGTTTCTTGGAGGACCAAGACACAAGAGATCTACCAAGAAATTGACAAGTACCCGAAGTGGACTTTCTATCAACCTTGTCTCCGGCATAGTCCGAATCGGAGTAGCCAACAAGATCAAAGGAAGACCTCTTAGGATACCAAATGCCAAAATTTGGTGTATGTATTAAGTATCTCACTATCCTTTTCACAGCCCTAAGATGACATTCTTTAGGTGCCACTTGATATCGTGCACACATGCACAAACTTAGCATAATATCGGGACGAGAGGCACATAGATATAACAATGAACCAATCATAGAGCGGTAAACTTTTTGATCCACGGGATCACCATCTTTGGTCAAATCAAGATGTCCACTAGTAGGCATGGGCGTAGACATACGTTTGCATTCTTGCATACTGAACTTCTTGAGTAAGTCCTTGGTGTACTTTGTTTGAGAGACAAAAGTACCTTCCTTAGTTTGCTTGATTTGCAAACCGAGAAATAATTTGAGTTCACTCCTCATAGACATCTCAAACTTCTACGACATTAGCTTTCCAAACTTCTCACTAAAATGAGGGTTAATCGAACCCAATATAATATCATCAACATAAATTTGGCACACAAATAGTTCTCCATTGACCCTTTTAGTAAAAAGAGTAGAATCAATTTTACCAATTTCAAAGCCTTTTTCAATGAGGAACTTGGTCAAGCATTTATACCATGCTCTAGGAGCTTGTTTAAGACCATAAAGGGCTTTGTGAAGTTTGTAGGCATGATTAGGTTTCTTAGGATTGAAAAAGTCGGGATGTTGCTTAACATGAACTTCCTCTCAATTTCACCATTTAGAAAAAGCACTTTTAAGGTCCATTTGGCACAAGGTGATATCATGGTGATTAGCATAAGAAAGTAAGATGCGAATGGACTCAAGTCTAGCAACAGGAGCATATGTCTCACCATAGTCCATACCTTCAACTTGAGTGTAGCCTTGGGCGACTAGGCATGCTTTGTTGCGGACGACTTGACCATCTTCATCTTCTTGTTGCGAAACACCCATTTGGTACCAATGATGTTGTGGTTGTTGTCGGGCTTCTCGACCAATGTCCATACTTGATTTCTCTCAAAGTTGTGTAGCTCTTCATGCATAGCGTTTATCCAATCCGGATCTTCCAATGCTTCCTCAACCTTCATAGGTTCAATTCTAGAGATGAATGAGTAATGTTGACAAAAATTAGCCAAACGAGTTTTAGAGCAAGTTATTCTCCCGGTTTGGATATCATTGTAGATTTGCTCGACGGGATGATCTTTGGCGATTCTTGCTCGAACTCGTGGGAGTTTTGGCTTGGCTCGGGGTGGAACATCTTCTTCATCTTGTTCTTCTTCTTGGCCTTCTTCATTGTTGACGTTGTCATTCTCTTGTCGTGGTGGAGAAGGAGGTTGTTGATGTTCATCTTGGTGTGCTTCCTCGTTTTCTTCGTCTTGGTGTTTCCCACTTGTGGATGCTTCCGTATCAATTCTTGCTTCGCCTTGTCGTGAGGTAGAAGCTTCCACTTGGACGGACGAGGTACTCTCCTTCACCTCCGTTGGACGAATCTTGCCAATAGACAAGTCTTGGATTGCTTCTGAAGGGTCTTTGTCTCCTACATCAATTGGCAATTGCTCTACTTGCGAGTCATTAGATTCATCAAACTTCACATCTACCGTCTCATCAACCTTTCGGGTGAAATTGTTGTAGACACGGTAAGTGTGAGAGTTTGAGCCATAACCAACTTGGAAACCTTCATGTGATTTAGGAGCCAATTTAGAACGACAATGCTTCTCAAGAATGTAGCATTTTGAGCCAAATACTCGAAAGTATCCAACTTGGGGTTTGTTACCGGTGAGGAGCTCGTATGCCATCTTGACGAGTAGCTTGTCAAGATACAAGTGATTTGTTGCATGAAAAGCTGTCTCAACCGCTTCCGCCCAAAAGTGTTTTGGAGTCTTGTACTCATCATGCATTGTTCTTGCCATATCAATAAGAATCCGGTTCTTCCCCTCAACGACTCCATTTTGTTGAGGTGTATACGTAGCCGAGAACTCATGTGAAATCCCCTCTTCGTCAAGAAAGGTATGCACATTTGCGTTCTTGAACTCCGTTCCGTTGTCGCTCCGAACCTTCTTGATATTCATGTCAAATTGATTTTGGGCCTTCCTAGTGAAGTTTTTGAAGATCTTTTGGACCTGCGATTTGTCATCAAGAAAGAACACCCACATAAATCTTGAAAAATCATAAACTATGACTAGTCCAAATGAGTTACCACCGAGACTCTTGTAGGCATTTGGACCAAAGAGATCCATGTGAAGTAGCTCGAGTGGTCTTCTCGTGGTCATGATGTTCTTCGCGCGATGACTTCCTCCAACTTGTTTCCCTGCCTGACAAGCACTGCAAAGTCTATCCTTGTCAAATATGACATCTTTTACCCCAAGGATATGATCACCTTTAATAAGCTTATCAAGATTTCGCATACCCACATGACCTAGCCTTCTATGCCACAACCAACCCTTAGAAGATTTAGCAATTAAGCATGTTCTAGGTTGAGCCTTTTTAGTGAAATCAACAATGTAAAGATCACCTCTATGTATACCGGTAAAGACCATTTTATGATTGTCTCTTTGAAACACTTGGCAATCTACATTAGTAAACAGAACATTGAAACTGAAATCAGCATGTCTAGATACTGAAAGTAAATTGTACCCAAGGGATTCAACGAGCATGCCATTTTGTATGGAGATATCATGTGAGATGGCCACCTTACCGAGGCCAACCACCTTACTCTTTGAGTTATCACCAAAAGTGACATATTTTCGAGGGTCGTCGTTTTCAGCAAGCTCACGGAACGTATCTTTATCTCCGGTCATATGATCAGTACACCCACTATCAAGGACCCATTCCTTTCCTCCAGCCATGTAGCCGTGAAGATTTGCCATAAGACCAAAGTGTCTCATTGCGTCATCAAGATCATAGTCACTATCATCATCATCCTCATCATAGTATCCATGTTCAACATCATCTTGTGATTGATCAATTCCTAAAGAGGGTAATTCATTAGATAAATGATCACTTCTATGGTTATCTTTATGGATTCTAATAGCTTCGGAAATGATATTGCTAATGATCCCAACATCTCCTATGGCACGCCTTAGATTTTTAAGCTCAAATAGACAATCACCAAAGCTAGGATCACTAGGATTCATCTTACTCAAGACAATAGACTTATGAAGAATTTCGTCTAAATTTTTCAAGGAATAATCTGGGAATCGTTCCTCAAGAAATCTCCATATAGTATAGGCACAGTCAAGAGTAGGCAAACTAGCAATCAAATTTTTGGGCAATCCTCTTATGATAAGATTGATAGTTCTAAGATTGCGAATCATGTCAAGATCCTCTTCGGGTGTGGGATGCAAAGGATCAATATGAGGTGCACAAGGGCAAGTAATGTACTTGTTCAAATGATATTCATTGAAAATCTCAAGCATTTAATTTTCCCACTCATGAAAATATTCTCCATCAAGAATAGGCACTCTACGTCTAAGACTCCCCAAAGTAGACACATCCATCTTCCTCCAAAGGTGTTTAAACCAAGGCAATGGAGACCAAGGCTCTGATACCAATTGAAAGGATCGAGAAGAGGTGTCTAGAGGGGGGGTGAATAGGCTCTAATCATGAAAAGTTGCAGTTTTTAATATCTTGTGTTGAAGTGGAGTATTAGCACAAGTTTAAACATTCACAATAGATATCAAGCAAGCATGCAAGCATAGAAAGAGTATATGAGCAGCGGAAAGTAAGGCATGCAAGTTGCAAGAATGTAAAGAGATGGGATTGGAGTGTGCAAATGCAATTTAAAGACACAGAGATTTTGTACCCGTGGTTCTGATAGGTGGTGCTATCATACATCCATGTTGATCGAGACATCAACCCACGAAGGTTAACGGTTGCGCGAGTCCACGGAGGGTTCCACCCACGAAGGGTCCACGAAGAAGCAACCTTGTCTATCCCACCATGGTCGTCGCCCACGAAGGACGTGCCTCACTCGGGTAGATCTTCATGAAGTAGGCGATCTCCTTGTCCTTACAAACTCCTTGGTTCAACTCCACAATCTTGACGGAGGCTCCCAAGTGACACCTAGCCAATCTAGGAGACACCACTCTCCAAGAAGTAACAAATGGTGTGTTGATAATGAACTCCTTGCTCTTGTGCTTCAAATGATAGTCTCCCCAACACTCAACTCTCTCTCATAGGATTGGATTTGGTAGAAAGAAGATTTGAGTGGAAAGCAACTTGGGGAAGGCTAGAGATCAAGATTTATGTGGTTGGAATGGAATATGTTGACCTCAACCCAAGTGTAGTTGGCTCTCTCTCAGAAAATATGTACTGGAAGTGTAGGTATGTTCTAACGGCTCTCTCCACGAATGAAGAGTGGGTGGAGGGGTATATATAGCCCCACACAAATTCTAACCATTACACACAAATCACCAAACTCGATGGACCGAATCATGAAACTCGATCGGACCGATTTAGTTCAAAATGTGAATGTTAGGATTCTCGGTGGGACCGACTGGATCAAATCGGTGGGACCGATGTGCTAGGGTTAGGGTGAATCCAAAACTCGGGTTGATCGATTACTCAAACTCGGTGGGACCAATTTGGGTAATATGTGAAACAGAATGTTAGCCAAGCAAACTCAGTGGGGCCAGTTGCAAATCTCGGTGGGACAGAAATTATTGCAACATACAACAGAGAGTTTGCAAGCCCATCTCGATGAGACCCAGATCCCATCGGTGAGACCGAATTGATTAGGGTTTTTGGCAGTGGCTATGTCAACTGAACTCGGTAGCTCCAGATATGAGATTTCGGTGGGGCCGAGTTGGACTTTTTGGATTAGGACATATGTGGATATGAGAAAGTAGTGGAGGGTTTAGGAGCATATCACTAAGCATTTTGAGCAAGATCTTCATCAAGCAACACCACATCCCTTCTTAATAGTAGAGTCTTGTGCTTTGAGCTTGAGCCAATCCTTTGTCCTTAGCATCTTGAAGGGGTTCCACATCCTCTTGTCCATGCGACTCCATTGTTGAACTTATCTGAAACATACTAGGTAGAAGCATTAGTCCAACAAGAGATATGTTGACATTAATTACCAAAATCACCCAGGGAGCACTTGTGCTTTCACCACTGATGCCATCATCAATAGTGGGCCATGGGAGGCCGACGCCAACCCCATCCAGATCAGTGGCGATGACGAGCAGACGCCGCTCATACACTCTGGGCACGACGGGAGCTCGGGGGCACGTAGCTGTCGTCGCTCGTCTCTGGAGTCTAGTCAGGCTCAGGAGAACTGCTGGACTCCTAGGCGCCATCGCTGCTGCTGGAGGGACTATCGGCGGGGCCGGTGCCAGGCGCCACACCCTCCTGGCGGCTTCCTCCCAAGCAGCACTCCAGCCGGCGGCCTTCCTCATCGAAGACCTTGAAGAATAGTGTGGAGGTGCCGTCGTACTCGAAATGGATGGCGAGGGCCCCTTTCGCGTGGCAGACGCGGGTGACCTCTCCCCATCCGCGGGTCATGGAGATCTTGCCTGGGGAGACGAATAGATCTCTGCTCCCGTCGCCGGAGTGTTGCACTCAGTATGCTGCAGCCATAGCTCGAGTGGCCCCCTCGGTGGCATTTCCGTAACGAAGAATTGTGGGAATCGGATCCACATGCGCGATGGCATCGCTGCCCACACCATGAGTTCATGCGAGGAGCCCTCGGTGTGGGTTCTTAGGGCGGCGGCGCGCATCGCCATAGCATGGCTCCCGCGGCCGTGGCATGAGCGGTGCGAGCTGATGGCTCCCTCTCCGGGGCCCTGTGCATGGGCATACAACGGCAGCGGGTTGCCGGGTGCAGCCGCTCGTACCAAGGCCTCGTCACCTCCGGCATCAAGACAACATCGCGAGAGCGGTCCAGCCTCTTCTTCGGTGGGAGTGGCCCAAGCTCTTCGTGGGTTTTTTCCCTTCTCGGCAGGGGAGAACCTCCGTGTCGGCGCCATGGTGTCACAACGAGGCAGTGAAGCAAGGAAGAAGAAGAAGCAGGCGGAATGGAGGAAGAGATGGGCAATGGGGGATCTGCCCCCCTCCTCATTTATAGCTAGGAGGAGGCCAACCGTCTACATTCATGATCGCTGGTAATGATGGTTTTTCTGCATGCACCAGGGATTCGTCAAGTCGGGCAGTTGCCAAGGTAGCGTGGGGAAGCGGAGACGCCCACGTCCTATCAATCACCACACGTCAATCAAGGCCGCAGGCGGTTGGGGCCCGTGGCGCTCCGCACTTGCCCCATGGATTCGCCTCTAAGCCAAGTACGAGTGCGCCTTGGGCCCGGGGGCTATTGTCGGTGTTCTGGGAATGGGGGTCCCCAGACTTGTCTGCCTCCGGCCCACGGCATGGCCCCACCAACGGCCTGGTACGGCCCATCTTCACCAACAACCACTCAAGACCCTCGCGAGGGGCCAAGCCTCGTGAGGCGGACGACACAAGACCTCCTCAGGGGCAGCCTCTCTAATTAAGCTGGATCGCGAGGAGCGAAGAGATCATGGCGGAGGGGCACCTCACGAGGTTCACATGACATGAGGCATGGCAACCAGCGCCAGGTAGGTGCCAGCAGGCCTAGAGCACCAGTTTCCTCTTTGGTGCTAAAGAGGTAGGCCCAGGCGAGGAGTCCCGAGGCATCAGGCAAAGGTTTCCATATCGGTGCAAGAAGACCAAGACCAGCAGGACAGGAGGTCGGAGGTCACCACGGAGCCCATGACGGCGTCAGCACCAGAGCCTTTGGCAGGCGAAGACCACCTTTTGTCAGGATAGCTTGTACTAGTTGTCCCCCTTCAAAATTGGCCGTTGTGGGTGTCGGATTTCGGGTTCCGGCAAAACCCTTGAGGTTCAAACACTAGGGTGCGCACGAAGATTTCCCCATACCTAATCACGCCTTCAGCCTCACCGCGATCTCAATGCCTAGCTCGGCGATCCCTCAACACAAGGGACACAAGAGTTATACTGGTTCGGACCATCGTTGTGGTGTAATACCCTACTCCAGTGTGGTGTGGTGGATTGCCTCTTGGGCTGAGGATGAATAGTACAAGGGGAAGAACAACCTCCTGAGGAGAGGTGTTTGTAATAGCCTGGATTTTTGCCCTTTTCTTTTTCTTTTAATTTTATTGGTTTTTGCTTTGTTTTTCTTTTTGGAGTGGTTCTGTGGACTTTCCATCTGGGAAATCATCTTCATTTCCTTTCCGAAGTAGCTCATCATTCTCAAAACTTTGCCAAGATCATGTCACTTCACTCTTTGACCAAACCCTAATTTCTTTTTCTAGGGAAAATTCCTTTTCTGTTAAAGGAATAACCCTGTCTTCCCTAGGTTGTGAAGCAACCTATATTTCTGTCCGTCCAAAAATTCCCAAATAATTCTCATAATCCCTTTGGGTCATATGTTGCTCAAATATGCCCAAACTTTCCTGTCCTAGCCCAAGAATAATTCCCAATAATTATTCTTCATTTCTGTCCATAGTGGCATATTGTGAAGGAAGTGCCACCTATCCAATCTTGTTTGCTCCCAAACGTGTTGGGCATTCTTTTATGTGCAAATCATTGCCACATGCCAAAATTCAACTTTATTTGCCTAGCCAATCTTCCTCAGTGATTTTTCAAAGTTTCTGTCAACCAGAAGCCACTGTGACGGAAGTACTAGCCAGGAGCATCCAAATGAGTTGAAATTTTGCATGCCTATTCTTGTGCTCATATAATTAGCATCCTCCAAATTTCAGCCCCATCCAATCATCTATGTGATCACAGGATCAAATCTTTGCTTCTTGCAAAATTTTCAGGTTGTGAAGCAAGTGCATTTTATATTGCTTCAAAAATCCTGATAAATTACCAGATCATTCTCCTACCTATATAACTTCTCTCCGCCAAATTTAGCACCATTTCACCTAGCTATTATTTCTCCAAAATTAATGCAAGATCCTGGTCAGTGAAGATAGCTGTGAAGGAAGTACCATTTTGGTGAATAAAATTGGTTTGAAATTGTTACAGCTTCTTACTATGACCAAATCACTAAGCCTTGCCAAATTTGAGATCAAGTGGAATCACCATGTGAGTGCATCATCCAATTCTCATTTCTGGACCTGATTTGGCAGTTGCAAAGCAACTATATTAAACCTTGGTCCAAATCTTCTCAAACTTACCAGGATGAAAGTCCTTACCCTAAACCTCGCAGATAAACTCTCTGGCTCCAATCCCTTTCATGTTGCTCAGCTGTTCTCACCCAAGTTTACTGCAGTAAACTTCAGAGGGTGATTACCATTTAACTATAGCAGTTTTCACCGGGCTACCACCATAGTTGAGACCTACCATGGAAGAACTTACTCATAGACAACAAGTTCCAGCCCCTCTTCCCCGCAACATGCCAGTGCACGCGGTGACCGCATTAATGGCAAGCCTGTGCGCGCGCTCTGCTGCCGTTGGCCGCGCCTAGGATGTCTTCTTGCTCGGGCCCCTCCTCCTCTCGTCGCCTCCACACGCGTGAGCATGTCCAACAGCTAGCCTGCATCGTCACCGTCCCCCTGGACCCCTCTCCCCCTCCGGCAGCTTTCTCACTAACGCTCGCCGCCAAACACCCACGGGGGCACAGTGCTCCGTTTGGCTCTGAGCTCACCTCGGCCTCTTCCTCTGCTCCCCGGGGTCGTATACTTCTCTGTGACCTCTAAATCAATGGCTCGTCATGTTCCCGCGCCCTCCTGTGCTCGATGAGCTTGTTAGAGCCTCGGCTGGACGTGCCCGATGGCACCCGAGCCCGTGCCTCTCGCCCCGCCTATTTATAGCCCTCCCCGAGCCTCTCCGAGCTCACCACTCGCCTCACCCACCTCCCAGTGCCCTGCCTAGCTACTTCCCCGAGCTCGAGGAGCTCTCATTCCCTCCCATCACCACCATGGCCGCCGTTCGGGTGCGCCTAAATTCCGGAAACCCGAGCCCTCCCTCATCGTTCCTCCACCACCCGTGCACTCCATGGAGCACCACGAACCTCCTCATATCATCATATCAACTCCAGGAAGCCCCTGCGCTCGTCTCCATCTCCAGCCGACGCCGTCGTCTGCCTCGATGGATGCCCCGCTTGTTTCCGAGCTCGTCGGCGACCTTGCTGTGTGTCAGCGGGTGCGCATTGGCCTCCCGAGCATGCCGGTAGGCTGCACGGCTCGAGGGGTGGCCAGAAGCGCCGCTGGTTGCCTTCGAGGCCTTCTCCTCCCTTCGGTCGAGTGCAGGAGCGGGAGGTTGAAGACAAGCCCAGGCCAGGCGGGCCCCACCTCCCACGAGACCCCAACTGGCAGCCGCCCAGGCGGCCGGTCCCGCCGCCGCACATTGACCCGCCTGGTCCACGTGGATAAGTGATGGGACCCAGCCCCATGGGACCCGCCTATCAGCGGCCACACGCCCGGTCGCGCCTCTGCCTAGTTAGATAAGTGGATACGTATCCTCCGGAATACGTTTTCCATATTCAGAAAGTGTACTTTGGTTAACTGCGACTGGTAATACACTTCCCTATGCAGAAAACGTATTTCGGCCGTAGGCGCTTTCAGTATTTCTGTTTAGGCCCAGGCTGAAAAATATTTCTTTACAAATGGGTCCATGGTAGAAAAACAACTATATCTCTTTACTCCCAACTCGAAATTAGGTGATTCCAAAGCTCACTTCTTCGTTTCGTCGAGCCCATTCTGTTGGTATAATTTTCACCATGTTTTAACATTCTGAAAATGACCATTTTGCCCTTACGCTTAATCAGCCCCCTCCAAGAGAGAACGTTTTCTGGCGATTCTTTTCGCAAGCTTCTCGCACTTTCTCCCGGTGATTTCTTCCACCCCAAGCAAGCCACACCCTCCATTTTCATCACTATAATGCAGCGACATGGTTTAATCTATTTGAACTTGTTTAAAATATTGCTTTAGCTACATGACTTTGTGCATGACATTTTCTCGGAGTATTATTTTGATCTTGGTGTTGCCATGCTATTGTTTGGATTACTAGGAGTTATGTTTGGAGTTGATGAGTATCATGTTGCCTTTGGAGTATTAGTGGTTGATATTATGATTTTTTTCATGACGATATCTGTTATTATATTTTGTAGTATTACTTTGGATGTCATGCTGCCTTTGGATTATTAGTGGTTAGTATGATTATTTTCATGATGCTAGTCGATGTTCTATTACTGTTGCTTGGAGTATTAATTTCGTAGATGATGTTTACGTGTGGATCTTAGCTGGATAGCTTTGTTCTTGTTTTTGGAGTAGTAGACTTATTGTTTTCAGACCCATCATGATAGACATGTTATGCTATCCTTGGAGTATCTTTATATGATGATATTATGCTTAGATTATTTGTTGGATATTTCTATGACTTGGATTATAGTTTGATAGTTGATATCGGAGTATCAGTTATCACAGTTATATTTTTGGGGATAAATTTCGTCATTAAGTTGGTCAGGAGCCACCGAACCGGGCTTTCTCCAGTGCAACCACATTTGCCTTTATGGGAAGGCCATAATGCGATGCTATTGTCGTGTCTCTCGTCGGTGCCTCCAACAAGGGAAGGTTATGGGCACGCGCTACCCTGATCAGGTAGGCGGACATAAGCCTTGTGTGCCCATTGTTGTTGTTATGTGCACATGTCCCCGTTTGGGACGGTTTATTGTTTTGGCCACGATGGTGGCTGTCGTGGTTTTTTCACGACAGTTATCCTAGTGAAAGGACTTAGTCGTGGAGCCATCGTGACGGGTTAGCTTAAAGGGGTTAAAGCGGACAAAGGATGCAGAGAGTTTATACTGGTTCGGCCCCTTGCGGTGAAGGTAAAGGCCTAATCTAGTTGTGGTGGAATTGCTAGGGTTTCGATTACCAGGGATCGAATCCGCTATGCTTGGCTCTCGAGTTATTGTTTGTTTTCCCTAAACCACCGCCGGTTCATCTCCTTATATACATGGGTTTACGCCAATCGGTTTACAAAATCCCGAGGCCGGCTCTATCTCTATCCTTTGTACCTTACAACACAAGTTACATGCCATATGGCGGTTTATGTCTACAGGCTATAATCCGCTTTTGGGCCATCAGCCTTCATAAAGCACCACACTCCTTGTCTTCATGGGCTTCAAATATAAATAACTCATTATGGGGATAACCCGGCGTCTTGGCCGGTTTACACCCTGTAATAGTATCCCCAACATTAGGCCTCAGATTTATTTGAACTGGTTCATGTCAATCTTCAACACTTGAGAAAAATTCCGCCTTCAGCACCTTCGCATAAATCTCGTAAACCGCCATGATGTCATCTTCCAGGATCATGATAAACCGACATGACGTCACCTGTTATGAAAGATTGCATATATCTCACCTTCACTAATGAGCCTCCGACAATCGAGGCGACAGCTCTGTCACATATCCAACTTTTGGGTTCCTCGATTCTCGCGCCTATCACTTATTGAGGGAGTCCTGGATTAGGGGGTCTTCGGACAGCCGGGCTATCTCCATTGGCCGGACTGTTAGACTATGAAGATACAAGATTGAAGACTTCGTCTCGTGTCCGGATGGGACTCTACTTGGCGTGGAAGGCAAGCTAGGCAATACGGATATGGATATCTCCTCCTTTGTAACCGACCTTGTGTAACACTAACCCTCTCCGGTGTCTATATAAACCGAAGGGTTTTAGTCTGTAGGACAACAACCACAACATACAATCATACCATAGGCTAGCTTCTAGGGTTTAGCCTCTCTGGTCTCGCGGTAGATCTACTCTTGTACTACCCATATCATCAATATTAATCAAGTAGGACATAGGGTTTTACCTCCATCAAGAGGGCCCGAACCTGGGTAAAACATCGTGTCCCCTGCCTCCTGTTACCATCCGGCATAGACGCATAGTTTGGGACCCCCTACCCGAGATCCGCCGGTTTTGACACCGACATTGGTGCTTTCATTAAGAGTTCCTCTGTGTCGTCACCTTTAGGCCCGATGGCTCCTCTGATCATCAACAAGGATGCGGTCCAGGGTGAGACCTTTCTCCCCGGACAGATCTTCGTGTTCGGCGGCTTTGCACTGCGGGCTAATTCGCTTGGCCGTCTGTAGCAGATTGAAAGCTACGCCCCTGGCCATCAGGTCAGATTTGGAAGTTTGAACTACACGGCCGACATTCGCGGACACTTGATGTTCGACGGATTCGATCCACAGCCGGGCGCGCCGCACTATCATGATGGGTATGACCTAGCTCTGCCGCCGAACAGTACCCCAGAAGCCGCGCCCGCATCAGCTCCGACCCTTAGCTCGGAGCCAACTACGCCAATTGAGGATGGGTGGCTAGACACGACCTCAGGGGCTGCAGTCTCAACGATGATCGAGCCGAACACCGGCCTAATCCTCTGCGAAGCCCGTGACTCCAAGGTGCCGGACTCTTTTCCGGACTCTGAACCGCCCGCGCCCCTACCAATCGAATCCGATTGGGCGCCGATCATGGAATTCACCGCCGTGGATATCTTTCAGCAATCGCCCTTCGGCGACATTATGAATTCACTAAGATCTCTCTCTTTGTCAGGAGAGCCCTGGCCGGATTATGGCCAATAGGATTGGGATGCCGACGACGAAGAAATTCGACGCGCACCCATCACCCACTTCGTAGCCACTTTCGATGATCTAACCGACATGCTCAACTTCGACTCTGAAGACATCGACGGTATGGACGACGATGTAGGAGACGAACATGATCCAGCACCTATAGGGCACTAGAAAGCCACCTCGTCATATGACATATACATGGTGGGTACACCCAAAGAAGGCAATGGCGATGAGATAGCGGTGGATGACCCCTCCAAGAAGCAACCCAAGCGCTAACGTCAGTGGCGCCGCTCTAAGTCCCGCCAAAGCAAAAGTGGTGATACAGGCATAGGAGGTAATAACACTCCGGATAGTGCCGAAGACAACAACAATCCCCTCCAGCAAGATTTAGAGCAGGAGGGTGGAGGGGCCAGCCCTCCTAAGAGAGCGGTAGATGGAGAGGAGGAGGATGACAATTACATGCCCCCTCCGAAAACGAGGCAAGCCTCAGCGACGATGAATTTGCCGTACCAGAGGATCCCGTCGAACAAGAGCGCTTCAAGCGCCGGCTTATGGCCACGGCAAATAGTCTAAAGAAAAAGTAGCAACAGCTTCAAGCTGATCAAGATCTGCTAGCTGACAGATGGACTGAAGTCCTCGCGGGCGAGTAATATAAACTCGAGCGCCCCTCCAAGAATTACCCAAAGTGCAGGTTACTACCCTGACTGGAGGAAGAACCGTATGATACGGCTGATCGGCCACCTTGTGGCCGCGATAGAGAGGTATTCCAGCCAAAAACTCAGCCTCCACCACGATGCCATTCAAATAAAAAGGCATGGGGAGATACACCAGACCTGCGAGACATATTGGAGGACAAAGCAAAGCATGCAAGATCGATCTAGGGTTCACGAGGGCGCACCACTCTGCGAGACGATAAACGTCACGCCGGATACAGTAAAAGCAAATCCAGCCGGGCCGAACACAGCGGGCAAGACCCATTCAAGCTGCGTCGCGATATAGCCCAATACAAAGGCGCCGCACACCCCTTATGCTTCACAGACGAAGTAATGGATCATCAATTCCCAGAAGGTTTCAAACCTGTAAATATTGAATCATACGACGGCACAACAGATCCCGCAGTATGGATCGAGGGTTTCCTCCTCCACATCCACATGGCCCGCGGTGATGAGTTACACGCCATCAAATACCTCCCACTAAAGCTCAAAGGACCAGCGCGGCATTGGCTTAACAGCTTGCCAGCGGACTCCATTACCTGTTGGGAAGATCTGGAAGCCGCATTCCTCGACCACTTTCAGGGAACTTATGTGCGACCACCAGACGCCAATGACTTGAGCCACATAATTTAGCAGCCAGAAGAGTCGGCTAGGCAATTCTAGACTCCGTTCCTTACAAAGAAAAATCAAATCGTCGACTGTCCGGATGCAGAAGCCTTAGCGGCTTTCAAACACAACATCCGAGACGAGTGGCTAGCCCGGCACCTTGGTCAGGAAAATCCAAAATCTATGGCAGCTCTCACGCCGCTCAAGACCCGCTTTTGTGCGGGAGAAGACAGCTGGCTGGCTCGCAGTAATAACATATCAAAGAACCATGGTACCTCGTATACCAAGGACGGCAATAGCAGGTCACGTCGCAACAAACATAAGCGCCACATTAACTGCGATAATACCGAGGATACAGCAGTCAATGCCGGATTCAAAGGCTCTAAACCCGGTCAGCGGAAAAAGCCATTCAAACAAAGTACGCCGGGTCCGTCTAGCTTGGACCGTATACTCAATCGCTCGTGTCAAATACACGGCACCCCAGACAAGCCAGCCAATCACACCAACAGGGATTGTTGGGTGTTCAAGCAGGCCAGCATGTTAATTGCCGAAAACAAGGACAAGGGGCCGCATAGCGATGACGAGGAGGAGCCCCGGCAGCTGCACACCAGAGGACAGAAGAGGTTTCCCCCACAAGTGCGGACGGTGAACATGATATACGCAACCCACATCCCCAAGAGGGAGCGGAAGCATGCGCTCAGGGACGTATATGTGTTGGAGCCAGTCGCCCCAAAGTTCAACCCTTGGTCCTCCTGTCCGATCACCTTCGATCACAGGGACCATCCCACTAGTATCCGTCATGGCGGATTTGCCTCCCTGGTCCTAGACCCAATCATTGACGGATTTCACCTCACTCGAGTCCTTATGGATGGCGGCAGTAGCCTGAACCTGCTTTATCAGGACACAGTGCGCAAAATGGGTATAGACCCCTCAAGGATCAAACCCACAAAAACGACCTTTAAAGGCATCATTCCAGGTGTGGAGGCCCATTGCACAGGCTCAATTACACTAGAAGTGGTCTTCAGATCCCCGGATAACTTCCGAAGCGAAGAGTTAATCTTCAATATAGTCTCGTTCCGCAGTGGTTATCAAGCGCTGCTCGGGCGAACCACATTTTCTAGATTCAATGCGCTACCGCATTATGTATACCTCAAGCTCAAGATGCCAGGACCTCGCGGAGTTATTACAGTCAATGGAAACCCAGAGCGCTCTCTCCGAACAGAGGAGCACACCACGGCCCTCGCAGCAGAAGCGCAAAGCAGCCTCTCAAGGCAATCAACCAGTTCGGCGCTTCATAGCCCGGACACCTTCAAGCACGCTTTGGAGCAATCGGCAAATAGACCGCTGGGCGCAATCTGAGCTTGCGTAGCAATACGACGGCCACCCCAATCCCAGCCCAATGACGAAACTCGTGCCACGCATACATAATTACGCATTAAAAATACCATGGGCACAGGTGGGGAGGGGGGCACAACTGCGGCACGCCCCAAGACACGGCTTAAACCGCACTAGGGGTTTCCCGTTTGGTTATTTTTCTCCTTTTTTCAGGACCTTAATCTCTGGAAACACTGTCCGGCAGCACTATTGCCGAACACATGATGCAGCAACCAAGGAGGCAGACAGCTACGTCATACCACGGAATTCCCAGGTGGATTACAGTAACGAGCGAAATATTCGATTTAATATCATTCCTCAGCATGCCCTTGCAAGGGACATAGTTCTACTCTTTGCTTATCACACTATCTGTATCACTCTTCTTTAACACAATTTTTTAAAACAATGCATGACATTACGACTATTATTGCATTCTTGTTATATATATATATATATATATATCCATGTGTTCATTAATGACGCCTTGCAACCATACACTTTGGTACGGCCAATACACCAGGGGCTTACGTACCCCACAATACGGTGTGAAAAGTCCGAACACTTTCACAAGTGCGGCACCCCGAACTTATAGCATTATATGCATCAGCTCCGAATCATGTCTGTGGTCAAATGTTGGGTTTGCCCGGCTCCTATGTTTTGGTACCTTACGTTCCGCTCTATCGACTAAGGTAGCGCTAGGAGAACTACTGCGATTGTGCCCGGTTCTGCTGGGTTCAGCACCTCAGTAGAGGAAGCTAAAACTGACTGTCATGATAAGGCGAGAGACTGGTCGCTGTTCGGCGAGGTTTTCGAGTCCCTAAAGACTTATGCGCTTAGAGCGAGGGGCCGGCCCTGTCCGGCTTAAAAGCGTGTATCGCGCCCCAAATTCGGCCTTCCGAATACCAGGGGCTTCACCGAAATTTAAAATTATAGAATTCTATGGCTAAGTGAGAGTGATAAAGCATTAATAGTCCGGTTGCCTTGTTCGCTGTGCTGAGCACCTCCCTCGAAGGACCCAAACATGGGAACAAGAGTGCTCAGGTTTATCCCGAACACCCCAGCACTCGTGGCATGGGGGTAGAAGCCGAGGACTAGACATCTCTCAATGGGATAAACAGCCAAACAGAACATAATATTTTAAATTCAAACAAGCGTTGCATAGCGCATATGAAACAAGTTTTCATAAATACAGGATAAAACAAGCAAGTCTCACTCAAATGTTACATCTTTTGAACACTCGTCCGCTATGAGATAGGCACCCGGCAGAACACCCTCATAGTACATCTCGGGGTGGCGGTGCTCCTTGCCCTCCGACGGCCCCTCCTTGATCAGCTTCACGGCGTCTAGCTTGACCCACTGCAATTTCACGCGGGCGAAAGCCCGGCGCGCACCTTCAATGCAGACAGATCACTCGATGACCTCCAGCCGCGGGCAGGCATCCACAAACCGCCTCACCAGGCTGAAGAAGCTGTTCGGAAGGGCATCGCCAGGCCACAGCCGGACTATAAAGCCCTTCATGGCCTGATCGGCCGCCTTATGTAGCTCGACCATCTGCTTCAGCTGGTCGCTCATTGGCACCGGGTGTTTGGCCTCAGCATAATGAGACCAGAACAGCTTCTCCGTTGAGCTTCCATCCTCGGCCTGGTAAAATTGTGTGGCATCGGACACGCTGCGGGGCAAATTTGTGAATGCTCCTGGAGAGCTCTGGATTCGCGTAAGTAATCGGTAATTTACTTTTACATGCTTGCTTTGCATGTAGAAAGCCTTACCCGCCGCTATCTTCTTCATTGCGTCGAGCTCCTGGAGGGCCTTTTGGGCTTTGGCCTTGGCACTTTTTGCGCTCTCGAGGGCCGCGGTAAGCTCAGACTCCCGCGTCTTTGAGTCAAGCTCCAATGCCTCATGCTTTGCCACGAGAGCCTGGAGCTCTTGCTACACCTCGCCCACTCGAGCCTCATGCTTCTCTCGCTCGGTGCGCTCCTTGGCCGCTTTATCTTCGGCCTTGGTTAGCGCTTGCTTCAGGGTCGCCACCTTGGTCGTGACCCCTGGCAAATATACAATGATCCTGTCATTTTGCAATCGCGTATTCTTTTATATACACATAGAGAGGGTATTACTTACCCTTGTTCTCCTCGAGCTGCCTCTTGACAAGGCCAAGCTCTTTCCTGGACCCCTCGAGGTCCTGCTTCAGTACGGTGACCTCCGCAGTCAGTGCGGCGGACGCCAGCAGCGAAGCCTGCATATGCGTATTGACATACTTATATTAGACTCCTGCAATATTATTTGATCCTCTGTTCGGCTTTTCTTTGTGAACACCGAACAAAGCATCAGGGGCTACTGTCTATGCGGTATTATTTCTACTACATTTGAAAACACTTACCTCGAAGCCTATTAGAAGGCTGGCACAGGCTTCAGTCAACCCGCTCTTGGCGGACTGAACCTTCTGGACCACCGCACTCATAACAGTACGGTGCTCCTCGTCGATGGAAGCGCTGCGAAGCGCTTCCAGCAGATTCTCTGACGCCTCTGGATGGACAAAGGTCACCGGCACAGGCGTCTTGCCCCTCTTAGAAGGAGGCCGCCTGCCCAAGCCTGGAACCGCTGGAGGTTCCAGTGCGGTGTTTGGCTGAGGGCTGAACTCGGAGCTCTCAGGGGCCCCGTCCCCTCGGCTCTCGGAGTCCGGAAGGTCACCTTGAGGCACCTCCGGGACTGTCTCCCCTCGATCCGGTGCCTCTTGAGACAGCACCTCATCGTCGGCAGGATGAGGGGAGGTGGCGGCCGTGACTGGATACATCGATACTGGCTCATGGCGGCCTGCATAATTATGTTCGGCGTTAGGGAAAGCAGTGCAACAAAGGAATGTTATGAGTTACTCTGGTATCCGAATACTTACGATCTCCCCGGGGGCTTGGCCCTGGGCAACCACTCGTTTCGCCTTCATCGGCGGTGGTGTAACTGTCCGGAAGGAGAGTCCTTCCCTTCTTGGACCCTTCGCCCCCCCCCCCCCCAGTTGTGGCGGCCTTCCTTTTCTTCTCTCTCCCAGCCGGGGGGGAGCATCTTCTTATTCTTCCTCGTCTTCAGGGAGGAGTGCGCCGTAGAGTCCGACAACGCCTGGCGTCGGGAACTCTTTCGGGTTCCCTTGGCCTTCCTGGTCTTCTCCGGCACCGTATAAGGGGCCGGAGTCAGCATCTTCGCCAGAAAGAGCATCTACTGGGCCTTCGGGCAAAGGAGCTGGACAGTCGATCTGTCCGGCCGTCTCCTGCCAGTCCTGTCAAAGGTTCGGGAGTTTAGATCCCGCATGGAGTCAATCTATAAAAACTAATTATTATGAAAGGTAAAGCAGCTTACCGCACTGGCTTGGCGCTTCATGCTGAATCCGCGATCCTCGATAATGGGAGGGGGACGTTGGCGCTTTTGAACAACACCCTCCAGGCATCTTCGTGAGTTGTGTCAAAGAGCCTGTTCAGAGTTCGGTGATGCGCCGTGTCCAACTCCCACAAGTTGAACTCCCGTTGTTGGCATGGGAGGATCCAGCGGTGGAGCATGACCTGTACCACGTTGACAAGTTTGAGCTTCTTGTTCACCATGTTTTGAATACATGTTTGGAGTCCGGTCAGCTCCCCTGAACTACCCTAGGACAGGCCCTTCTCTTTCCAGGAGGTGAGCCGCGTGGGGATGCCAGATCGGAACTCGAGGGCCGCTGCCCAAGCAGGGTCGCACGGCTCGGTGATGTAGAACCACCCCGATTGCCACCCATTTATGGTTTCCACAAAGGAGCCCTCGAGCCATGTTACGTTGGGCATCTTGCCCACCATGGCGCCTCCGCACTCCGCGTGGCGGCCGCCCACAACCTTCGGCTTTACGTTGAAGGTCTTCAACAACGACGATGCGGAGGAAGGCCTCGCACACGACGATGAACGCCGAGATGTTGAGGATGAAGTTCGGGGCCAGATCATGGAAATCCAGGCCGTAATAGAACATGAGCCCCCGGACGAATGGGTGGAGAGGGAATCCCAGTCCGCAGAGGAAATGGGTGAGGAACACTACCCTCTCATGGGGCCTGGGGGTGGGGATGAGCTGCCCCTCATTTGGGAGCCGGTGCGCGATGTCGTCGGGCAGGTATCCAGCTCTCCTCAGCTTCTTGATGGCTCCATCCGTGACAGAGGAGACCATCCACCTGCCTCCTGCTCTGGACATGGTTGGAGAAGGTTGAGGTGGGAAGTGCGGACTTGGGCGCTAGAGCTCGAGTGTGCGAAAACGGATGAGCAAAGGAGGAAGAAGGCGTGGATAGAAAGGTGAATCCTTATCCCTTTATATGGGTGGACGAAACTAAGCGTCCCCACTTGCCTGGTAAAACGGTTCGAATAATCACCGGGCCATGACATAACGTCATGCTGCCAAAACAAGTCAGCAAATTAGATTTGCGAAAATATTATTCTCTCTACGGTGGTATGTGGAACTTATTTTGCAGGGTCGGACACTATCCTCGTATTCAAATTCTTCTGTGATGTATTCGAAGAAGGAACCTGCCTTGCAATGCCGAAGACAATACTGCGCGTCGGACTCATCGTCATTGAAGCCTGGTTCAGGGGCTACTGAGGGAGTCCTTGATTAGGGGGTCTCCGGACAGCTGGACTATCTCCATTGGCTGGACTGTTAGACTATGAAGATACAATATTGAAGACTTCGTCTCGTGTCTGGATGGGACTCTACTTGGTGTGGAAGGCAAGCTAGGCAATACGGATATGTATATATCCTCCTTTGTAACCGACCTTGTGACACCCTAACGTCTCCAGTGTCTATATAAACCGAAGGGTTTTAGTCCGTAGGACAACAACCACAACATACAATCATACCATAGGCTAGCTTCTAGGGTTTAGCCTCTCTAATCTCGTGGTAGATCAACTCTTGTACTACCCATATCATCAATATTAATCAAGCAGGACGTAGGGTTTTACCTCCATCAAGAGGGCCCGAACCTGGGTAAAACATTGTGTCCCCTGCCTCCTGTTACCATCCGGCCTAGACGCACAGTTCGGGACCCCCTACCCGAGATCCGCCGGTTTTGACACCGACACTTATCCTTTCACCTTTATAAATAAGGCGGGGGTCCTTTTCATTTTTTCCCTTGCCTCTTCGTCTTTCTTATCCCTTGCACCGACCTGACCGTCACACGCAGCCATCGTTGTCAAGCTCCGCCCTCGACTTCAACTCCGGCAGCTGCATCAACCTGATCGTACCAGAGAAACGTGGCACTCCTCCGCTGTTCCATCAGCACCGGTAAGTTTCTCCTTTCCTTACCCTAGATCCACCATTAGGGTTTCGGTGTTCATTAGAGTTCACTGAAACTCCGACGTTGTTCTTCCCTGTTCTTCTCAGTAGCATAAATGGCTAGTTTGGATCTGATATTTCTTGTGCGGTCGTAGCTATAGTCTCCCTTTCCACATTATAGCATCCCCTTTGTATAGAAAAAAACTCATCTGAATCTAACGAACTGTTGAAGCACCTGTAGTTTTAGGTCTAAATATATTTTGGTTTTCTGACACACCGCAGATCTGAATTTATCCTACCAGTCGGTGAAACCTGTTTTGCCCCTTAGCTATTTTAGATCTATACCTTTCATACCAATATAGGCGGTTTAGCTTTTTGAAAAATTATAATCCGGTAGGTACCATTAGTCTCCTCTTAAACCGCCGATTCATTTATCTTTGCACCTCCTCCATTGTCAGACTCCGGTTTAGCAATATCAGACTCCGGTTTAACAATACGCATATACCTCTGATTCTCCTTATCATGTATCGCTTTATGCTTGCCTGTCATAAATCTTAAACCGGCATTTACCTTTTTCCAGCTTTTCATTGCAATGGCCAAACAATTTTATGCATGTAACTGGGTCCCTTCCCGGGTTACAGAATCGCAACTAGAGGGATGTATCGCAACTGGCGCTTTACCGAAGAAAGAAGTTATCCAGTGGAGGGTCCCCGGTCCAAGAAATCCTCTTGAGCCCAAGGATGGAGAAGTAGTCGTGTTTGTTGATCACCTGAGCCGAGGGTTTAGCCCTCCCGGATCAAAGTTCTTCTGAGATGTACTTGCTAGCTTCCAACTCCACCCTCAAGACATTGGCCCAAACTCTGTGTCCAATGTTTGCCATTTCCAAATATTTTGCGAGGCTTATCTTCAAGAGGAGCCTATTGTTGAACTGTTTAGGGATTTCTTCTACTTATACCATCGTACAGAGTTTACAGATGGACCCGACACTGAACTTGGTGGCATGGCTGTTCAAAAGAGAAAAGATGTCAGCTTCCCTCACGCCAAGCTTCATAGTCGCCCCAAGGACTGGAATCAGACTTGGTTTTATTGCAAAGATACATCTCCAACTGATGAAAACCCACTGCCGGGTTACCGCCCTCACCGTCTTAGCAACACACATCCCTTTCCTTAGAGATTATATGCGAAGCAAAGGTCCAACTATGCTCCACAACTGTCAAAGCTCAGAGCCTTTATGGCGAATGGTTTAACAGGTGTTGATTTTGCTCGCTGTTGGATAACCTGGAGCATTTTGCCTTTAAGCCGACGCCCCGGTTTAATGTGTGAGTACACAGGTAGTTTGAAAGATCCTCAACAACATGTTGATATTCAGCTAACAGAGGCTAAAGTCACTGAGGCTGTCAAGAAAATACTGAATGAACCGGAGGCCGTCTGTAGCCAGACCGGATTAAGTCCTTTCCGCGTTTCCAACAAACCGCCAACTGTAAGAATCACATATCGTTTTGTTCTAATTTTCTCCTTTCAAATATTCTCTCAAAATTCGGTCCATCTTTGACAGGGCGATGATCCATTCTGGAAGAAGAAACCACAGGATAAACTGGCCAAGACACCTCGCCCCAACACCAAGGTTGTTAAAAAAGTGCCAAGAAGACGACCACTGGGTCTTCTGAACCAAATGCTGATGCTGACCTGGATAATCTGGATTCAGAGGTAGAACTTGACTCCCTTGGTTCTTTTTTCATACACCTCATTAACAATGTCTATTATTAGGACGACGCTAAAGGCACCTAAGCTCAGGATGCAGAGGTAATTATTCTTTCCTCCGGTTCAGATCCTCTGCCAACACAGACAATCCGTCAAGCAAACCGGAAAGTAAAATTTTCTCACCCCCTTGCTCACTTGGACCCAAACATTCTGTTGAAGAAGCAGCAACACGAAGCCCGCCGCACAACCCGGCATAGCGGCTAGGTAGTTACCTCCGCTAGTTTACCGAACACTCTAGTCCGAAAACGTCGATCAAAGGTCTCTTATATTACTGATGCTTCTTGCCCCAAGGCGAGTTGTTTCTGACAGCCTGTTAATCCGTCTGATTCAAATTATCAGGGAACACCTCACTCATCCTCTGGCGAGTCATCGGCCACACAACTTCCACCCCTCAAGACAGTTCCTGGGTAAGTTATGCTATAAATTTACCCTTAATACCTTATGTTCACCTGATATACTAACCTTTATATTTGTTCTTAGTGCCAAGCCTAGACACAACAAGAAGGCCCAATTAAATAAATCGGCTGACGATAATGCAGTTGTTGAACCGGAAAAAACTCCCGATCCAGAGGAAACAAATGTTGATGCCATGCTCGATGATCCGCCACCACAAGACCATGACTTCTTTGTTGAACAAGTAGAAGTTGATACAACAGGCCATGCTGATAAACCGAGAAGTCCGATTCGAACTGAAGATAAACCGGCAAAGGCTACTGATAAACCGTTAACTCCAGTGAAGGCTGCTGATGATAAGGAGGATGACATTATGATTACTGGCTTCGGCCATACCGCCCCTGGCAATCCTGTTTCCTTGTCAAAGAATAATGCCAAGGACGAACTTTCTTCTATGGGCAAAGGCAAATGGAATGCCGATTTATCAAGCTACGCTCATCTCAACGCCCAAGACATTCACTCTGGCTTCTTGAACCGTCTGTACACAAGCCGCGACTATGAAGCCGACTTAGTAAACTTGATGAAAGAGCGATATGAGGTAACTAGTGCTTAAATCTGCATAACTGTTTCTCTCTTATATCCAATTCTAAATATCAACTCTAGTAGCCCCCAAGTGACGGTTTATGATATCAATCTAAACCAGGACTTTGTAATATCTCAACTTTGCATGCTTAGCCTCCAAGGGCTGGGTTATCTTTTAAAGATGAACCAGTACTTTAGAATTATAATACTCTAACTTTCGCTGGTGTAGTCCCCAAGGGCCGGTTTAACTTATGAAGATGAACCAGGACTTTTAGAAGAATACCCATAATCTTACTTTGAGCAAACATACATTAGCCCCCATGTGCCAAGAGTAATACTTGTATTGTTCTTGGGACTTGTAGAAACTTATGATAGTGAGCAAATAGGCATTAGCCCCCAAGTATCAAGTGCATAACTTGTTATGGGCTTGGTACTTCAAATATGTATTGTCAACTCATGATAGGTCTGTCTCTTATAGGCTGAGCTAAGCAAAAAGGAAACTCAAACCGCTGATCTGGAGGAAAACATCAAGTCCCAGCAAGAAGAAACCTCCAAAGCCAAAGATGAACTGACCAGTGCCTTAGCCACCATGGAAAAGCTGAAGGAGGGTTTCAACAAGGAGCGGGCGGATTGGGACATAGAAAAATCTGCATTGCAAAAAAAGAGCCGAGGATGCAGAGGCAGCCCTTAAAACGGTGGCAGAAGAACTGGCTGGTCTAAAGCGGCAAATCAATGCTATGACCACTACTATATTTGGTAAGTCTCCTCACTTTAAATTGTCAACATAACATCCCATACATTGCCGGTTTACTGATGTTTATAATGATGCAGGGACTCGCATTTCCCATCTGGGTTCTGATATGCAAAAGAAGTTGAAGGTTGCCTATACTCTTATAGAGCAATTATATACTGGTGCGCAACGGATCATCTGCACTGCTTCTCACAACAAGCTGCCCCCAACTTTAATCAAGGAGACCTTAGAAAGGTTGTCAATGCTACCTGCCCGGGTAGAAGAGCTAAAGAGATCTGCTGCAAGGGCTGGTGCTCTGACCGCGCTAACCTAGGAAAAAGCATGGGTGCCTGATCTTGATCCGGTGGATGTGGGTAAAGGCTATCCGAGCTTAAAAGAAGACATATCAGAATTTGGCAATGATGACCTCCGAGCCATAAACCGGGAAGTACGTCCACTGGCTTGCCAATTGGCTGAAGAAGCTGATCTTTCACATTACCAGGCGAGTTACGATGTTAACAACAAACGGGTTGCTGCACCAACTCCTGAGGCTCAAGATCTTATCCCGCCAATTGGTAAGCACACCTATGCCCCTAACGTCGAACCGTCCTCACTTATAAGCGATGAAGCTGTATTCCAAGCCCTAACTGGGATCGATTGGGCAACAATTGACTTCCAGCCGCTGGGTAGAGAAGAGGAGGATGAAATGGCGCAAGATGATCCGCAGCCGTCAAGTCGGCCTGGTGATGAGTCATGATCCATAGGCCGGTTTAGCCTTCTGCATACTGCAACACTTGCTGAAAACAATTATTCTTTTGGGCACTGAAATGCCTTGTAATAGGCTAGTTCAAACACTTGGTCTGCTATGCCATCGCGCATATTTATTTTTTCCTGACACTTGTTAATTCACCATGCTTAAGAAATATGATGTTCATAATCCGTAGATGCTCCTGCATACAAGAAGTTGAAAGTGTCCTGGCGGTTTATCATCGGACGGGTCATGATGCCCAAATACCTAGCCAGGGTTTATAACCAAGGCTGTAAGAATATAATCAAATATGAAGATAAATGATACCTGTGATACTGAATCACCTCGTTGGTTTACCAAGTTTTTGCAGTAAGGGCGATAACCCCAATCATGAGTACTGATAACTCCTTCCATAATGTGCCGGTTTATGATAAAACCGTACCAGGTTGTGATACACACCGGATTAACCATATATAATACTGGCGACTTATAGTCGAAACCAGGTTGGGTAAATAAACTTCCGGATTATAATTGATTATATACTGACAACTTTTGTAGCTGAAAGTCAAGCCGGGTCAATAAACGCCGGTCTATCAAAAAATATTATAAATCCCATCAAAAGAGAAAAAACTTGGCAAATAAAAGCATATAAAAACTTGTATTCGAGGCTTTTCACGGGCTGCCAGGCCCCAAATCTAGGCTTTTCATGGGCTGCCAGGCCGCTGAGTTAAACCATTTTACAAAGCCATTTAAGATGGACCTCAATCTTTAACCAATCATCGTTTTAACATTGACAAGTTCGGGGTCTATGAGATTGACTTGTCAAAAGTTCGGCGGGTCATACCAGGATTACCTGGACGGAGTGGCTTACTTAAAAAGGTAGGATAACTCGGGGTTTTAGGTGAATACACCAGGCTTCCAAGGCGTGACTTGATAGCCTATTATAAGTGTAGATTCTTTGTTCATTGCGAAGCAAAGAATCCCCAAGCAATATTTTGAGCTGTGCTCAGTGGGTTCCTATGTTTGAGTTGTGCTTTTGCAACAATCTCTTTGGCCCCTAAGTAATTTTCTTTTGGCCTTGAGCCGATCAAGAGGTGTAGCTATGGTTCGAATACGACCAAGCCCCCAAGTGATTTGTTGGTGTTCTGGGAATGGGGGTCCCCAGACTTGCCTGCCTGTAGCCCACAGGGTAGCTAAGCCAGTAGGCCATACGGCCCATCTTCATCAACAAGGCATCCAAGACCCTCGCGAGGGTCCAAGCACTACAAAAAATTACACTTATGTGATGATACGTGTTTGTCACAGTAGGTCGCATTTTCTGTCATGCATGTACATCCATGACGACTTTATGACAGAATCAAGATAGTCATACATGTGCTGTCGTAGAAGTGTTCCATGACATTACCAAAATTATCATCACAGAAGTGTCCACTTCCATGATGATAAATCCCGCGTCACAGAAGTGCTTTCGTCAAGGGTGACTGACACGTGGCATCCACCGTAACAGAACGTTGTTAAGCTATCGGGTCGGGTTTTGGATCCAATAACCCGTTAACAGCCCCGGCCAATGGGGATTTTCCATGTGTAAAATCATCATTGGCTGGAGGAAACACGTGTCGGCTCATCGTTGGGACAGATGTCATCCACTCATTGGGCAGAAGGCACCTATGATACGTCGACACGTGGCACGGCCCAACAGAGGCCCATTCATGTGAAAAGGCCGGCCCGTTTGACTTAGTCAAAAGGTGGTGGGCCGGCCCATGTAAAGCCTGTTAACGGCATGTTCGCATATAGCCCATTTACAGCCCGCTAACCTAAGGCCCGTTACGCCCTATCCGAATTAGGCCGAGTAGCGTCATCTGGGCCACCCAATATGATTCCAGCCCGTTTTCACTTCTGGCCCATGTATGGCCCATGACGTCTTTCGGCCCATATGAGGCCCTATGTAACTCTTGGCCTATTAACGGCCCGTGGTGAAACTGGCCCGTAATGAACAGTGTATCACTTTACACCCATTAATGGCCCGTGGTGAAACTGGCCCGTAATGAACAGTGTATCACTTTATACCCATTAACGGCCAGTTATTCCGTTGGGCCATTTCCAACCCATGTTATCTTTCGGGCTTCTCAGAGCCCATTTATTCTTGGGCTCATTTCCAGCATTCGTTTACTTACGGCCCATTACTGTCATTTTTTGCTTGTGGGCCAAATTCAGCCCGTGGTTAGTCGGCCCATTTGTGGTCCGTTAACACGTTGGCCGTTTTCATACCGTCATCAAATACGGCCTATTAACGATGGCCCGTTATGGTCGGCCCATGAACGGACGATTCCAACTCTAGCCCGTTTACGGCCATAATGCAGCCTGTTATTGGCCCATGTTTGGCCAATCGATCATACTGCCCGTATAAGGCCCATTGATGATACGGCCCGTAGAAGGCCCATTGTTTCTATGGCCCGTAGAAGGGCCACTATTTCTACGGCCCCTAGAAGGCCCACTGTTTCTACGGCCCGTAGGAGGCCCAGTGTCACTACAGTAAATATTAGCCCGTGGTTATTGTGGCCTAGTTTTAAAAAATAGGTTATTGCAGCCACTAGCAAACCGCGAAAAACGAACTGCAATGACTACAAGTAAACAAATAAACCAGACAACAAGGAAATAAATAAGCAAGCAACTTATGCTCGGCTATCATGGCTATCACACATATTACATCCACTGGGCATCAAAGTTCGCCACCAGTGCAAATAAACGCGCCGACAAAAGAATATACAAAACTGAGAGCACTTCAGCAGGCACTAGGCCTGGCCAGGTAGGGCCCCCCAAACAGCTGAAGCTGAGTAGACCTCAGTTGTGTCAACGATAGATGCATCAACACTAGATTTAAGGCATGATGGTGCGCACAGCAGTCCTCTAACATCTTCATTGCATCTTTGACTTCAAGTCGGAGCTGAGTTGAAGCAAGCGTTTCCGCTTTAAGTTGAGACTGAAGAAGTCGAACTAATTGAGGCAGCGACTGCACAAAGGTTATCTCACACCTGCTGGTGAGTATCTTCAACTCACTGTCTTCATCAAGACAGGACATTGGGGTCATCTCGCTGTCCCCAAGATGGTTTGGCTCACTATCTTCCCTAAAGTTCTGCCTGGCGTAAGAGATACGAGTCTGAAAGAGAAACAAGGAGACACGTAACAGGTTTCACAATTATATAAGCAAATAAATGGATCTGTTCTACATAAGGAATATGTTTTTACAACTACAATTTGAAACTGGTAGTTGTTGCAAACATCCAATCAAATGTAAACAGCAAAGCAAACTGCAGTGGAGGAAATGATGCCTATCCAAATATATACTAGAAACAAAGTTTTAAGGCTTGAGAAGGATGAACCTACATTACATGTTAACACGAGCTGGACAAAGCCCCCCTCCATCTTGATGGAAGCATAATTCAATAAATTCCCCAAAGAAAATTCTTTATAAGCGTTGCCATTATTCTACATTTTGCAAAGAGTAAATATAGATCAAATAATATTGGAAGAAACAAAGGATAATGAAGCTCAGGTGTAGACTGATGATACATAATCTAATAGCAATTAATTAAGTACAACGTTACAAGGCAAAAGGGGGATACGTACTGACAAGAGCAATGCAAAGCCCATTATTGTTTTGAGATCGTATGATCCTTTGAGCAAGGAGATTCATCTGAAACTAGTTTTCATACAAGAGAGAAGGTAAGGCACAAGCAGAAATTTAGGAGTTCAAATTTTGAATTGATATCATAGGCAGTAGCTGACGCTAGGCTCCCAGCAGTTCTAATAGGGGTTTGGCCACTGGAGTAGGGGTAAAGTGTGGTACAGTTGGGCCTGTGTTTTCTGTGCCTGCTGATCTATCTGATTTAACAGGTATCACTACCTTTTCCAAATACCTAGTTTGTACTCCTTGAGGATCTGCACTCACCCTCTTCCTTTTGGACATCTATTACGAAAGAACAACATTTGACTGGAAAAACATAGTGTGACGACACATGGAATAGGTACAGAAAATGGATAGGTATGGCATATACTCATATATGATGCTTAAACTAAGCAGATGGTGTAACAAAGTAGAAGTAATGTAACAGGTCAGATGCAAAATATGTGCGACCAATACAACTTTGCAAAGTTAGAGCAAGCACCTTGATGGGTGAATAAGATAGGCCATCGTCCACCATGCCAAGTTTGTTAGCCAGTGGATCGTTCCACAATATTCCTCTCGTGCGCCCATTCTCATATTCATTTTGATAATGTTCAATATCTGACATGCATGAAAACATAAGTACAAGAGAGATTTTCTTTGTAATGCAGAAGTGATTCTAATCCAATACCGCCTCCCTGTAAACCCCTTTGTGCTATCTCTGCAATTCTTTTAAAAGATGGCATGCATGGTGTAATTTGTTGTGTGCATTAATATAATGTGGCCTACTACTCAAAATATGAGAGCTCCAGAAGTGATGACACTTCGCAGATGATAGCTTCAACATATAGTAAAGAAGAACAAGTCGACCTGACCTGACAGATTCAAAATATACTAAGGGAGGACAACTCGACCTGACCAGTCGACCACAAGAGAAGAGTATCATCTTAAAGAAGAGCAGAAGAGCAAGCAGATTGAAGATATTACAAGTCTTTCAATACAATGTCGGTTGGCCACCCATGATGAACCAAAGTGCACAGAGAAATACTATTCTTTCCGGTCTCTCCATATGTGGCTCACATGCATTTCGAAACTAAAGTAGGAACATTTAGCTAACCAATTAAACATCTCTCAGTTTTACCAATATCAGCAATAATATCAGATATGAATTTGTACAACTAAGCTTGTTTAGCTCGATGGGTGGAGCAGTGCTATTACGACATGAACCATGTAGGTTGATTGTGGTCATCATAAAATGGGGAAAACATAAGCATGATGAGTACAGTTTTGACCGTGGCAGTGGGATGGCAGATCTGAAGCTGCAAACGGTGCAAAGGGTAGTTAGCAACCGATGTTTGCATTGAAATAACAACTAAGATTTGTATGGACAAGAAAGTAGGGTCAACCAGTGAGAAAGAAATGCAATTATGTTGTCTCTCTATATGTCGTGACATGCATTTGGAAACTCAAGTGGGACCTTTAGCTAACCAATTAAATGTGTCAGTTAACTAATATCAGTATCATATCACAATCATACTTGAACAACTAAGCTTTCGAATTCTGAGTGTTGTGTTGTTTAGCTTGAAGGGTGGAGTAATGCTAGTACAACAGAAAGCACCTACGCAGATCATAGTAGAGTAGATAAAAGGGGAAAACCCTACGCATCAAGAGAAAAATCAGGAAAGTGGAACTAGCTGGACCAGTGGGTGGCGCACATGCTTTTCGAAACGAATATAGGAACATTAGG
The DNA here is from genome assembly GCF_002162155.2 of Triticum dicoccoides. Classification (NCBI taxonomy): domain Eukaryota; kingdom Viridiplantae; phylum Streptophyta; class Magnoliopsida; order Poales; family Poaceae; genus Triticum; species Triticum dicoccoides. The sequence continues at coordinate 116,948,772 of NC_041388.1, read as the reverse complement.
TGACCAATTAAATATTCTCTGTTTAGTGATATGAGCATCATATCAGATTCGTATGTCAACACGTAAGCTTTGGGTTGAGGTCTTGAGGAGCAGTGCTAGCACGACACGAAGCACCTACAATGATGGTAGTGAATATAAAGGGGCGAAACCATAATATTTACGAGTATAGTGCCAGTGCCATGGCAGATCTGAAGGTGCAAACCGGACAAAGCTACTTCGCAACCAATGTTTGCTTTCAACTAGCCACTACGATTTGGTACGGACAAGAAAAGTACAGTAAACAAATTACAAACTATTTTCCGGGTGAGATCAATAACTTAAGCACATATGGAAGAGTACCACCTCTCTTGCGATGCCGTGTAGGCCTATGCTGATACGTTGAGGGTGCTGCGGGTGCAATGGCTGTCGGCGGCGGGGAAGAAGACTTTAGACGGCAGAGGGCTGGGTCAGGGATATATCTTGTTGCCGTGGACGAGGCGGTCATAGGAGCGGCAACGGCAAGGTGGACGACGGCGCTGATGAAGCGAGAGGAGGCGATGAAAGGATCTTGGGCCAGCGCCGTGGATGAGAGATGTCCATCTCTTGCAGTGGACGATGGGGTAGGGGTAGCGGCTCTGGCAAGGTGGAGGATGGGGTGGCGGACGGAGGAGGCTGGACGCAGTGCGGAGGTTGTCGTGCAGCCGACGCTGTATGAATGGGGAAATGGAGGGGAGGGGGATCTCAAACTTTGGGACACGCTTCTCTGAAATGGGGGAAAGTTACGAACTTATCCCCCGTTTAAAATTTCAGACATCGCATCGGTTGGGGATAGGACGGTAATCTCGCATCTCCCAAATATTTGCCGGTAACTATTTTGGGCGAGGAGAGGGTGTTTTTACGCCCACGGTTGGCACCCACAGTGTATGAATGGGGCTGATAGGTAGGGCGGTTGTGTCACGTCTGATGGAAGTTACACATCTGCCCCTATTTAAAATATTAGCCTATACCGATTTCGGACGAGGAGAGTTTGTTTTGCCGCCCACCGTGTATGAATGGGGAAATGGAGGAAGAGACACATGTCTTTCAGACGAGCTTTAATCAAATGTGTTTTGCCGCCCACGTTTGGCGCCCACCGTGTCTGAATGGGCTCAGAAGCCATCGTGTCGCGTCTGATTGAAGTTACTAGTCTACCCCTATCGACAGCAGTGTAAATCCGGTCGATAAGGATGTCAAGTGTCAGGGGTAGACAGTAATTTCCATCTCGCAAACACTTGCTTCGGGCAGCCCACAAATTATAGTGGGTGTTTAGCCGCTTCATTCAAAACTTGGGAGAATTAGCATTCACGTTTGCCCTGGGACCTGGCAAACTAAATTCAAATCCAATTTGTATTCGATTACGAATATCCACAGATAATTATATGTTTTGTTATTTATTTATTCAAAACCACAACAAAGATATATTCCACCTTTATATGAGATTATGATTTAGAAATGCCATGATCTTCGAATTCAGTAGGTTGGATACACTCTAAGTCAAACAGTTATTTCATCCAATACAATATGCTCACACGAAAAACAGTTCACCTTATGTCAATCATACAAGTACTGAGGATTACTCGCCTAAAAAGTTCGGATCATTACAACACATGGACAACATAGGGGGTCTTGCAACATAATCCATTCAGAGACAAGACACAACATGCAAGTACAATAATCTAATGACAATTTCAACTGGTATCTAAAGAAGAACCGGGATTACCATGGGCTTCAGATAGCAGAAACAGCAGGACCTCCTCTGTCTTCAAATGCAACATTCTTACTTCCTCCAATTCTTGGGTTGCTTGCATAATGTGTGCCACTAATTCCGTAATTTCCAGCCTCAAGATAAAGATTACCTCATTCATGGCAGCCACACCATCTCTTTCTGCCTCTAGTAGAGCCTCAAGCACTATAATATCTATGCTCAGACTGCTCTCTGGCAGTGTTGCCTCTGAACTGCTACCATCTGGTAACATGGATGGCACACTGCTTCCACTAATAGATTCCGGGGTTGTACATTGTGTCCTAGTGTGAACGGCATCCTGAAAGGTTTCCGCTGGACATCAGTAAGAGATAGTTATCGTATGATCTAGGCAGTAAGCTTACATGGTAAACGACGGACGAATTATTGCCGAGCATGGCAAACTATATTCAAATGGTTCGAAGCAGCATCAACCGAAAAGAAATTAAAATGGTAAGATAAAACTAGGGATGTAAGTGGCAAATAAACGACATCCGCCAGTCCCATCTAGTTAGTTTTTGCTACCTCCCTAGTTCATTTTCCTCAAAAAAAACAAAAACTCTTTTGAACTATCATACCACTAGTGGACTTTAATCGGGATTAAACGGGACCCAGTTGACATCCCTAGTTGAAAGAGAGTGTACAACTGCTATATTTAAGTTGCCAAGGCATCTAAGCAGTTGAAATAATCTGATAAAGCACTTAACAGTGTGGCCTCATATAAACTACGAAGACAGTCTTGTGATGAAGTTGAGAGGAAAAGTTAAGGACTCAAATGAAATAGACATGCATTTCTTTACGATAGTACAGCAGGCACTGCTGACATATTGGCCAACTCAGGTATAGCGTAACAACAAATAAGCATTCGAATCAATCAATACAGCAAAGCAGACAACATAACTATTTGTAATTCGGTAGAATTACACGTTGAGGGCACAAGCCAAGAAAGCAGCCCACTCGCATTACATTTCACATGTACTAAAACACACTGGCTTACCATATGTTCCTGTGAAGCCTAGCTGCTGTTGCAATGTTCTTTGAAGATATCGTCAGCGTCCCGTGGTTGTAGTGGCGGATCTACAGGGTGGACAGGGTGGGCCGCGGCCCACCCTGGGATTTTGGTACGAATACCATAGTCCATAAGAGATCATGGGATGGGCCAGAAGGAAAGAAACAAAAAGCCCAACAACCAAAACCTCAACTCGTTCGCACAGCCGTGGCCCGTGGACAGTGGTAGCCCGCGCACTGACTCCCTATCCCCAAATCCCCTCGCAGCTGCTCTATGCTCCAGCCAGTCTCGTTGCCCTGACTTGCTGCTTGGATCCATGCCTCACCAGTAACTATGCTCGACCGTGCCCAGCCTAGTCCGCACTCGGCAGTCGGCGCTCGGCGCTCGACAGCTAGTGTTCTGCAGCTGCAACAGGCCAGCCGTCACCCTCCCAGCATGATTTGAGGTACCTTTGATGAGATTTCTGCTCGTTCCACAATTTATGTTTACTCTTACTCATTGCTAGGCGTGCTTCCACCTACCAGTACTTCTCATTATGGATTTAGGCTTGCTATGCTCCTTTATGAATTGTAATGCAGTACTGCTGAATTCTGTCTAGGAATGTTACTACTTACCACTGAACTATTTCAGTTTGGGGCCAAAATAAATAAATCTATGTGGCATCTTGAGCTGTAATTTCCAAGAATTTTACTAATTACTACCAAATTGTTTTAGTTTAGGTCAAAAAATTGATACATTGTTCTCATTTTTTGAATCAATAAATGTCATTGTCACATTGAAGAACAAAATGTCAATCATGATCACATGATTGCATACATATGTCAAATGTGGAAGAATGAAGGCATGCAGGTAGTCTTTGAACTTTTCAAGGTATGCAGGATTCTTTTATGCAAAATTGAGACTTATTTGTGAAAAAAATGACCAATTTATCTTCTGCTATTGGTAAATTCATTATTACATTCGCAGTTTAAAAAAATTTATTAGGTTGGACCACCCTGGTTCAAAATCCTAGATCCGCCACTGCGTGGTTGCAAATCCAGTTGTTGTAATTTATTCTGCACCATCTATTTAGGTAAAATTAATTTTAATCGCACGCACTGGTCCGAATTGATCATCAATGGATCATCTAAACTAATGAAAGAAGGATGTGTGCATACACGACAATATATCTGCTTCCCTCTACTTTTATGCTTGTTCGAGGTGCCAGCCCCAAAAGAACAAATATTTTGCTTGATGGGGTTGGCAGCTCCATAATTAATAGAAGCATCAAATTAGTCATGCAACTTGGGAAGATCAAGAACACACAAACAAATAATGAACAGAGGCTCGGAGCAGTGATGTAATAGCTAGCATCAGAAAATGTAGGGTAAAACGAACAAAAAGCAGCGGAACCACATGCTAGCTTGCTGATGTGTAATTAAGCATAGAGAACATTAAGCAGTCTGATGGAACCAACAGGTGGCACCAGAACAAAACTAAAGCATATTAACTATATGTGCATTGGTATGTAATTTAGCACATGTAACATGTTCACTGCTAGAAGTATGGCCCTACAGGTGCAAGCAGAATAACGCGTCTCATGAAAAACTGAATGATGCCCTGAAGAAAATCAATGGTGCGGTGCTTATGCTAGGAAAGTGAACGTAGGCACCGGCCGTTGGATAATAGTACCTGATTCTCGGCGGCGTATGGGTATCGTTGTCATACTTGATAGCTAAGGACCATCGATGGTGCTCATGTTGCGGTTGAGTTTGGGCCGGCTGACGCCATCGCTGAAGCGGCTCCGGTGCTACGGTTGCGGCGCCTGTTGACATACAAGAAAGCTCATCTGTGGTAAGTGAATAGTTGCACGATAAAGAGAAAACCCGAAGGAGTACAAATTGAAATAACCTGATGAGGCTGCGGCATCAGTAAAGCAGGGCCGGTGGAGTTGAATATGGCGTCCGTGGAGCGGGTCCGATGAAGTGGACGAAGGCTTCGGCGGGCGCGTTGTATAGTGCTTTCGGTGAGGAGGATCTGTTGCGGCGGACGAGGGCTTGTATGAAGGGCCACCGAAGGTGCGGACGAGGGAGTCAGTGAAGGGCCTACATTATGGTGGACGAGGGCGCCGGTTAAGCAGATCCGGTGCGGTGGACCATGATGGCGGTCAAGGAGATCTAGAGCGGTGGACAAGACAGTCGCTCAAGTGGCTCCGATGAAGTGGTGAGTTGGCAGTTGGGGGTTCCATCGTGCGGAAGGTAGATCCGGCGGGGTGTGAGGTCCAGCGCTGCGGCGGAGGACTAGATTCAGTGGCTTGCCGTGGTTGGGGGGTCGGGGAGGGGAAGGGGAGGGGCTCTGGGGAAGAATGTTGGGGGCAAAGAGGGGAAAACAATGGAGTTACCAAAGCAGCCCTTTTCCGTTCATGTGGCAGGGGTAAAACAGGAATATCGCAGGGCTAAACTTTCGGGCGCGTGATATTTCGATGTGAGCGGGAAGTTTGAAAGCTTTTGGCGCCAAAAATTATCAGTATTCTGCTCTCGTACGGCCGACTATGATATCATGGCCGACAATTTGTTTGTTTTGCACGCAACAAAAATGTGCAAGTTTTGAAAATCAATGTCTCCAACTCGAAACTTAGATTGTCCATTCAATTCAAATATGGATCACTGAGCTTATACTATAAGAAAATACCATCATACGGTCCAATTCAAATGATATGCCAAATGTGTTTATCCTAAATATGATGACAAAAGCAAAAATGTGTATGCGTATGAATAAAGTGGATGATTATAAAGTTTGAACATGCCCGTATGTGTATATCTCTAGGTTTGTTATATGAATTTGAAATCACGAAATCCCGGCTTAAAAAATGTACCTCCGTTTAAATGAATTACAAAAGCTAATTATGGAGTCGAATTCCAAAATTCCAATCTTAGGTTTGTAATTTTGGTACATCAAGGTATATCACGCATGTTCAAAAGTATTGTTATCTCATAGTACAAACTGTGAAACAAATTGATCAACCATGAGTGCACAATATCTCAATTACGCTGAAGTCCCTCAAATATAGACTCCTCACTCTTTATCTGAAGTCAACCCCCGCCCCCCACCACACACACACACACATAGAGAGAAGTCGTTCTCTCCCCCAAACACCAACACACGAGCACATTAACACCCCTCTCTCTTGTAAAGTCCGGACCCCAACATAGGTCTCTATCACTTTGTCTCTCGGGCATGCACACATCTCTTCCCTCACTCTCTAGGTCTCCTGCTATCTCTCTTACCCAACCACACGCACTATGTAGAGTATATATTTCCCATACACACAAAACGTCGCCCCCAAACGTCTATCTCCCTAGTTATGTGGTTCTCGCGCACTCACCTCACACACCACCCCCACTGCAAACAAGCACACTTTGTCTCCTTGTGCACCACTCTCCTCTTTCTATCTCTCCCACATGAGGACCCGCCCCAGCTCCTTCCCTGTATACATATATGCCGTGACTCTTTGCATAGCTCCCTAATGTATAATCGTTCTCGATTTCACACATTGTTCTCTACACCATCTATTCTAGATCTCTCCTGAAGTCTCTATCACACACACGATGACTCGCTTCCCTTGTGTCTCTGTTCATAGGCCAATTTCGGACAACATCAACATTATCTCCCTATCTATATGCCATTTATGGACACAAACGACCCCTCTCGCCCCCTCTCTTCCTCTCTCTCTCTCTCTCTCTCTCTCTCTCTCTCTCTCTTTCTCTGGCTCTCACACCCCTCTCCCACACACACACTTGATGTCTCTTCCAAATAGTCTGCTCCCCCCGCCCGCACCCGTGCTATCTCGCTACTACACATGTCACACCATTCCCCCTTCCCTTATATTTGGTTTACATCATCAGTGGTCTCTCTACTCCACATACACTCTCTCCCTCTCACACACAAATGCGTGCACAAACACACATAGACACGCACAAACACCCATTTATCTGGATCCTCATCTCTCCTCATGTCCGCATGTGTATCTCACACACTCACTCTCTAATTATGTATATCTGTCTCCATGTTACACAACACAAAGACCCATGTACATGTCTCTCTCTATCCTCCACACACATAGACACAAAGAATTTGTTATCATTGCCTCAGTCTGTAACATATCACACACGCACACTGTCTCTCTCTCTCTCTCTCTCTCTCTCTCTCTCACAAACACGCTCAACAAGGGTTTCCCCGTGAGTAACTTACCGTCTATTCATCAACAGTCGTGGCAGTACGACGAACACGAGACGTGAAAAAGAATAAATCTACACGTGCTTAGACCACCTAGTATGACTACTAGGACTGGAGCAAGCCAAAAAGCGCTCCGCCATCACCCCCTCCTTGTCGGTGATGGGAAAATCTTTGTTTTACACAGTCGAGAAGTCATTGTGCTAAGGCCCCACATGCCGAGGCGTTGAATAGAATGTAGATTCTAGTTTACGGAAGCAAGTATCGATAATACGTTTGTATCTCCATACTTATATTTCTTCTCTTATAAAAAACCGAGTTGGTGATGATGGTACGTGTGCCATCTTGCAATATAGACAGCCCGATCTATATCTGACGGATGGAAATTAATCTAAAAGATACCTGCACCCCTCTCCACATTTGCAGACAAGGCCTTCCCTCGTTCATCCTTATCTCCAACAAACCTCATTGTTGAGCAATTAAGAAAGGAAGCCTCTAGAACAAACTGGCCTGGTGGCTGCTACCGGCGTCGTCAATCCCCATGCCTCCACTCAGTCTGACCACCAACCACCACCACACCCCACTCCTCTTCACCTTATCTCATATTTCTCGAGATATCATTAGTTTTTACACATGGGATTACTCCCGCAAGGGTCAATCACTAAGTTGGTGATGCTGGTGTGTCTGCCATCTATCGTTTCTGACCATTAGATCTACATCTAATGATTGTGAGGTAAGTTGTTGCCTTTTCTCGCCAACACCCCACTTGTCTACCAATTTGTAGAAAAACCCATAATTAGTATCTTAAAACCAACCACATCCCTCCCTAACCTCACCAAAACAGCCCAAGGAATATATTCTAATTGAAACATAATATATCTCTAGTGACATAAGTATATCAAAATTAGAGTGTTTTGTACCAAGTTTGTGAATAAGTGTCTTATATTTACTAATTGGAGGCATCATACAAGACACCACGTTAATCCTCAAAATTAAGAATTTCTGACTGTTTGATTAATATATAATGTATCCGCAGCCATTGGATGAAATCGTAAAGGACGGGTGTCCTATACAACCACGTAAGGGAGTCTTGTTATTCTAATTATGATTTGTTGCAACGGACATGAACATTGCTAGTATTTCCAACCATGCATTTTTTGCTAGTATTCCATAGTTTCGAGTTTTCCATAAAGATATTAGTCACTCATGGTTGATATTTACTTTCAATCATGTACACATATGCACTATGTAACTAGCCTTGCTTATTGGCTTCTGTCGGTGTCAAAACCAGCGGATCTTGGGTACGGGGTCCCGAACTGTGCCTCTAGGCCAGATGGTAACATGAGGCAGGGGACACGATGTTTTACCCATGTTCAGGCCCTCTTGATGGAGGTAAAGCCCTACGTCCTGCTTGATTAATATTGATGATATGGGTAGTACAAGAGTAGATCTACCACGAGATCAGAGAGGCTAAACCCTAGAAGCTAGCCTATGGTATGATTGTATGTTGTGGTTGTTGTCCTACAGACTAAAACCCTCCGGTTTATATAGACACCAGGAGGGGCTAGGGTTACACAAGGTCGGTTACAAAGGAGGAGATATCCATATCCGTATTGCCTAGCTTGCCTTCCACGCCAAGTAGAGTCCTATCCAGACACGAGACGAAGTCTTCCATCTTGTATCTTCATAGTCTAACAGTCTGGCCGAAGGATATAGTCCGGCTTTCTGGAGACCCCCTAATCCAGGACTCCCTCAGTAGCCCCCGAACCAGGCTTCAATGAGGATGAGTCCGACGCGCAGTATTGTCTTTGGCACTGCAAGGCGGGCTCTTCTCCAAATTCCGTGTACCTGTTGAAATAGTGTCCGGCCTCTTGTGAATGTTGTACTACTTGGCTTCCACACCCAATAATGGCCACTTTACATGTGTCGAGCGAATGTGAAGAGCCAGGGTGTTTTTACATTTACCCCCTAGCCGTGCGAATGAGCTGCCTATTAAAAAGATGAGGATTCAGATCCAAATCACACCATCCTCCCTTGGCGAGCCTTCATCGGATCGCATCCGACAGAGATCCATTCCATCATGGCCGGTCGACGCAGCTCCTCCTCTCGCTCCCCTAGCCCCAAGCCTGGAGATTGTGAGAGATGTTCCGTCCCACACAGCAAGTTAGTGATGCTTCAGACCAAGGGATTTCTTCCCCCAGCGTACATGGTCCCGGTTCGAGCCGGACTCGCCACCTATAATGGCAGAGAGCAAGCGGAGAGCCTTCCCAATCCCTCCAAGGGAGAGAGGTATGCCTTGTCCCTCATTTGGTAAGAGGGCTCAGATTTCCAATTCATCCGTTTCTCCGGGGGCTCCTGGAGTTCTACGGCCTCCAGTTGCACAACCTTACACCTGCCTCCATATTGCATATCGCGGGATTCGTAGCCCTTTGCAAGATGTTTTTGGGCTGTGAGGCTCATTTCGCGCAATGGAAGAAGTTGTTCTTCCTTGTGCCCCGTTCTCAGAAGGGGTCAATATATCAAGTGGGCGGAGCCGAAGTGTGGCGTATTGCCGGGACCGGATATCTGTCCGGAACCCCAAAGAAGACGTCCGAAGACTGGCCTTCGGAATGGTTTTATATAGAAGACGTCCCCCTCCCGGGTCCTATTCGAATCGGCCTTCCTTAGTTCAACAACGCTCCTTTGAATAAGCGCCGGAGCTGGCGTCCATGGAGCTCCCTGGAGGAAGATGACAGGGACGTTCTTTACCTGATAAGCTGGATAAGTTTGTTTGCTCGATCCGGATTGACCATGATCGAGGTCATGGCCACATGCATTATGCGGGGGTGCAGCCGCTTCAGTATAGAGGCTGCCCCATGTGGGATTTCAAAGGGGAGGATGACGCCACCCGCTACGGCCGTAAAGGGCCAGGATCGGTTGCTGATCAAATAAAGATCTTATACACTTTGTACAAGGGAGAAGAGGAGGAATTCCTCCGCGTCAACCCGCAGGGCGGATTTTCTATGTACAATCCTCCGAGCTGGGTAAGCGGAGACTTTTCCTTGCCCACCTGTTTCATACTCCCATAGTTAAGTATTCAGTCTGCGATTTTCAACGCAGGAGCTGCGCCAGGCTGTAAGGAAGATAAACAACCCCCCTCCACAACCCGAGGACCCGAAACGGTCCCTTGACCCGGCCTCCCAGGAGGATCCGGACATATCTGTGGAGCTGATAGATGGGGTATTTTACCAATTGAGCAATGACAACGCTTTGGTGGCCATCACGGCCAATTACCCTGGGCTACTTCCAGCCTCACAGGTAACTGAGACCAAAGTCCCAGTACTTTTGAAGAGGGATCCGTCCTTGCGTGCTTTTGATTGCCGTATAACAATCGTGTTCTGCATGGGAGGTCCTCGAGGTGGAAGGCCGAGCCTGCAGCGACTAGCCAACAAGGGGCCGCGAGGCCAGGCAGGCTGAAAAGACCTGCAATCCGGATTGAGACACCGGCGCAGCGGTACAGCGCGCCGTCTTTATTCCAAGACATTATTCTCAGAGGCATATTAACGCCCATGCCTTCTTTTTAGGAAAAAGAGCGCTCGCCGGACTATACCCGGAGAGGCTACTAATCGCGCCTCCACCAGCCAGGCTCCAAGGCCGGATTCGGAGGCGAACAAATACGAGGCGTGCGCCGGGCACTCCTCCGATAGAGGATGCAGATAAACTGTCCGCCACCAATTCCAAGGTGGAAAGTGCCATGAACCACAGGCATCTCCGGACTGTTCTTCGTGACGCTTGTTTCTCCCAAGAGGCATTGGATGCCTTCAACTCGGGAGATGCGTACCTCCGTGCCGCTCAAAAAGGTCTAGACAGAGCCACGGAGCAGTATGTAAAAGACATACGGGTGAGAAAATTTGTTGGTTATATATATCAGTAGCCCCTGAGACTTGAAACAGTTAGAATAACTGATTTAACGATCATTTGTTATGCAGGTTCTTACAGAAAAGAATACCCAACTGTCCCAGGAGCTGGAAGAGTGCAAAGCCCAACTTCAGGCCGCACTGGCCGCAGCAGGGGAACCCAAAGAGACCCCCTCTAGTAATATATCCTTCGAATGATAAGTATCATATAGAATGCGGCGTATATGCAGATCTGACGATAAAATTGCAGATGACGCTGGAGTAAATCCGGATAAGCAACAGCTCCTACGCCAGCTGAAGGCCGGTGAGAGCTTGCTTACGAGGGTGAGGTAGGAGAAGAATGATCTCCTAGATGCCAACACCAAGCTGGGCGTGGAACTAAAAGATGTTCGTGCCCAACTGTCGGACTCTGTTAAGGAGAATCGGCGGCTTCGACGAGGCATATTTAGTAAGTGCTTGAACGAACTTTGAAAAAGAGTTCGGCGAGGAAGTGGGCTGACAGAGTTATGTCTGTAGGTATGCTAACAGGTCGTCCTGCCGAGGAAATGCCTGGTTCTATGGATGACCTTCTTCCCGAGCTCTCACAGCTGCACGAATGAGAGCGGCAGGTGAGGCAAGGCGTCGCCCAGGCCTTGTGGCCATCCGTCTCCATGCCCGAAGGCCTTGGAGAGCTTGCAAAGAAGCTGAAAGGAGTGCGGCGGCGCTTCCGATTATGGAAGATATCGGCCTGCCGTCAGGGCGCCAGGGAAGCCTGGGCAATGGTGAAGACGTGGTACACGAAGGCTGACCCGAACCACATGGCCGAAGTTAGACCTGTGGGGCCCGATGGGAAGGAGATCCCTGTGAGCTTAGTGTACGGCCAAGTAGAATTGGCCGCAAAGTATTCCCAATAGGACTGTAGACTAGACAACCTATTGGATGGTATTGAAGAGGAATTCAAGCAGTCAAATTGACTATGTAATTTAAAGTGACATGTATAATGCCTTCTAGCCGGATTGTAGATCGTTTGTCATGGCGAACCTTTTCGCTTCAACCTCGGGACCCGACGGTCCGGAGTGTATCCGAATACCCTCTCGGTTATGTAAGAACCGGGGCATGCATGGAGACCAAGTGTAGGGGTCATTAGTGCTTTAACGGACAAGTGCCCAACTAGTTATGTTATATTACATGGTTAGTAAGAAACATCTTCCAGGGAGAATAGTTCCCTTAGGGGTTCCTTTCCCTAGGAGGCATGCCCTAAAGTGCATGTCCGGACTGCGACAAGAGACGCAGAAAAAACATCTGGGGGCGCATAAGTAAATAAGTGAAAAATCATCTTTAGTTCACCGACCGAATATTCCCTTAAGAACGCTAGCTTTCGGCTTCACCCAGTCCGGTACACATTCGGCTGACCCGGTAGTAACAATCGCAGAGGTGCTCCCCTTATTCCCTAGCCGAATTAACGGGAACGTAGGGCATAAATACAAGAGCCAGGCAACCCAGCTTGGCCAAAACTTAACTCATATCGATGCATATAATGGTGAATAAAGGGTACATGTGGAAGGATAACACATGTGTTGGGCATAAAGCCCGTATGAATAAGCTTCTGTTAAAGAAGCCCCCAGGTATAATGAGCGCGGATAGCGCGTCAGTTGCGTGCAAACAAGGCACAAATGGGCCCCTAAAAGATGTGAGAGAAAAGAAAAGGAGAAGGAGAAAAATATAAGATAGATAGTGTATAAAAAATGGACAGAGGAAGGAGACGAACACAGAGTCCGGCGTTAGGCGTAGAATCTTCGAAGTCGGGCTGCGTTCCATGGGTTCGGCTCGAGTCGATTATCCGATGCATCCCACAGATGGTACGCTCCACCAGTCAGGACTTGGTCAATGATGAAGGGACCTTCCCATTTGGGCTTGATTTTGTCCTTTTTCTTATCCGGCAGGCGTAGAACTAACTCACCAATATTGTAAGTTTTGCCCCATACTTCTCTGCTTTGGTATCTTTGAGCCTGCTGTTGATAGAATGTGGAACGGGCTTTTTCCACGTCATGCTCCTCCTCCAAGGCGTCCAAACTACCGTACCGATCGAGCTCGGCTTCTCTTTCTTCGTACATGCGCACTCGAGGTGAGTCATGAATAATGTCGCAGGGAAGAACCGCCTCTATGCAGTATACCATAAAGAATGGTGTGTATCCGGTAGTGCGATTCGGCTTGGTCCGCAGCCCCCAGAGTATGGAGTCGAGCTCCTCTACCCAATGCGTGTTAGATTCCTTGAGGGACCGCACTAATCTAGGTTTGATGCCGCTCATGATAAGACCATTTGCCCGCTCAACCTGACCGTTAGTTTGTGGGTGATAGACTGAAGCATAATCGAGCTTGATGCCCATGTTTTGGCACCAGAGTTTTACCTCGTCGACCGTAAAGTTCGTGCCGTTATCAGTGATGATGCTGTGGGGACGCCGTGATGGTGTATTACCCCGGATATGAAGTCTATCACCGGTCCGGATTCGGCCGTCTTAATAGGCTTAGCTTTTATCCATTTGGTGAACTTATCCACCATGACCAGTAAGTATTTTTGCTTGTGGTTTCCTCCTTTAAGGGGTCCAACCATGTCAAGCCCCCAGACCGCGAAGGGCCAGGTGATGGGGATGGTTTGGAGAGCGGTGGGTGGCATGTGGCTTTAGTTAGCAAAAAGTTGGCAACCAACGCATCGTTGGACTAAGTCCTGAGCGTCTGCCCGGGCTGTCGGCCAATAGAAGCCTATACGGAAGGCCTTTCTTACAAGGGCCCGGGCCGCCGCGTGGTGACCACCGAGTCCGGCATGAATTTCAGCCAGAAGATTCTGCCCTTCCTCTTCGGAGATGCACCTTTGAAGGACTCCGGTGCTGCTTTTCTTATAAAGCTCTCCCTCATGCACTTTATAGGCTTTAGATCGCCGCACTATGCAGCGTGCCTCGTTTCGGTCCGCGGGAAGTTCCTGCTTAGTTAGGTAGGCTAGGAATGGTTCTGTCCACGGGGCGATGACTGCCATTATTACGTGGGCTGAAGATGTTATTTCGTTGGCAGAGCCTCCTATTATGTCAGAATATTCGGTGTCGGGCAGTGCGGTTGGGTTCGGGCTGTTATTTCCGGGTTCCCCTTCCAATACTACGGATGGCTTGAACAGCCTCTCCAAGAAGATGTTGGGAGGGACGGCATCGCGTTTTGCGCCGATGCGTGCCAGGACGTCTGCTGCCTGAATGTTTTCGCGGGGTATATGGTGAAATTCGAGCCCCTCGAACCGAGCTGACATTTTTAGGACGGCATTGCGATAAGCTGCCATTTTCAGATCCTTGGCTTCAAAGTCTCATGGATACTGCCATCCGGAGACCACGTAGAAGGGCCTCATATTCGGCTGCGTTGTTGGAGTCCATATACATTATCTGTAGTACGTATTGAACTGTATCTCCTATTGGGGACGTCAAAACGACGCCAGCCCTGAGACCATGCAACATTTTGGAGCCGTCGAAGTGCATGATCAGTTTGAATATGTGCCATACTCTTTAGGGAGTTCGGCTTCCGTCCACTCGGCGACGAAGTCGGCCAAAACTTGCGACTTAATAGCTCGCCGTGGCTTGTAAGTTATGTCGAACGGGAGGAGCTCAATGGCCCATTTGGCAATCCGGCCCGTCGCGTCGCGGTTGTTTATAATATCGTTAAGTGGTACTTCCGAGGCTATCGTTATCGAACACCCTTGAAAGTAGTGTCGCAGGTTCCTGGATGCCATAAATACTGCGTAAGCTATCTTTTGATAATGCGGGTACCGTGACTTGCATGGAGTAAGGACAGTGTACACATAGTAAACCGGTTTTTAAAGGGGGAATTTGTGTCCGTCCGTTTCTCGTTCGACGACGAGCACTGCGCTTACTACTTGATGAGTTGCCGCAACGTATAATAGCATTGGTTCGCCAATGTTTGGCACGGCTAGGACTGGGTTTGTTGCCAATATGGCTTTTATTTCGTTGATTCCGGCTATGGAGGCATCCGTCCACTCGAAGTGTTCAGTGCGCCGGAGGAGGCGATAAAGGGTAATGCCTTTTCTCCCAAGCGGGAGATAAAGCGGCTTAGAGCCGCCATGCATCCAGTCTATTTTTGTATTTGTTTGAGGTCCTTTGGGATGTCCAATTGTGACAGAGCTCGGATCTTGGCTGGATTTGCTTCAATTCCTCTACCGGATACAATGAATCCCAAGAGCTATCCGGCTGGTACGCCGAAAACGCATTTTACCGGGTTGAGCTTGATGTCGTATGTTCGGAGGTTATCGAATGTGAGCCTCAAGTCGTCTACTAGAGATTCGACATGCTTGTTTTGACAACCACGTCATCTACGTATGCCTCCACTGTTTTGCCGATCTGGTTTGCCAGACATGTCTGAATCATGCGCTGATATGTTGCGCCGGCATTTTTGAGCCCGAAGGGCATTGTGTTGAAGCAGAATGGGCCGTACGGTGTGATGAATGCCGTTGCGGCTTGGTCTGGCTCTGCCATTTTAATTTGATGGTAGCTGGAGTATGCGTCGAGGAAACACAATGAATCGTGTCCTGCGGTAGCGTCGATGATTTGATCGATGCGGTGGAGGGGGAAGGGATCCTTTGGGCATGCCTTGTTAAGGTCCTTAAAATCGACGCACGGGCGCTAGGATTTTTCCTTCTTTGGTACCATCACCAGGTTTGCTAGCCAGTCCAGATGTTTTATGTCTCTGATGAATCCGGTCTCCAATAGCTTGGCTAGTTCCTCTCCCATGTCTTGTCTCTTAGGTTCAGAGAAACACCGAAGAGCCTGCTTGACTGGCTTGAATCCTTTTAGGATATTTAGGCTGTGCTCGGCCAGCCTGCGTGGGATTCCTGGCATGTCTGAAGGGTGCAAGGCAAAAATGTCCCAGTTCTCGCATAGGAACTCTCATAGTGTGGCATCGACATTAGAGTTTAATTGTGCCCCGATGGAAGCTGTTTTTGTAGGGTCCGTTGGATGGACTTGGAATTTGACTATTTCGTCCACCGGTTTAAAGGAGGTGGCCTTGGACCTTTTATCGAGTATCACGTCGTCCCTGTTCACCGTGGAGCGTAGTGCAGTCAGTTCCTCGACCGCTAGGCCTTCGGATAGTGCCTCGAGGGCCAGTGTGGCTGTCTTATTTTCGGCGCGGAGTGCTATTTACGGATCACTAGAAAGAGTGATGATTCCGTTGGGCCCGGTCATTTTGAGCTTCATGTACCCGTAATGGGGTATTGCTTGGAAGATTGTAAACGCCTCCCGCCCTAATAGAGCATGGTATCCGATGCTGAACGGGGCCATTTGGAATGTAATTTCTTCAGACCTATAATTATCCGGTGTGCCGAATACCACATCTAGTGTGATTTTCCCAGCACAGCATGCTTCCCGACTGGGGATGATTCCTCTAAAGGTTGTGCTACTTTGCTCAATGCGGCTCTAGTCTATTTCCATCTTTTGAAGAGTTTCCTCATAGATGAGGTTTAATCCGCTGTCGCCGTCCATGAGTACCTTGGTGAGTCGAAAGCCGTCCATGATTGGACTGAGGACTAGTGCGGCTAGTGCTCGGGCTGTTCGCAATTTAGGTTCGTCACTGGCATTGAAGGTAATAGTCGTGTCACTCCAAGGATTTATTGCTGCTACGTGGCAGATTTCGGCCATGCCGCGGAGTGTTCGCTTGCATCTATTTTTTGACGCGAAGGTCTCAAAGACCGTTAACACCGTATTGTTGTCCACGGGATGGTGCTATGTGGTATTTGGGAGGAGTAGATCCTCACCACTTTTGGCCACCTGCCGGAGTATCCAACATGCTCTAAGGCTGCGCGTTGGTATTGCATCTGCTGTACTATGAATTTTGCAGGGTCCGTTGAGCCATCCCTCCAGTACGGTTCCTTGCCCCGTAGAGGGCTTTTGCTTCTTGGTAGTTAACCCGGGTGTATTGTGATAATGCACCCTTTTATTTCGGACTGGGTTTGTGTTCAGGGCCGGATTATCCCAAAAGTTTGTTTCGGTTTTCTAGGCACTTTCCATCGCACAGTACTTTCGTACTATGGACGCCAAGTCAGCGTAGCGTGTTATCTCACAGCGATTTATGGCGTTAAGGATTCCATTGTCCGTGCAATTATTGCAGAAAAATAAGATTGCGTCTTCCTCATGATAGTCCTTAACCTTGTTCATCGCAAGGAGGAATCTGGCCTAGTAGTGATGTACTGTTTCCTGGGGCTCTTGCCTAATTTGGGATAGATCGCCTATGTTTGGGTGGGTGGGCGGAATTGAATCCGAATCCTCACCCAATCTGAGACTCAGGAGCCAAGGAGTTTCCGAACTCGGAAGTTTGGTGGATGTTTTCCAATAAATCTAGCCCGCTGCCTGACTCTAGATTCAGGTCTTGAGTGACGTCCTCCCCTCCGCGGGTATCCAAATTGGAGGGATCGGGAATCTGGACAAAGCTAGTCCATAAGATAGATGAAGGGTTGCCGCATTGTTCCTCCACCACT
The DNA here is from genome assembly GCF_002162155.2 of Triticum dicoccoides. Taxonomy (NCBI): domain Eukaryota; kingdom Viridiplantae; phylum Streptophyta; class Magnoliopsida; order Poales; family Poaceae; genus Triticum; species Triticum dicoccoides. Next base: position 116,931,394 of record NC_041388.1, on the reverse strand, counting down.
GCAACGTGATGGGTGACCCGGGGAGAGTTGATCTCTCTCAGATCGGGTTTAGGCCTAGTTTGATCATAGTCTGTAGCGACTCCCAGGGCGGTGATGTGATCCAAGAGCTTGTTTAGGGAAGAGAGCTCCATTGGATCTAACTGCTCGGTTAGTTCCGAGTTGACGTGAAGATTGCTTTCGATGACCCGAGAAGTCATCGTCGGCGAAGCGGCCGAACATGTGGTCATAAGAAAACCACCTAGCTGGAGAGTTTGGCCGACAGCCAAAGCTCCCTTAGCCACAGTGCCGTCCTTAAAGACGGGATGAGGTATCCTTCCTGATGGCGACGGCACAGCGGAACTCTCAATGAAAGCACCAATGTCGGTGTCAAAACTGGCGGATCTCGGGTAGGGGGTCCCGAACTATGCATCTAGGCCAGATGGTAACAGGAGGCAGGGGACACGATGTTTTACCCAGGTTCGGGCCCTCTTGATGGAGGTAAAGCCCTATGTCCTGCTTGATTAATATTGATGATATGGGTAGTACAAGAGTAGATCTACCACGAGATCAGAGAGGCTAAACCCTAGAAGCTAGCCTATGGTATGATTGTATGTTGTGGTTGTTGTCCTACGGACTAAAACCCTCCGGTTTATATAGACACCGGGAGGGGCTAAGGTTACACAAGGTCGGTTACAAAGGAGGAGATATCCATATCCGTATTGCCTAGCCTGCCTTCCACGCCAAGTAGAGTCCTATACGGACACGAGACGAAGTCTTCCATCTTGTATCTTCATAGTCTAACAGTCCGGCCGAAGGATATAGTGCGGCTGTCCGGAGACCCCCTAATCCAGGACTCCCTCAGCTTCCAAAGCTTAACTTTCACTCCTACTTAAAATATGTAGAGTATTTAACAAAAAACTACCACTTTCAACGAGCCCTAGGAAGAATCTATTGTACAAAAAATAGCAAAAACATACGCAAAATTTCTTAATCCACACCAAAAACTACCTACTACTCCTACCGATTAGGTTTGTTTAAACCCATTTATGATAGGGTTGGCCCACACGTCCATGCTGACGAGGCAGCTTAAACCAACACATTTTGTCTGACCGTTGACACTAGGGACCCACATCTGACCTTCTATCCTGTTATTCCCCCTCAAATCATTATTTTTCCTGAACATTACTTCAAACAGTACTGATTTGTGTTCGTCGGTGGCGCCGGTGATGAGCGAGTTGGCCGCCACTCCGCCGGACGGGCCGGACGCCGCGCTGGCCTCCGCACGGGTTGGCAGGTTGGCCTGAGCGTGACTCACGAGCAAGCAAGCCGCCGCGTTAGCCTTCGTTTGAGCCAGATGGCTGGCCTTAGCGTGGCGTGCGCGAGCAAGCTGTCACGCCGCCGTGCCAATCTAACTAGCAAACCTTGCAGACAAGCAGCTGGACGGAGCTATCTTGGCTAGCTAGCGGCAGCGAGCGCCGGACGGAGCTGGCATCCGGGCTGCCGCAACATGCGCTCCGCACCGCCGGCGGTTTTGACCTCGCCTTCTGCCGGCGGCGGTAGCTGCGTCCCATGGCCGAGGATGACTAGGTGGACGGGCCGGAGGTAGGAGGTCAGTCGAGGATTTTTGTTGGTAAGAGCATGTACAATGGTTGATAAGGTAGTCTTATCTTAAGTCTGCCACGTATGCAAGTGGTAGTAGTTTCTTGGCATTTTAGTGGTTTCTTGCATTATTAGAGCAAGTACAATAGAGCTGAGTCAGCGGGCTATAAGAAATAAACTAGTATATTTCTGCTTAGTTGGAGAAAAGAGAAGAGGAGAGAGAAGGTAAGCGGGCTCTTCGTGAAGAGCCAGCTCTAGCACGTGCTCCTAGGCACTTTGTGAGAATGAGAATTGGGCCACATAATATAAAAGTAGTACACTCTTTTGATTTATTATTGTACATGTTGGCTATAAGATGGGTTGTAGATGACATGGCACTGGCTTATAGCCAGCAGCTGGCTATACTATTAACCATGCTCTTAGGGGTTTCTTGTAAGGAACAATGTACGTACTACTAGCGACAAAAGGCGATTCTAGGTTGCGTTGTACTCCAACAAGTACTACTAGTGGTCGCGGGAGTGTATACCTCGTTCTGTGGGTTCGATCCCGGCCGAATGCATGACGACGTTTTTTTTAAATACTACTACTACACTTTGCTGCGAGCCAATATTTTACACGGGTAGTTTGAGTTTTGAAGTCAAACGGACGTGTGGCCCCACAATCTGGGTGCACTGGACAGCCTAGCCACGTGAACGGGTTTTCCTTCCCAGCATCCCGTGGCTCGCGTGCTCGCCCTAGCCGCACGTTGCTTGCAGCTTCGCCATCAGCTAGTAGCATATTTAAACTAGCGCCTCCCAATTAAGCCCGAGGAGCCGGAAAAGCCTGGCGAGGCATTGGGAACTATGCAATATGGGTCTGTACGTAAAGTGCTCTACTACTACTCTGTAGCTTGTGGTGTTGCACGCATGGACTTCACTCCATTATCGGCTCTACTATAAAATAAATTCCTCTTGACGTGTTTTTTTTAAATGGAGGCAAAAGCTTTGCTTTACCTCATTCATAAAGAAGGAACTACTAACAAAGTTCGACGAGATCCATTACACCTCCAAAAATGGAAGCGAAAAGCCCAGTCTCGTTGTATCAAAAAACTCAAATGTTCTGCCCCCGCAGTAACCGTCGCTGATAAACAGGCTGCTAGTGTGTGCGTGAGACGAGCGGCTGAATAGAGCACCGAGAGTACCCACTAGGCCACTACGCAGGTGTACTTCCCCTGCATTGATAGTACAACGATGGTTCTAGAGAACGGTACTACCCTCCACTTCCAACTGTAGCTCCTTGGCCCTGAGATTCAAGAGTTCAAAACTGGTGAACTATACTAGACTAGAAGTACAGTACATCGCACTACTAGTTGAGAAAAGTAGTACTAGTACTGCTACAGTATGAGTACGTACTCCTCCGTCACATAATGTAAGACGTTTTTTGACACTAGTTGGCATGTACAAAAAATGGCAAAAACATACCCAAAATTTTTTAATCCACACCAAAAACTACTACCTAGTGCCAAAAATTTCTTACTAGTGCTATTATTTACAGTACAATGCAATCCCATAACGTTCCATAATGCTAGTACTAGTAGTAAATAATAGCCTCACCCCTTCGCTGAGGAACGATCTACAGTTGGAAGGGACAAGGCCCTGCGGTTATGACGCTCTTATCTCCTCCTCACCAGTTCCCCTCCCCCCGAAGAGAAGGCAGTTCGTCGCTGCTCCCATGGATTTGCTAGGCGGTGCTCCTCCTCATCGGGGCTGGGAGACCTTGGACGACGATCCTCTGGGAGAAATCGCACGCCGCTCCAACGTCCTCACCGCCGCAAGACTCGGTGCTTCCTGCACCAACTTTTACAAGACGCTGCTTAAACAGGCTTGGGAAAAGGCCATGCTTGTTGGTCTTCGATGCATCCTCGAGGAGAAGGTTCTTCTATGGGACAATCCTTCGAACAGTCCACCGCTCCCTGGCCATGGTTGCATGTTGACTCCGCTAGAGTTGCCGACGTTGAGAGGTAGTCGGATTTTGTTCGATGAGCAGGCCAGTAATGGAGTTTGATCATGTAGTACTTAGTTATTCCATTTTCATCCCATAATTTCTCTGCTTCCCACCGTCTTATATATAGGTCTGGGTCGGTGCCAACAAAGATTGGCTTGCATACCTCCGGCCGGATACCACCATGATTTTGCACAACATCCACAACAGTGCGGCCGTTCCGGTAGACCCCTTCTCCACCATTGGGATTGGCCTTCCGGACTGGCTGGGCAACAATACGTATGATGATGCCTACATGAGATTGAAGAAGATAGCAATTGCGGACCCGCCGACAAAGCGATGCGGCTACGACGATTAATATCTCATCATGGTGTTCGACATAAGGGTTGCCATCAATGCAAGAGGCGGTAACGGCAGAGGCTGGCGCATGATGGCGGCGACAGATTTGTACCCCTACACGTTTGAAGATGCCGTGCGCCATCTAGGACGCATCTTCGCGGTGACAAGCCAGGGGACTTGTTTCATCTGGTTGCCATCCTACGGTACGAGAGATTACAAACGGAATGCACAAACCATCATTTGCATCCCTAACGGTACTCCATTATTTTGAAGGGACCGGTCATCCCCCGATCGAAATAAGATCGCCGATCCTAGATGTGCATTTGCATCCGCGATTCGGTCTAACCTGGAACCTTGTAGCTAACTTTGGCATATTGGGATCAACTATCTTAGCAGTCGTTACCCATGGTACCACTGATGTGCAACATGGTCACACAATCTACCATGATCAGACCGGCACCATCTACCAGGTATTCCATTTTTTAACCCTCTCGCCTTCTCTTTCATTGTTGTACTAGTAGTATACTTTGTAGTGCTAGTAGGAGTACTTTTTACCTTGGAGGACGCATATAGCTAGCTAGGCCCTTGAAGACTTGAACCCACTAGCTGCCACCATTTTCGTTTTTCCATGTCTTACTATGTCATCCATGTAGCCAAGAGTTGCTATATATAATAAGCCGGTTATTTTACTTCCTCTATACCGGAGTAGTACTATTTGCTGCACAGTATTACTGACCGCCATATTTGAGCACAACATTATTATGCATGGACCTTGACTATGTATGTCACCATGTGTCCAGATCTGGGATGCCGCGTGTACCAGATGAACAGCGCCGAGTTCGACCCCCCTGATGCTACGTGGGTGCCGAGGAACACTCTTGGAGAGTACTCACTTTTCATCGGGGACAGCTACCCCATTGTGAAGCGGATGCCACCTTCCGTGCATGACACGGAAGGCTTGCCGTTCATGAAGCATGGTTGTGTCTTTAGTGCGCACCGTCGGATGAACGACATGCTGGGACACGCTATCCCTGATTTATGCCGCTTCAGCTTGGATGAGTCCCCATCGTGTGGAACCGGACTAGAAAGCTGCGATAATGATTCCCGTTGCCCACCGCTGTGGATCGTGCCATCCATGAAGAACACCTGGGACTGGAACCTGGAGGAGGACATGTAGCCCATCTATAACGTGTAAGTGGAGTACGGTAATTGTGAACGGTAGCACTGTGAATATATGTAGACTAGTCGTGCACAAATTTATCACATGAATTGGAGATGAACTTGTGTGGCATACTGGCATTTATCCTTTAGAATTTATTACTAGTAAATGTGTTATGTGTACATGCAACTTGTGTGGTTGTTGCATGGGCTCCAACACGCTCTTTGAGAAAAAAAGGTTGCACAGCTTTGGATATACGTGACGTGGCGGCATCATACAGTAGCATCGTTCGCTATAGTTGTAGTACACTCCTACTAGGACGACAACTCCTATAAAACCTTGCACTTGGCTCTTTGCCTCTTCAGGAGGTTCAACAGTTCGTACTCGTGTGAACCTTGCACTTGGCTCTTCACCTCTTCGGAAGGTCCAACAATGATGAAACTACAATACAATATGCTTCTGGCAATCTGACATTGATTGAACTATTGCACGTCCACCGCAAGGGTGAGGGCGAGGGAGAGGTAGAGGGAGAGGGCGCTGTAGTCAAAACCCTCTCCTCGTCCTGTGAACCACCGCGCGCATGGGCGAGGGAGAGGCGTAGTAAGCAAGCTTCTCCTCATTCGGCGAGTTGATGGGACACATCAAAGCAGTACTAGGACTAGTAGTAGTAGTCCATACTGCGTCCTTTCCGACTAATATGGCTTAATTTGAAACGAGAAAAATACACTGGCGGTCAACGTATGTAACAATACGCTCTTTACGGTTACTATATATAGTTTTGCGGCGATTATACAATCACTAGCTCATCGTAGAGCACCGTATTGCACCCTACTGACCGGCCACATAGTCGACGTGGCACTTTGTTGACTGGTTAAATTGTCACCTGGTTTCTGGGTCCCACCTGTCAGTTGGCAGAGCAAAGAAATCAGTTAAACAAAACTTTACGCAGGCGCGTCGCGAGTCCAACCCTTGCACGCGAACCGCCCTGGCTGTGTATGTGAGTGCATGCACGTGTCCTCACTCGGTCTTCCAACAAAGAGTGTACATCGGCTATAAAACAAAGAGTGTAGTACATGATGTACATCTACACTTCCAATGCATTTATCCTTTAATCTAAATCGATATTGATTGACAAATGCACCAACCTGTGATGTAGGTATAGGCTACATGTCTATCCTTAATTACAGCATGCAACGGCCTTCATTTAATCTTCTTATCTCAATGGTCGCATGCACACATAAGTCTTCTACTTTTGGGCGTTAATTATGCCCTGGTCAATGTGTAAATCTCTAAATGTACAGTCTTTCACGGACGTAGGGAGTAGGTTGAGCACTTGAGCGTAAGTGTGTGTGTTGCGTCGTGTGTTGTGTGCCGCATGGGTGCATGAGTGTTGCCTGCGTCCATGTGTACGTGCGAGTGTTGCATGTTGCATGCATGCATGCATGCATGCATGGGGCTTACTCCCTCCCATTGACATGTTCATATTTCAAGCTTCCTCTGTTCCCTCCATATGGTGATACTCCCTCTGGTCCCAAACAGTACGGAGTAAAAGCCTCCCTCTGTGCCCAAATACGAAGTATTTGTCTTTCTACAGATTTCAACAAGTGACTAGGTACAGAGCAAAATGAGTGAAGTGGGCGTAGAGGCATAGGGATACTGTAGAAAGGAAGTCCTCGGGATCCATTATTCCCCATCTCGGTCAGAGAGAACTATTCAACTAGTCTTCACAGTGAAGAGACAATACACACTGCAGCAGATGGGACACGTAATTAATAAGCTGAACCAGCGCGTTGGTGTTACTAAATCAGCCTTACCCAGTACTGCCATCATGTTTGCCAGTAGAGCACGCTTCCGCAAATACGCCTACGCACCTCTGTCCTCCATTAACTGACATATGGGCCCTGTTGTGGTCGACCCACATGTCATCGGTGTAACTATTTACACTCCGAAGGACGGTATATCCTGGTAGTAGTACTAGTAGAATTGAGATTGATTGCACTTTCTTCCCTGTCTTCCACTCTTCTTCCTCCTCTCTTCTTCTTCCTCCTCTCTTCCCCATCATCAGCCGCACACCATTTACCCCCACTCACTGCTCGCCCACCTGCGCAATCTTCCTTGGTAGCTCGCGCGTACCATATCCCCCCGCTCACTGCTCGGCCACACGAGGGGAAGCTTCTTCGCTCGCCCACCCGAATCCACTTCCCCGCTGGCTCGCAGGCACCGAAAACCCCAATGGCAGAACCGACTGACACGCAGAGCCGTGATTGGAATTCCCTCCCCGATTTTCTCTTGGAGCAGATCTGTAGTCGTATGGACCAACTCAGCACCGTCCGTCTGGCCGCATACTCGATGTCGTTGTACCGCCTACTCGTCTGCAACCGGCCGGCTCTTTTCAAGACACCCTGCTTGCTGATGCCCGATCCTCGCAGGTGGCCCAAACACTAACCTGACGATCCTACAGAGGTTGTCGTGGTGCCCCTCGACATGCTACCACTACCCGTCTACATGTCATTCATGCTCGGCCACTACTGGGCGGGCATGAAGGCCAACTGGATCGTCCTCATCCACCACACCGTTAGTCCGTGGCGTCTCGTGGATATCTACACCCAGCGAGAGATCACCCTTCCATCGTTGGATACCGCCACCATCGAGCCTCGCGGCCCGCCGGACACTCCTGCCTACTACACACGAGACGCGTCAAGCTTTTGGCTCGACCTCTGTTTGCAGAAAGTTGTAATCCGCGAAGTGCCCACACCATCAGAAGACTACATGGATTACAAGCTCATTGCCTTGTTCAACATGGGATTAGTCTATCTGGAATCCGGTCGCCATACATGGTTATGGCTCATCATCAATCCTGTTGAGGCAACATTTCTATCTGATGCTATAGTGCATGATGGCATCGTTTACGCGGTCAACACACAGATTGGCTACCTATACTGGTGGAATCTATCATTGTGTAATTGTTCTATCTCATATCATCTTTACCTTATGAATACGACTGTCTGTTCATTTGTTACAAATTTAGAATGCATAGCATGTCTATAACCACATCATTGCTATATGTTCCTCTCATTTACTAGATTTTTATGACCACACATGTTATTGTTAGAGTTGATATGAGAACAATTGGCATCTAATGATTGTTAGAATACATATTATGAGCATAACATCATGATTGCTATATGTTACTCTCGTTTACAAGATTTTTATAACAACGCATGTTATTGCTTAGAGTTGATATGAGAACAGAAGTAGTAAGTGCTATGGTAGAATATGAGTAGGCGCTGTCATAGCTGTTTTCCTCTCGTTGTTACATGATGTTTGAACCATGACATATTGCTAGAATATGAAAGCAATTGGCTTATTTTTTAACTTGGGGTATGATTATGACCACGGCATTGCAATTCTATGTCTATGATATGTGTCACTGTTATAATAATCTTAATTCCACACATACTCCGAACATGATTGTTTATTTTTGTCCTTTTGGTCTCCAATTTGAATTGTTGCAGCAGACGCAAATGCGCTGGCCTTCATGATTCCAGGACCTGGAATCATACCAGCCGATGGGTGGTGGTTTATCGCTCGTTCAGCTAACGACGGTCATTTGATGCTCATTCGCACGTACCAAATTGACCAAACCATTACATCAAACCACATGCAGTACAATGCGTGGGGCGTTCGTGACATTGATGGCTATGGCTGCTTTGTGTTCGAGAAAGATCCCAACTCCGTTGGGCCAGGCGTATTCAACTAGAGGCGCGTTTACAGCCTCGACAACCACTCCTTGTTCCTCGGGCTCAATTATCCGATCATCCAACAAATCATCGATCATATCATCGGCGATGATTACTGTGCTATGCAACTTCCATTCGTGAGGGGGGGCTGTGTTTACACATCATACCATGGGTTTCATGAATCACCATATCTAGAGATTCCTCGACACAGCTTGTTGCCAGATAATCTTCAGTGTGTGAAAGGCATCAAGCTTACATGCGATGGATGGCTTTTGCAAACCCGACATGCGGCGATGTGGTTCATGCCAACAGCAAATATGCACAACTTGATTCGTGCTGATATCTAGACTGAGCCATGTATTCTGCAGCTGTAGCACGACCCTCTTTTGTTGGATATTATGTACTCTTGTTAGTTTGAAGAACTCCTCTGGTTTGAAGGATAGATACCTTCCTGGGATCAACTGTATCCTAACTCACCTGCGTAGGATGTACTGATAATGATGATGGAGATGCTGTGCAGAAGCCATATATATATATATATATCAGTTAGGCTTCAAGTGCGTACTTGTTAGTTAAACCTATGTATAAATTGTGACACTAAATATGACTAGTAAGTAGTACAGTAGTAGTACTAGTATACGTCGGTCAAATTATTCATCATGTCCACACATTGAATTGCCATGACAACACGCTGCGCGTGAGGTGATTCAAGAATCCTGGCCGCATGTTCGGGTATTCTGGACTTCAGATTTGGAGTACCACTTATCTGCCGAAATCTTTCATCATTCACTTAAAACAGTCGATTGATCATACATTGAGTACCATATAACTGGAATTACCGATGCAAGACGAAGAAGGATTGGCCGGTGCTGCCGGCTGGCGTCAATTTCGATCCCATGGATCAGGAGCTGATAGAGCACCTTGAGGCCAAAGTGAGTGCTGACAGCGTGAGATTTCAGTCTCTCATCGATTTGTTCGTACCAACCATCGACAGCGAGCATGACATATGCTACACCCAACCTGAGAAACTTCCAGGTAAGACACCGATCGGCCGTCTACTTGCACAAACATATTCCTTTGTTTCTAGCTCTATTTTTCTTTTTAGACGTAGACCTGGTGAAGCAATTACAATTTTACAGTTAATAAAAAGTGAAACAAGTGACTGCAACATGCCAAAGATGTTATGAAAATGCCAACTAGGTACACTAAAACCTGTATTCCACAATACTGTAGGTATCACACTGAGTGGCCTAAGGAAGCATTTCTTCCAGCGCAATTCCATGGCGTTCAAAAGGGGCACGTGGACGCGTCGCAAGATACAGTCGGAGTGCGGCATGGACGTGATGTGGCACAAGACCGGCAATACCTTGCCTGTGATAGTCAACGGCCGACCGACGGGCAGCAAAAAAGGTTCTGGTGCTGCACACCAACAAGAACTTCGACCAGCAGAGGACCAACTGGGTGATGCACCAGTACCACCACGGGGACCTGGAGCAAGAGAAGGAGCGGGAGCTGGTCCTCTGCAAGATTTTCTACCAGACGAACACTAGGGCCAAGAGTAAAAAGATTATAAGTTAGTTTGGTATTGGTTGTTGTACTACCTTGTCGTTCGCAAGTTGGTATTGTTGTTAACGATCTTTTGGTATGAACTTGCATTTGCTTCCAACCATCATGCCGAGGGTCGACGTGGACATAAAGCTGAATTTTCAGGCACCTGATTTTTATTTGATGGGTAGCATAAGCACCCGCCGTTCGAATTCCCAGTTCTCGAATTTTTTTGAAAGAAGTGCATGCACTTATTATCACGATAAAAAACAATATCCGTGTCGCATCCCAGTTATCGGTCTATACTTGCAGAATTGTCTCGTTTATTGAGCACTTATATTGTTTTTTTAGGTCGAGCAAGTTTCAACTAGGCTGTAGACTGCCCAGGGTTGGTTTTGTTTTTAACAGGCCCAGCCCATGACGACAACGGGGCACAAAGATCCAACAAGTATCTACTGGCCTCTAGCCCGCCAGCGTCAGTGATATTTTTGTCTTACAACATCCGCAGGCAGTTTTTTTACTGAATCAAACACACAGCCCAGTTCTATTTTCCTCTTGAAACACATGTCCTACATCCGTTTTCTAATCTCTACCTATAGTTTTACTAGTTCATATACACGTATCATTATATTGAAAACACATAAAATTCCCTTTTCATATTTACATCCTTATTTTTGTTATTTTTTCCCACCTAGCGCTGATTTTTTTACCACTGATTTTCCCTTAAACCAACACAATTGTCCCACGTCTTATTCGCTTACAAAAACAAAACGATTTTTTTGGCAAATCAATAAGTTCTTAAAAAAATGTTTATCATTTAGGGATTACAACAGTTCGGACTCCACCAAAATATGCAAAATAAGGTTGAACTTTTTGACTGTGGTCCTGGGCAGAAAATGGGATGTAATAAATTACTTAAGAATTAGCAAATGGGCTGCAAATTATAAAAAATAGCAAATGGGCTTTATGTTGTCTGCCACAGATTTGGAGGCTGACTTGTGGGCCTACTAAGTTCATGCATACACAAGGTTTCTCAAAAAAGAAACTTAGTCAACAATCGACTCTACTAGTGTCAGACCGTTAGATGTCAATCTAACGGCAATCGTGCTTCTTCAGTCTCCCTGCCCCAGCCGCCCAAACCAGCGCCATCGGAACCGCCTGCTCCCACCTCCCGTGGCCGGCAGTGCTGCCGGGCAGGCCTCACGGCCCCATCATACTCGCATCCCTGGCCTGTCTATCCCTCTACTCACCCACACCTCCTGTTATTTCCCGGCGACGGCAGCCGAACCAGTCAACCCTCATACTCTCCACCACGTGGGAAGCCACTGCCGTGTCTTCCCCGGCTCCGTGTCGTTCCCTTCGTAGGCCTCGCTGTCCTCCACTGCCCTGGTGCTCTCGGGGCGGCGTGGTCAACGATGTCCATCCAACGGCCATAGTGCTTCTTCAACCTCTGGTCTTCTTGCCACAGCCGCCCAAAGCAGCGCCGGTCTTGCCGCATGCTCCTGCCTCCCGTGGCCGGCTGTGCTGCCGCGGAGGCCTCACCGTCCCCGTACTACTCCCACCGCTGGCCAGGCCATCTCTCCACTCACCCACTCCCCCTGTTATTCTGCAGCGACGGCAGCCTCACACCGCAGTCGAACCAGTGAACCCTCGTACTCCTCTCCGCGTGGGCATCCACTACCGTGTCTTCCTCGGCTCCGTGTCGTCCCCTTCCTAGGCCTCGCCGTCGTCCACCGCCGTGGTGCTCTCGGTGTGGCGTGGTCAATGTGGTCAATGACCGACTTCCATCGGAAGAGTACTGTACCTGGAGAGGCTGAGAGCTGGGTCGACGGCAGCCGCAAGGAAGTGCCTCCTTATTACGCGCCAAATAATTATTCCTCCACCTGACAGCAGGGACACACCGGACAGACCACCAGTATTTCGTGGAAAAAACATTTCCCCCCAGACTGCTGGGACCCACCGGACGGGCCACCATATTTCACGAAAAAAACATTTGCCCCTGACTGCTGGGACCCACCGGACAGACCACCGTATTTCGCGAAAAAAATGTTCGCCCCGCTGTCAGCTCGGACCCACCGGAAGACCCTCATAATTACGCACAGAAAAATGAATACTCCCCCTGCTAGCTGGGACCCACCATGGTGGGAGGCTGACTTGTGGGCCTACTAAGTTGACGGGGACGGAGGGCTTTATCAACTTAGTCAATATGAACGATTCTAGCTCCAGTGACCGTACGATGTCCATCCAACGGTCGTCGTGCTTCTTCAATCTCTGCTCTTCCTGCTCCAGATGCTCAAACAAGCGCCGGCGGGACTGCCTGCTCCCTCCTCCCCGCGGCCGGCTCTGCTGCCGCGCAGGCCTCACCACCCCACCGTACTCCCATCGCTAGCATAGCCATCCCTCTACTCACCCACACCTGCTGTTATTCTCCGGCGACGGCAGTCGAACCAGTAAACCCTCGTACAGTCGTATTGCCCTCCGCGAGGGAAACAACTACCGAGTCTTCCCTGCCTTCGTGCCGTTCCCTTCCTAGGCCTCGCCGTCGTCCTACGCCCTGGTGCTCTCGGCGCGGCCTGGTCAATGTGGTCAATGACCGACATGCATCTGAAGAGGACTGTACGTGGAGAAGCCGATAGCTGTGTCCACGGCCGCATGCAAGGAAATGCCTCCTTATTACGCGCAAAATAATGATTCCTCCACCTAACATCAGGGACCCACTGAAAGGGCCTCTTTATTTCGCGAAAAAACGTTACCGCTGCTGACAGCTCGGACCCACCAGCTATATCTTCACACGCAAGGAAGTGCCTCCTTATTACGCACAAAAAAATGAATACTCCCCCTGTTAGCTGGGACCCAGTATAGTGGCAGGCTGACTTGTGGCCTACTAAGATGACGGGGACAGAGGGCTTTGTCAACTTAGTCAATATGCATGATTCTAGCTCCATAGACCATACGATGTCCATCCAACGGCCGTAGTGCTTCTTCAACCTCTGGTCTTCTTGCTCCAGCCGCCCAAACCAGCACCGGTCGCGCCTCGTGCTCCTGCCTCCCGTGGCCGGCTGCGATGCGGTGGAGGCCTCACCGCCCCCTACTACTCCCACCGCTGGCCAGACCATCCCTCTACTCACCCACAACCCCTGTTATTCTACGGCGATGATAGCATCACACTACAGCGAACCAGTGAACCCTCGTACTCCTCTACGCATGGGCATCCACTGCCGTGTCTTCCCCGGCTCTGCGTCATCCCCTTCCTAGGCCTAGCCGTCGTCCACCGCCCTGGTGCTCTCGGCGCAGCGTGGTCAACGTGGTCAAGGAACGGCTTCCATCGGACGTGGACTGTAGGTGGAGAGGCTGACAGCTGGGTCCACGGCCGCAGCAAGGAAGTGCCTCCTTATTACGTGCAAAATAATTATTCCTCCACCCGACAGCGGGGACCCACTGGACGGGCCACCGTATTTCGTGAAAAAAACATTTCCCCCTGACTGCTGGGACCCACCAGCTACACCTTCGCACGCAAGGAAGTGCGTCCGGGCAAAAAAAACAAAACGATTCGCCCCCCTGACTGCTGGGACCCACCAACTAAATCTTCACACGCAACGAAGTGCCTGACAGTCGGGACCCACCTGGTCGAAGCGTACGTAGTGTTGTCATTCTGGTCACGAACGTGTACGTACATACTGGTCGATGTAGAGGCGTGCACGTGTCGTAGTAGAGGCACACACGTGTCGTAGTAGAGGCGCGCACGTAGCATGTACACGTACGTACAGCGGCCAGGGTGCAAGAAAGAAAATACGGCCACGTATGTGTACATACAGGCGGGGTCTTGAACGCCTACTCGCACATATGTACGGCCAGGGCTCGTGTACATGGCTCGGTCGGAACGGAGAAACAGTGTCGTCGTCGTGTTCATGGGGAGGCAACGGAATGCCTCGTGTTCACGGGGAGGCAACGAAATGCGTCGTGTTCATGGGGAGGCAACGGAACGTGTCGTGTTCATCGGGAGGCAATGAAACACGTGGGAGCCAACCGGCTGGGTCAGAACGGAATGCGTGGTCGTGTTCATTGGGAGGGCTTGGACGGAACAGGCGATGGAAATGAGGCCTGACGTACTGCAGAACGGAGGAAATGGCCGTGTGTTCTACCGGCCACATTCGAAATGGGTTCTGTTCATTAGGAGGGGTCTAGCGTACCGCAAAACGAAGGAAACGGACCTCCTACGGTCGAAACAGGGGTCCTGTTGATCGGGAGGGGTGTGGTGTACCGCAAAACGGATGAAACGGACCTCCTACGGTCGAAACGGGGGTCCTGTTAATCAGGAGGGGTGTGGCGTACCGCAAAACGGACGAAACGGACCTCCTACGGTCGAAACGGGGGTCCTGTTCATTGGGAGGGGTGTGGCGTACCGCAAAACGGGACTCCACAGGATACTGTTCATCTCCACCGTCGACCTCCTCCAGCCTCCATAGGCTACCGTCGACCTCCTCCAGCCTCCACGGGCTCCTGTTCAACCACCCTCCACGAGCACCCCTCCACCGGCTACTGTTCATCCAACCCTCCACACCACTGAGTCCTGTTCAACCACCCCTTCACCGTCTACTGTTCATCCAGCCCTCCACACCACGGGGTCCTGTTCATCCAGAGGCAACGCCGCC
>NC_041388.1:116876048-116916163 GCF_002162155.2 Triticum dicoccoides | reverse complement strand
TCATCCCAGAGGCAGCATCGATCGGCTTCAGTTAGCAGTAGTAGCGAAGGAATCGCTCGATCGGGTTCAGTTAACAGCCATCGATCGATCGCTCGGGTTCAGTAACGCGTAGCCTGTAGTGCAACTGCTCGGGTTCAGTTAGAGCCCAACGCCTCGCTCGGGTTCAGTTAGAGCCAATGCCCCGCACACGCGCGCGTACGTGTACGAGAGAAACGCGCATCGCTCGGCCCGCGACATCCCACCGTAACCGGGAACTTGCTGAAATTTTCCTTGCCCTCGCTTCTACCACGGTGTTTTCCGTCATGGACGGCCCAAAGAATGTCATGCAGCTGCGTCTCCGGCCCACATAGGACGAATAGCCCATTTTTTGTCATGATTTTTTATCATAGAAGTAGGAGCCCACCACATCTATGGTGATACCGGGTTTTGTCACAATTATCGTCAGAGAAGTGTCATATGTATGACAGAAAAAAAATCGTTCGGCCCAAAATGTCACGGATGTGTCTTTTTTTGTAGTGAAGCCTCGCGAGGCTGACGATGCAAGACCCGCTCTGGAATGGCCTAGCCAGGCAGGCTCACGAGGAGTGGAGATATCAATGCGGGGCAAACCTCATGAGGCTCTCGTGACGTGAGCCATGACGAACGGCACCACGCGGGTGCCAGGCGAGAACCAGTGCGCGCAGCGTCTCTACTTCCTCTTTGGTTCTAAGGAGGCCAGCGCAGGCGAAGAGTACCGAGGCATCAGGCAAAGGTTGCCATATTGGTGCAACGAGACCAAGACTGGAGGACGGCAAGGCAGAGGTCCTCGTGGAGACCAGGATGGCGTCACCCCAGAGCTTTTCGCAGGCGAAGACCGCTTTTGTCAGGATAGCTTGTACTAGTTGTCCCCCTTTAAATTTGCCCACCGTTGTTGGCTCCCTTCCCACTCAACATTTGGGAAGAGGACCAGGGCCTCTATAAATATGGCTAGCAACCACAGTAGGAAAAGAAGGGATCCCGAACTGGTTCAGATCATCCTCAACCACTCAAGCACAAGAACACCTCAACCTCAGGAGGCTGTTCTTCCCTTGTACTGTTCATCATCAGCCCAAGAGGAAATCCACCACCACCACACTGGAGTAGGGTATTACACCACAACGGTGTCCCGAACCAGTATAAACTTCGTGTATTTCTGTGTTGCGAGTTCATCGAGTTCGTCCGCGAGATCTTAGCGAGCTAGAGCGTGGATCGGTAGGAGGGTGAGACTTCGCGCGCACCCCAGTGTTCAAACCTTAAGGGTTTGACGGAACCCCACATCCGACATTTGGCGCGCCAGGTAGGGGTGCGCCGTAGTTTCCCCTCCATCGGTCCGTGATCGAGCTGAGCGTTGGGCTGCCCTCTCCGCCCGCGTCGCTCATACGGCTCCCGTAGGAGGGCCACCTCGTCGTTCTCGGTCTCCCTCCGCCAATGCTGTCACCAGCCCGGTGGGGAACGAGCAGCAGGCATCCTCGCTGCATCCTCTGGTGCGGCATGACGGCCGCACCGCTACTACATCACTTACCCCTTCCGGTTCTTCGTCTCAGGCGCACCGTGCTCCCATGGAGGCGCGGGCCGCGCTCATCGCGGCACACGAGCTCCTGCGTTACCGCCCCATCAACGACCTCTATGAGGAGTGGCTCGACCGCGTCGCCGAGCTCGTCCGCACCGCAGGGGGCTCTCCGGTGCCATCCCACTCTCTGCCTCCCCCTCAACCAGCCGAGGGCGATGGGGTTCAAGGCATGCCTCCACCACCTCAACCACAAGACGGTGCCTTGGCACCTAGGCGCGCGTCTTTGCGGTGTGATCCACCGCACCCAGCACCCGCGAGTGAAGAAAGAAGCTGCCAAGAAATCCCGCGGCCGCGAGAAGCTGCACCGGTGCTCCCCGCACCACCTCGTCAAGACCGCGTGCCGCCCGAAGTGGTGTAGCATGGACCTCGCCAAGACCAAGCTCCACCTCAAAAGCGGGCCCCAGCGACCACGGCCGGCTGCCGCGCCTTCACCCCCGAACTACGTAGCGTCGCCTGGCCAGGCAAATTCAAGCCATATCTGCCTCCTCGCTACGACGGCACTGCCGACCCCGTGGAGTTCCTGCAGCTCTATGAGCTGAGCATCAAAGCGGCCAACAGCGACGAAAAAGTCATGGCGAACTGGTTTCCTATGGCTCTCAATGATGGGGCCCGCTCCTGGCTCCTGAACCTGCAGCACAGCTTGATCTCCACCTGGGATGAGATGCGCGACCGCTTCGTCGCCAACTTCCAGGGCACTCGCGACCACCCACCGGCCGCGGGTGATCTACGCCGCATCAAGCAACAACCAGGAGAGACCCTCCAGAAGTACATCCAGCGCTTCAACAACACCCGCCTCAAGATCCCCAAGGTCACGGACGAAGCCATCATCTCCGCGTTCTCGGACGGCATCCGTGACGTCAAGATGAAGGAAGAGCTTGCTATCCACGAAGAGCTCTGCACATCTCAGGAGCTGCTCAACTTGGCGACCAAGTGCGCAAGAGCTGAGGAGGGGCACCTCTCTCTCCTTGAGCTTCCAGCTGCAGGAGCGAAGGAGAAGAAGGCAAAGGCCAAGGACGTGAAGCACAAAGAGGCAGTAGTGCTCGCAGCGGAGCCCGACACCAAGCGGGGCAGAGATCAGCCTGAGTCATCCAAGAATGGCTGACCGTTCTATGCATTCCACAACCTGAACACCCACAACACCAGCGACTGTCAAGAGCTCAGAGCCATACGGGAAGGACGCTACGGTCGACGCCCCGAGCGCAACGACCGGGGCTACGGCCGCGGAGGAGGACATGGAGGCGGATGCTGGGACGACCATGGCCCACGCCAGGAGTGGTGCGACTGGCCTCGTGAGGACCGCTGGCAGGACCAACCTCGCGAGGGCGCCTGGAGGGACCCGCCTCGTGAGGATCGCCCCCAAGGCAATGTCGGTCTTCCTCCGCTGCTGCCGCCAAGAAGGAACGACCACCACCACCAGGACGAGGGGGCTGGGGGCTTCTAGGAGCCGTGTGCGATCGCCTGCATCTTGGGCGGTGCCCGGGCCCCAGCCTCTCAGCGCATCTTCAAACAGTTTGCTCATGAGGTGAACGCAGTGCTTCCCAAGCTCGAGGCCACGCACCCGCTCAGTCAGTCCCAATGTGCCGTCACCTTCAACTCGGCAGACCAGCTCAAGTGCGCAGCCACTGCTGGCGCCCTCCCTATGTCGTGCTCCCCAGTCATCTTCAATGTGCAACTCACCAAGACTCTCATCGACGGCGGCACAGGGCTCAACATCCTGTCCATCGACACGTTCGACAACCTCCAAGTGCCATACGAGCAGCTCCAGCCAACCAAGCCTTTCTCAGGAGTGACCGACGGTTCCACCAGACCAATAGGGCAGGTCCGCCTGCCTATCACCTTTGGGGAGTGCAAGAACTATCGCACCGAGCTCATCGACTTCGATGTCGCGCACATCCGCCTGCCGCACAATGCCATCCTCGGGTATCCAGCCCTTGCCAAGTTGATGGCAGTCACCCATCATGGCTACAACGTTCTCAAGATGCCAGGAAGCAGAGGAATCATCACGGTCTCGTGTGAAGAGAGGGATGCGGTGTGCTCCCTCAAGCGCGCCTATCAAGCCGCAGCAATCAACGATCCCGATAGCAGAAATGAAGGCCCTCCGGAGACCATCCCCAAGAAGAAGCAGCTGCGCTGTGCAGGACCTCAAGAAGATGGTGTCGCGGAAGGAGGCTCGTCAGGATCAAGGCCCATTCCAAGGGTGCCTCCCTCCGTCGCATAGGAAGGCGCGCCCGGCACCCTCCTCGGGCAGGGCTCGGGGGCTCTCTTCTGGAGGGCCTCAGACCTTGCCAACCTCACGAGGGAGGCGCTTGGGCACCACTTGGAGGCGTGCTTCGCGGCACGTTTCCCTCAGGAGAGCACAGGGCAAGGAGTGCCCACCACCCAGGAGTTCATCCCCAAGACCACCCAGGAACTGCAAGAAGCAAGAGCCATGCGCGGCGACAGCCGTACACAAGGCGCAGCTCCCCATCCAGGTGAGGATGCCGGGCTGCACGTCTGCGTCGATGTTCTAGGGCTCAACAGGGCCGCATGTCAGGAGCGCTTCTGGCCATCGCGTGTGGGCCGCTGCGAGGGCCCACCACACAACTACGTTCGCATGCCCTTCGGCTTGCCGAGCATGGCGTCGGCCTATCAGCTTAACGTGCGGCGTGTCCTGGCGGTTCAGGAGGCCAGGTACCGCGCCATCCTTGAGGAGATGGAGACGGTCTTCCGGGAGCCTCCTGAGCCCCCAGAGCCTCCTGAGGCTCAGGGCCTCGGTGGCTCATGAGGAGTCATTTCTTCAACGCACGCCTTCAGCTGCACCAACTCTACTTCGTCTACAGAACCAGGTGACATGATCCAAGCTCGTTTAGCAGGGAGCGCCCCTCGGGCTGCATTATTCCCAGGTCGCGTGCGTCCGTCCCTGCGGCATGTGTCCCTTTTGCGTATGTCTTTAGCCTACCTTGCTGGGGGCACCCCTCGGGCTGCATCATCCCCAAGCCGCTCGGGCCGAACCCAGTGGCGTGTATCCTCCTGCATTTATCCAAGTTGATCTTCTCTCCATGCTTGTCTTGCTCGCGGCTATCTCCTGCTCAATAGCCGCCCGCCGCCGGTCTGTTTGTCCTATGCAATTCTCTTGCATGATAAAAGGGGGGCTCCTAAGCATCGCGACTCAGGAGCTCTTACTGGCTCTCCAGCCCTCACCCCTGGCCTTGACCACGGCATCACGATCGGGCATACCAGCGGCGGCTGAGCTCGCTCGAGGGCCGGGTCCTGAGGACGTAGAGTGCTTGTGTCTAACTGCCTTGCAGGAACACGCAGTCACCAAGACTCAAGACCAGGCACAACCCGCCTTGAAGTAGGGCCTCGTGAGTCCTGCTCTGGCTCACGAGTGCCCAGATACACCTCCCAGCCCTGTCGTGCAAGCCACGTGTGAGGGCGGGTTTGTACACGCCCCAGGGGCTCCTCCCGGAGGGGGGCTCCCATCCCACGCCCAAGTGGAAGCACCATGCTCCGTGCTGGCTATCGACACTACCGAGGAGCGGCTATGCCCATGCACAAGCAGAAGCACTATGATCCGCGCTGGTGATAAACAACTGAGGGCGACCCCACGGTCATGCCAACCTCAGGGAGCCCAGAGCTCAGCGTCCAGCCTTACCGCAACGCCTCCCCTCGGGAAAGTCGCGCATGGGGGCTGGGCACGGGGGCTGCGCCCGAGTCACGCCCAGGTGCACGCCACCTAACCAGGTCCCCCGGACCTGGGCTTCGCGCACCCCTCCTGAGGCCTCGGTGTGGACAGGTATGGGAATTGTTTGCACATCAAGGGGGACTCCTGAGCATCGCGACTCGGGAGCCTAACTGGTCACGTAGCCCCTCACTCCTTGGTCCGTCCTGGTCTCCGGTCAGCCCAATGGCGGTTGAGGTATGCGCGGGGCCAGGCCCTGCCGACGTAGAACATTGATCTATCCTCATGAACTCTCCCTATATGCTGTTTGCGCGTCAAGGGGGACTCCTGAGCATCGCGACTCAGGAGCCTAACTAGTCACGTAGCCCCCCACTCCTTGGTCTGTCCTGGTCTCCGGCCGGCCCAATGGCGGTTGAGGTATGTGCGGGGCCGGGCTCTGCCGACGCAGAACGCAAAGCAAATAGGAAGGAAATCGCAAAATCTCGAAGCAAATATTACAAGCATATTGTTTTCACAATACCAAATGAAAAGTTTGAACGCCTCCACGAGGCCTGATACATGTTGCAGGAATGAAACTGGAAGAATAGCCGCAGGTCACCCCTAGATATCGCCATCGCCTGCGGAAGGTGCTCCCTCGTGGGCAACGATGTTCTCATCTTAACCACCAGCTGCAGGATCCGCGGCGTCGCCCGACAGAGGATCAGAGACAAAGCTGCGGAACCTCCCCAGCAAGGCCTCCACTTGACCTTGTACAGCTGCGGTGGCGGCTCCGCAGTGATCTTCAGCCACAGGCTCCAACAGCTCGTGAAGGCGAGCATGGGGGTCGCGAAGGTGCAGATGGCTCAAGACGCGAATCAGTGCGGCTGAAGACAGGACGCGAGCTTCTGCCTCCGCCATGGGACCGAGGCCATCAACGACCTTTTCGAGCGCCCTCACCACGAGAGGAAGCAGCTGGGCGGGGCCGTCCTCGTCGGTGTCCAACGGCTTCACCAGGTCGTGCTTGTAGAGTGTGTTCACCGCCTTGCGAGACTTCTTCTCGAGAACGGTGAAGGCCACGTGGTCTTCGGCCAGTACTCGCGCCTTGGAATCAAGATCGGCCTCCCTCGTCCCCATCTTCCGCGCCAACTCTTCCAACCGGTCGTGCTCGGCGGCCTGCTTCTTCCCTAGCTCTGCCAGCTCAGCATCATGGTTCTTGACAGCTTCCTCCTGATCCTTCATCTCCTCCTCCTTCGCTAGGTGGCAGCGTACCTCTTTGGCGTGCTTGGCGTGCAGGCTCTGCAACTCGCCCTCCAGCACTTGGCAGCGGTCACGGGCGACCTTGGCGTCTTCCAGCGCCGCCTCGCGATCGGCTGCAGCACTGGCGGCTCCTTGCTTCTCCTTCTTGGAAGCCGCAGCAGCCTGGCCCAGCGCTACGCGGACTGCCAGGTCAGAGTGAAGCCAACCAGAGGCCAGCTCCAGACGCCCGGCCACCAGGCGCGGGTCCGCACTCAGGAGATCTGCCTGAAGCTGGGCCATTTCCGAGAAGGCACGCTCCAAGACAGTAGTAGGAGCAGAAGAACCAGGGGGTGGAGGTGCTATAGTGGGAAGAAGCGACACCGTCACCAGGGCTTGGGAGACCGCGGGTTCCGGAGCAGCTGGGCCTCGTCAGCCACGCCAAGCACGAGCACCTCCGGAGCCAGCGGGGTCATGGGGGCTGATTCCACGCAGAGATGTTCCTCTTGGCCCCGTGAGGACAACCGGGCTAGGGAGATGTGGGCGCTGCTGCCTCCTATCTCTGCAGAGGGAGGCACGGCCGCCGTATCCTCCTTCCTCTTCTTCGCCGAAGATGTCGGCCTAATTAACCAAGGGCGAGCGTCAGGAAATAACAAGTACCGGCAGGGATAAAGAAAAGCTCAAGACACCTACCGGTCCACTGCGAAGTACTCCACCTTTCTCTTGGAGGGCCTGAAGCCTGACAGCATCGGGACCTAAGGGGTAGGCGTTCGGGCTCCGGTGGAGCCAGGCGGTGCGGAGGCAGAACCGGATCCAGCCCCAGGAGGCGTTGGGGTGGAGGCGACACCACGGACCACCAGCGACGACCTACCCTTTGTCGGGATAAGGGGTCGCTCCCTCTCCCCTTGGTAGGTGGCGGCCTCGGCATCATCAGGAAGAGCACGGAGAATCTCGGCCTTGCTCAGAGGGGAAGTCTCCCCCACCTCTTCTAGGGTCTTCTCCGAGTCCACCTCTGCTTCCCCCTCTCCGCGGGACTCGCCAAAAGATACCTCCACTGGTTTCTGTGCCTAAGGAGCTCCCGGAAGCGTTGGCGGCACCAGCCCACGCGCATCAAAAGTTGGCCTGGAGGCGACGAATTCCTCGTGATCCCTGCGCTGGAACAAGGGAACGAAGGCACTAGGCGGGTACTCCTGGTTGTCCCCGACTATGAGGCGCAGGACGGTATCCAATTCATCGCCAGGCAGGTCCCCCGCCCTCAGGCGGGTCTTGTTTCCCCCTTCTTCAAGCTCCAACAGGGGGCGCGCGCACGCTTGGAGTGGGGCAACCCGCAGCATCAGGAACTCCCTTAGGAGCATCGCCCCTGTTACCTTGGCCACCCTCGTGTTACCCGGCCTCAAGTCGGTCATCTTCTGCCCCAACACTAATGATGCCCGCTCGTCGACAAGCTCCGCCTTGGGCCACCCCCCGTTGGGAGAGGGCGCCACCGTTGGCAACGCCAGACGCGGTCCGGCCAGCTTGGCGTCCATCATGACCCATTTGGATCGAATGTTGTGGGCCCTCTTCCGGTGCTCGAGATCGAGTTGGCCTTGCTGCATGCGATGAAATTAGCGCATCCGGTGATGTGCTCGCCGTTGACGCGGAGGAAGAAGAAATGACGTAGGAGCGCCACGGATGGCATGATGCCCAGGTACGCCTCACAGTAGTAGGCGAAGATAGACAGGAGGAGGATAGAGTTGGGATGGAGATGCAGCACCTGCAGACCATAGTGGTCGAGGACTTCATAAAAGAAACCGAAGAAAGGAGGGACCAACCCAACGGCGATGCTGCTCAAGAAGAAGGGGAAGAAGGTGCTCCCCTCGGGCTCCGGCTCGTCGGAGGCAAGCCGGAGCTCCATCTTCCCCCACTCATTGCTCTCGCCTGCTGTCAGGTGGTGCACAGAGGCAAGGCTCTTCTCTGTGATGCTGGGCGCTTCGAGGGCCGGCTCATACCAAGCCGGTGCCAAGGAAGACTTGACCTTGCGCGGCGCCATTGGCGGCAGATGCAGACCAAGGATGGAGCAGATATGGAGGTAGCAACGGCGAAGAGCGAGAAAGGGGATCTGGGGAAAGGCGATGAAGAAGCAATGAGGGAAAGAACTGCTCGCGCCAGCCTTTTTTCAGATCAAGCAGTTGCCGAGGCAGCATGGGGAAGCGGAGACGCCCACGTCCAATCAGCCGCCATGCGTCAACCGAGGTCGCGGGCTTTTGGGGCCCGCGGTGCTCCGAACTTGACCCTTGGCTTTGCCGCGGCGCCAAGCCCGAGTGCACCTTGGGCCCGAGGGCTACTGTCGGAGTTCTGGGAACGGGGGTCCCCAGACTTGCCTGCCTGCGGCCCACAGCGTGGCTAAGCCAGTAGGCCGTACGGCCTATCTTCATCAACAAGGCATCCAACACCCTCGCGAGGGTCCAAGCCTCGTGAGGCGGACGAGCAAGACCCCCCTGGAGTGGCCTAGCCAGGCAGGCTCACGAGGAGCAGAGATATCAAGGCGGGGCAAACCTCACGAGGCTCTCGTGACGTGAGCCATGATGAACGGCACCAGGCGGGTGCCAGGCGGGCGCCAGTGTGCGCAGTGTCTCTATTTCCTCTTTGGTGCTAAGGAGGCCAGTGCAGGCGAAGATTACCGAGGCATCGTGCAAAGGTTGCCATATTGGTGCAACGAGACCAAGACCGGAGGACGGCAAGAAGGCGGCACCCCAGAGCTCAAGAAGGCGTGGAGCCCAAGAAGGCGTCACCCCAGAGCTTTTCGCAGGCGAAGACCGCTTTTGTCAGGATAGCTTGTACTAGATGTCCCCCTTCAAATTTGCCCGCCGTTGTTGGCTCTCTTCCCGCTCAACATTTGGGAAGTGGACCAGGGCCTCTATTAATAGGACTAGCCACCACAGTAGGAAAAGAAGGGATCATGAACTGGTTCAGATCATCCTCAACCACTCAAGCACAAGAACACCTCAACCTCAGGAAGCCGTTCTTCCCTTGTACTGTTCATCATCAGCCCAAGAGGCAATCCACCACCACCACACTAGAGTAGGGTATTACACCACAACGGTGGCCCGAAATAGTATAAACCTCGTGGCTTTCTGTGTTGCGAGTTCGTCGAGTTTTTCCGCGAGATCTTAGAGAGCTAGAGCGTGGATCGGTAGGAGGGAGAGACTTCACGTGCACCCCAGTGTTCGAACCTTAAGGGTTTGCAGGAACCCCACATCTGACATGATTTTCCTGGTGGCCTTGTGCCGATCAAGAGGTGTAGCTATGGTTCGAATACGACAAAGCCCCCAAGTGATTTTTACATAACGCTTTATAAGCTAAATCAAGGGGTAAACCGGACTCCGCTTTATGAACAGAAGCCCCCATGTAACCACACATGATGTAAGAAAAACAACAGGTACCCCGCTTTAGCTGAGGCTCCGGTTTATTATATTGATCATAATATATACATTGTCATAACTATGTACATAAGCAGAGCATGTGGCTCAAGTAAAATAAGGCCGAAGATGAGCAATATTCCACGGCCGGTGGGTCTCCTCCTCCGATTTACGTGAGTCTTTGTGCTCTCGAACATCTATAAGGTAGTATGACCCATTATGCAGATTCTTGCTTACCACAAAGGGCCCTTCCCAAGGCGGGGATAACTTGTGCATATCAGTCTGATCCTGGATGAGTCGGAGCACCAGATCGCCTTCTTGAAAAGTTCTGGTTCTAACCCTGCTACTGTGATAACGACGCAGATCTTGCTGATAAATCGCTAAACGGGCTGCTGCAATGTCATGCTCCTCATCTAACGGGTCAAGTGCTTCCTGTCGTGCCTTCTCATTATCAGCTTTGACATAAGCCACCACACGAGGCGAGTCATGACGGATGTCACTAGGTAGAACCGCCTCTGCTCCGTAAACCATGAAAAAGGCGTGTAACCCATAGATCTGTTGGGTGTGGTATTGATGCTCAATAACACAAAAGGTAACTCCTCCACCCAACAACCTGGCGGCCATTGCAAAGGAACCATAAGCCGATGCTTGATACCTCTCAATATCTCTTGATTGGCTCTCCCTGCTTGACCATTAGATTGGGGGTGAGCCACTAATGATACGTCAAGCCTGATATGCTCACCTTGACAGAAATCTTTCGTAGCACCTTTGGACAGATTGGTACCATTATTAGTTATAATACTTTGTGGAAAGCCAACCCGGAAAATCACTTTCTTGATGAATTGAACCGCCGTAGCTGTCGGTGTCAAAACCGGCGGATCTCGGGTAGGGGGTCCCGAACTGTGCGTCTAAGGCGGATGGTAACAGGAGGCGGGGGACACAATGTTTACCCAGATTCGGGACCTCTTGATGGAGGTAATACCCCACTTCCTACTTGATTGATCTTGATGATATGAGTATTACAAGAGTTGATCTACCACGAGATCGTAGAGGCTGAACCCTAGAAGCTAGCCTATGATTATGATTGTTGTTGTCCTATGGACTAAACCCTCTAGTTTATATAGACACCAGAGAGGGCTAGGGTTACACAGAGTCGGTTACAAGGGAGGAGATCTACATATCTGAATTGCCAAGCTTGCCTTCCACGCCAAGGAGAGTCCCATCCAGAGACGGGACGAAGTCTTCTATCTTGTATCTTCATAGTCCAACAGTCCGGCTAAAGGATATAGTCCGGCTGTCCAAGGACCCCTTAATCCAGGACTCCCTCGGTAGCCCCTGAACCAGGCTTCAATGATGATGAGTCTGGCGCGCAGATTGTCTTAGGCATTGCAAGGCGGGTTCTTCCTCCGAATACTCCATAGAAGATTTTGAACACAAGGATCGTGTCCGGCTCTGCAAAAAAAATTCCACATACCATCGTAGAGAGTATAATATTTCCACAAATCTAATCTGCTGACAACTTTTCATAGCGTGACGCCCGCCGTGTTCCGGTCGTTATGAACCATTTTTCCCAGCCTGCCACTCCACGTGTTATGAGGCGGTTTTATTGGCATGTCTTGTCGGAGCAGATATCGTGTTCGCCTTATCACGGGATTCTCATCAATACGGGGATGGGTAACCCAATCGTGCCTGCTGGTATGACTTCTCGATTTTAGGCAAGTTCCAAACGGTCACGTGGAGGACACTTGATATTCAACCTCTTTATAAAGGGGCCAAGGCATGTCCTTTTCTTCTCGCGCTCGATCCTCCCTTCCCCCACCTCAAATTCCAACACCCAAGGCTCAGGCTAAGCGCTTCGGACCTTCAATAATGTCCGGATCCAACCTTCAAGGCCGGTGGATGGCCTCCCCTGTCATAGAGGAGGACATCAAGAAGCTAAGAGAGGCCAGGTATCTGACCGCCGAAATTTCGCACAGGCTGCCTGCTCAAGGGCAGTTCATCCCCACTCCCGAACCCAACGAGAGTGTCGTATTTGTTTCCCAGTTCTTCCGAGGGCTAGACTTTAGTCTTGATCCCTTTGTTAGAGTGATTATGTTCTATTACAGGCTCGATTTCCATGATCTGGCTCCGGAATCCATCCTTCACATCTCGTCGTTCATCGTCGTGTGTGAGGCCTTCCTCCGCGTCACCCCACACTTCGACTTATGGCTCAAGACCTTCAATGTGAAGCCGAAGGTGATTGGTGGGAGACACACGGAATGCAGAGGTACCATAATAAGCAAAGGCGTCAGTGCTCCATGGCCAAAGGGTTCCTTCCTGGAGATGTCCGACTTATGGCAACGGGAGTGATTTTACATCATAGCTCCCCGAAGTACTAAGTGGGCAGCTGCCCCCGCCTTCCGTCCGGGCCCTCCACCATAATTGGCGTCATGGGTCAACAAGGGCCTAGACTGGGGGCCAGTTAATGATGTGCCGACATTGCAGAGTTGCATCTGAGATCTCCTCAAGAGAGATGTCAGCCTCGTCAAGGTAATGCAAGTTATGTTAGTTCATCGGGTCCTGCCATGTCAACGTCGACCTCTCCGTATGTGGGAGTTCAACCCGGAAGGACCGCAAACTATTCAACAATTCTTCGGTGTGACGGTCGAAGAGATGTATAGATTGTTCTTCGGATCACGAATAAAGTGTCCGGACACCACTGAGGATGCGGGTCTAAACTGCAATCGTCCAGACACCCAGGTAAGTAATTCTTCGGCCGAACATGCTATCTCTTTATTTATCACAACATCATTCTGAAAGTCGCTCTTTGATCAGGACTGGATAAAAAAGGCGAAGATGATCAGGTGTTCGGCCCCCCTTCCCGAAGGCTCAACGGATCCAGTACTAGCCAGAATGCTTGAGCTCGTGCCTTATCAAGTGCCATCAGGGGAAGATAAAGGGAGGAAATAAAGAAGCTGAAAGCGGGCCTCACGCATTACTCATCCAAACCGAGGGAATTAGTGTCTCCAGTAAGGAGGATAACTGGGGAGAAGAATCTGAAATCCCTTCTCCCCAAGGAAGGAAAAGGACCGCCTCTGAAGAATTGGAAACAAGGGCTTCCAAACGAGGGAAGAAGTTTTCTCCAGGGGGGTCCTGCCCCGGAGGGCATCCTTACCGCACAGTGCCCGCAAGGGGATCAGCCCTCCACCGAGCTGTAAGTGAACAAGAGTACTTGATAGTAAATATATCCTGCATCATCTCTGAGGAGAATAACCGAGATGTATGTCTTGAAGTTCGGACCATAGCCCTTCTCGACAGAGTTCCTCTTCGGGGGATCTTCTTCCGGAGATGATGGAGAGCGAAATGCCTCCCCCTGTCTCCCCGCCTCGTGAGGCGGACGACCCTGAGGTGTCGACACGGAGGATTTCTCCCGATCCGCAAAGGCCGGAAGGTAACCCTTTGGCCACCCGAAGTCCGGAGTATTCGGCTCCTAAGGGGAGCAACAGAAAGAATCTGAAACTGTCCGGTGCATGACCGGACGCACTGATGAATCTTCTGGAGCAAGCGGCTATCTTAGAGGCACATTGTACATTAATGGGTACGGTGGTTGAGAGGATTGCATCCGCCGAAAGTCGGTTGCATGAAGCTTTTATGAGCCTGCTACGAGGCTTTGAGGTACGCAAAGTAATATGTACTATTTGACAGTACCGCACACTCTAGGTGTGCCCTATGCAGATAGTAGCCCCTGAGACTCTGGTTGCTGTCCAAAGGCGGCAAACAGAGGATCATAGTCCCAGGTAATGATCATGCTTCTTTCATGTGCAGGCGGCTGAGGGTCCAGTGGCTGGCCGGACTGGTGAGATTGCCGAACTGAGGCGGCAACTTGATGCGGCAGATGCCGACATCGTGCTTGTAAACAAGCAGCTTGACGAGGCACAGGGTATATATTCTCCGGTGGTCAACAGATGTTAAGAGAGGCATGATGCTAATATTTGTAATATGCTATGACTGCAGATGGAGCTGCCACCGTGGAGACCCTTCGGGCGGAACTTGCCTGAGCCAAGGAACAAGCCAGGAGAAGTAATGCGGCCGCCCTGAAGGCGGCCGAAGAGTTAAGAGCCGAAAAGGTTGCTCATCGCCAGAGCGAAGATAAAATAGCCAAGATGGCCATTGAGCTGAAGGATGCCGCCGACCGGTATGAGCTTCTTGAAAGGGAAAGCCAAACGAAGACGACGGACCTGGAGAAAGCCATGGTAGCAGCCAAGGAAACCCGCTCTAAAATCAGAGCCGCGAAGGAGGAGCTATGTCAAGCCAGAAATATCATGGCTGGGAAGCCCTTTTTGTTGCAGACGAAGTTCGGAGTTCCAAAGTATGCCCTTCTGGATCAATTATGGAGTTCTGCAGACGCGTACTTGGACTTGGCGACGAGTGCTGCTGATGCGACTGAGTTTTTCAAATATCAAAAAGATCATGAAGTGGAAAGGTTGTTCTGGTCGCAGTTCAGTGCTCCAACGCGCTCGCTGCTGTTAAATGAGCAAATGGCCGAGTGGGCTGAGCTCCATAGGTTGTCCGGGCTTGCCATGCAGTCTATTGTGGATCATCTTTGGCCGGAAGGACGAAAGCCGAATAGTTATTTTGGTTTAGTGCAACGATTCCCCAGTGTTGTGCCGCATATCGATGGTGTAAAGAGGTCGGCATGCATAGAAGGTGCATGGATGGCTCTCTCCCGTGTTAAGACATACTGGGCAAAGATGGAGGCCACCGCTATTGCAACCCAGGATCTGGCCATAGGCCAGATCTCGGCCGAGCACTATTTTGAAGAAGTCCTAGAAGGTGCTCGTTTAATAGAGGCTCAGTGCTCGAAGAGTATCATGTTCGAGTGACATGTATCCCAATTGTAAAAATAATGCTATTTGGATTATAAAGGCTATGTTTATACTTTTGTCTGAAAGTATTATGATGCCTCCTATGCGGCCGTTTATGTATGTATATAACCTGAAAGTTTGCAGTCGTCGGCTTCATCCCCCACGCATATAATGCGAGGGTGTTCGGAAAAGCGCGTATTCACATTTGATCCAACGTCTTGGTCCATTAAGGAGGTGATAGCGTGATGAACAAGGCAATCGGACTATATTGCTTTAACACTTTCACTTAGCCATAGGAGTTTTACAGTGGGGCTACTATATAGCCCCTAGTACTTCCGCGCTTATCCGAATACGGTGCGCGTACATACATGACCGGGAAAGCAGTCCTTTGTTAATGCGGAGGAATCGCGAAGATTCCGCTGAGTCCTCGAGTGGTTGACCAGTCTGATGCTTTATCATGACAGTCAATTTTTGGCTTTCTCTACTAAGGTGCTCATCCAGATGAACCACGACACAATCGCAGTAGTTCTCCTAGTGCCACCTTAGCCGATAGAGTAGAACGTAAGGTCGCAAAACACGGGAGCCGAGCAAACCCAACATTTGACCAAAGACATGATTCGGAGCTGATGCATATAAGGCCAAACTCGTGACGCCGAACACTCCCTAAGGTGCTCGGTATTTACAGCATATACCGGGCTGAGTAATGCCCTTGATAATGAACCCTGAATTTCCAGGTACGTGCATTAGTCTGGTGTGGCGAAATGCCAATAACGCCAGCATCCCTCACGGTTGTGTTAAGTATCCGGGGGGTGTCAAGCAACATGAGACAGTAAGAAAAGTTTACCCAGGGTCTTAATCTAAAAAGAAACCTTTGAGCGGGGCCCTGCTGCATGTCTGCGCCTGTGTCTCCGTTGTGTCGTATCCTGGAAGGGTGTAACACGATTATCATCGGTAAAAGAGAAAAACTTAGGTTAAAGTCTTCATGCGAAAAATTGGTTATTCTTAATAAACCATTAAAAGTTAATCTAAATAAGGTCAAGTCGAACTGTATTCCTTTTTACATACGGGAAGCCCCTAGCGCCACCTACAGGGGTATATCCATCGACCCAATCTCAGGTTTATCTGAGCTATTACAGCTAGTGGTGCGCCGGACTCGTCTAGCCGTGTCCGTGGTCTTGACGACTGATCATTTAATCTGGTTGGAGAGGTCATTCAGTGTTCGGCTGCTAAAGCTGCCACACATTCTTCTGCACGTAAGGAATGCTCTGTGTTTCCGCTAACTATGACGATGCCACGCGGACCGGGCATCTTAAGCTTAAGATAAGCGTAATGTGGTACTGCATTAAAACGAGCGAAGGCCGTTCTTCCGAGTAGTGCTTGATAGCCGCTTCGGAATGGAGCGATGTCGAAGGTTAACCTTTCACTTCGGAAGTTGTCGGGAGAACCAAATACAACCTCTAGCACTAGAGAGCCCGTAGAGCGGGCCTCTGGGCCTGGTATTACTCCTTTAAAGGTAGTATTGCTTTGGCTGATTCGTGTCGGGTCTATCCCCATTTTGCATACTGTGTCCTGATATATCAGGTTAAGGCTACTGCCGCCGTCCATAAGGACTTGAGTGAGATGGTATCCATCAATTATTGGGTCTAGTAGCAAGGCCGCCGATCCTCCGTGCCGGATACTAGTCGGGTGATCCCTGCGATCAAAAGTGATCGGGAAGGCCGACCAAGGGTTGAACTTGGGGGTGACGGGCTCCAAGGCGCATACATCTCGGGGTGCGCATTTGCTCCTCCTCTTGGTTACGTGAACCATGTTCACTGTTTTGACATATGGTGGGAATTTTTTCTGTCCCCCAGTGTTTTGCTGGCGAGGCTCATCCTCGTCTTCACTTGGTGTCTCCCTCCCTTTGTGTTCGGCGTTTAGCTTGCCGGCCTGCATGAATACCCAGCATTCTCTGTTGGTGTGATTTGCAGGTGTGTCAGAGGTGCCGTGAATCTGACATAATCTGTCTAGAATCTTGTTTGGGCTGGACAGTCCAACTCTGTTGCCTTTGAATGCCTTTTTCCATTGACCGGGTCGAGAGCCCCTAAATCCGGTGTTTACCGCTGTGTTTTCTGGGCTGTCTTCATTGTTTCGACGCTTACTTTTATTGCGTCATGGTTTTCCATTGTCATCCCTGACTTCGGATGTGCCTGGGTCGCTGGTGTCGCCACGGGCCAGCCAGCTAACTTTGCCCGTGCAAAAGCGGGTCATAAGGCTTGTTAGGGCTGCCATTATCCTCGGTTTTTCTAGGCCGAGGTGTCTGGCGAGCCATTCGTCCCGGACGTTGTGTTTGAAAGCCGCTAAGGCTTCAGCGTCTGGGCAGTCGACAATCTAATTCTTCTTAGTGAGGAATCTGTTCCAAAGCTTTTGGGATGACTCTCCGGGCTGTTGAATTATATGACTTAAATTGTCTGCATCCGGAGGTCGGACATAGGTCCCTTGAAAATTAGCCCTAAAAGAATCCTCATGCTCTTCCCAACTTCCAGTTGAGTTTTCGGGGAGGCTCTACAGCCAGTGCCTGGCTGGTCCTTCTAACTTGAGGGGCAAGTATTTGATGGCGTGGAGATCATCTCCGCGAGCCATATGGATATGAAGGATAAAGTCTTCAATCCAGACCCCAGGGTCTGTCGTTCCATCATACGACTCTATGTTCACGGGTTTGAATCCCTCTGGAAATTCGTGATCCAGCACCTCATCGGTGAAACATAGGGGGTGCACGGCACCCCTGTATTTGGATGTGTCATGGCATTCTAGCAGTTGTAGTGCTCGGTTTTGCTTCTGTGCTGGAGTGCGTTTCCTAGATCCGTAGTTGGACCAGGTCATACCGGTTTTTGGTTCAAGTCTTCACGTAAATCGTGTGTTGACTTATGTGCGACATCGTTGGCCGCCCTACCACGGCCACGAGGTGGTCGATCCAGCTGATCGGCCATTTTATTTTTTGGTTGTATAGGCTGTAAAGCCTCATCATCGAATTCTGGCAGCAGCTTGCGCTTTGGATAGCTTTTTGTGTGGCGACTGCCACCGTACTTTTCTTCAGTGTCAAGCACTTAGTTCCATCTGTTGTTGAGCGTATTCTACGTGGCCTTAAGCCTTTGCTTCTGCTTCTTCAGACTCCTCGCGGTGGCAGTAAGCCTTCGATGGAGGTTCTCTTGTTCCAAGTGCCTATCCGGGATGATGTGTGAATCGTCGTCCGGACTATTCTCCTCTCCAGAGAGAGGTTGATGATCTTTTATCCTCAGCGTCGCCGTGATTGGACAGCGGCTCCGTACTATGTTTGTTGTCCGCTGGTTCATCATGCTCTGTCGCTGGGTCCATGTGGTCGTCGTTTCCTTTCGAGTCGACCGTGCTATTATTCTTTCCAGCGTTGTTATCGCTGTTTTGCCGAGGCAGGATTTGGAGCGGCGCTTACGTCGTCGCTTTGGTTGCTTCTCGAGGGAACTATCCTTCACTGCATCCTTCCATTCCTCGTCATTGTTTTCTTTGGGTGTATCCACCATATATATATCGTGTGATGAAGTGGCTGTCTAGAGCCCTGTGGGCGGTGGTTCCTATTCCTCTCCTGCATCGTCGTCCATCCCCTCGATGTCTTCAGAGTCGAAATCAAGCATGTCGGTTAAATCATCAATAGTGGCTATTAAGTGGGTGGTGGGTGGGGAACGAATTTCTCTGTCATCTGCTTCCCACTCGAGACGGACATAGTTCCGCCAAGGGCCTCCTGAGAAGGGGAGAGACCTTAATGAATTTAGCACGTCGCCCAAGGGCGAGTGCTAAAAGATATCCGCGGAGGAAAACTCCATGATCGACGCCCAATCAGATTCGATGGGCACGGATGCAGGCGGTTCGGGGCCCGCAGCCGGGGACAAATCCACGGGTTCGGCAACACGGGTCTCGTAGGAGGTGAAGTCCGTATTCGGCTCTATCGCCACTGAGTGTGCGGCCTCCGTGGCGGGTCCATCCAACCGTCCCTGGACGGCGCAATCTACTCCGGATTGAGAGCCGGAGTAGCCATAGGTGTGATCTCCCGAACACCGTCCAATGGCAGAGCTAAATCATGCTCGTCTTGACTGTGCGGCACACCTGACATGGGCTCGAATCTGTCAAAGATCAAGTCTCCACGAATGTCGGCAGTATAATTTAAGTTTCCAAACCTGACCTGACAGCCAGGGGCGTAGCTTTCGATCTTCTCCAGATGGCCAAGCGAGTTGGCCCGTAGTGCGAAGCCGCCGAATACGAAGATCTGTCCGGGGAGAAAAACCTCACCCTGGATCGCATCATTGACGATGATTGAAGGAGCCATCAGGCCTTATGGTGATGGCATAGTGGAACTGTCAATGAAAGCACCAATGTCGGTGTCAAAATCAGCGGATCTCGGGTAGGGGGTCCCGAACTATGCGTCTAAGGCGGATAGTAACAGGAGGCGGGGGACACAATGTTTACCCAGGTTCAGGCCCTCTCGATGGAGGTAATACCCTACTTCCTGCTTGATTGATCTTGATGATATGAGTATTACAAGAGTTGATCTACCACGAGATCGTAGAGGCTAAACCCTAGAAGCTAGCCTATGATTATGATTGTTGTTGTTCTACGGACTAAACCCTCCGGTTTATATAGACACCGGAGGGGGCTAGGGTTACACAGAGTCGGCTACAAGGGAGGAGATCTACATATCCGAATTGCCAAGCTTGCCTTCCATGCCAAGGAGAGTCCCATCCGGACACGGGACGAAGTCTTCAATCTTGTATCTTCATAGTCCAACAGCCCGGCTAAAGGATATAGTCTGGCTGTCCAAGGACCCCCTAATCCAAGACTCCCTCAGTAGCTGCATCACACTTACTGACTGGCTCTGCCTCCACCCACTTACTGAACTTATAAACCGCCACCAAAAGGTGGGTCTTCTTGTCCTTGGATCTCTTAAAGGGCCTAACCATATCCAACCTACAAGTTGCAAACGGCCAAGTGATTGGAATCATCCTCAATTCCTGGGCCGGAACATGAGCTCGGCGTGAAAATTTCTAACAACCGTCGCACTTTTTCACCAAGTCCTCCGCATCAGCATGAGCCATCAGCCAATAGAAGCCATGACGAAAGGCTTTAGCCACCAGGGACTTTGAACCGGCGTGATGACCATAATTCCCTTCGTGGATCTCACGCAGAATCTCATGGCCTTCTTCAGGAGACACGCCACGCTGAAACGACCCTGTCACACTGCAATGATGGAATTCTCCATTGATAATAGTCATGGACTTGGACCGCCGGATTATCTTCCTGGCTAAGGTTTCATCCTCCGGTAACATGCCCCAGTTCATATACGCCAAATATGGGACCGTCCAATCTGGGAGATATGAAGTGCTGCCACCAATTGAGCCTCTGGATTAGGAACAGCCAAATCCTCCTCTATGGGGAGTTTAACCGACAAATTATGCAGCACATCCAGAAAGACGTTGGGTGGAACCGGTTTACGCTGGGAACCCAAACGGCTTAAAGCGTCCGCTGCTTCATTCTTTCGCCGGTCCACATGATCAACCTGATAGCCTTTGAAGTGACCTGCAACAATATCCACCTCTCAACGATATGCTGCCATGAGCGGATCCTTGGAATCCCAAGTACCAGACACTTGTTGAGCCACTAGGTCCGAGTCACCGAAGCACTTAACCTGGCTCAAATTCATCTCCTTAGCCATCCAAAGACCATGGAGTAAAGCCTCATATTCAGCTGCATTGTTAGTGCAAGGGAACATTAAACAGAGAACATAACAAAACTTATCACCTCGTGGGGAAGTTAATACTACTCCAGCCCCCGAGCCCTCCAATTGCCTGGATCCATTGAAGGAAATAGTCCAATAAGTATGATCCGGCTTCTCTTCTGGCGCATGTAACTCTGTCCAGTCATTGATGAAATCCACCAACGCTTGGGACTTGATTGCCGTTCGGGGAATGTATTTTAACCCATGAGGTCCAAGCTCAATGGCCCACTTGGGAACCCGGCCAATTGCTTCCCTATTCTGGATTATATCCCCCAAAGGAGCAGAACTGGCCATAGTGATGGGGTGACCTTGGAAATGTCGCTTAAGCTTCCGGCTTGACATGAAAACTCCATGCACCAGCTTCTGCCAATGCTGGTACCTCTTCTTGGATTCAATAAGTACCTCACTGATGTAATAAACTGGCCATTGAAGTGGATACTCCTTTCTGGCCTCCTTGCGCTCCACCACAATAGCCACGCTAACTGCCCGGTCATTAGCAGCCACATATAACAACAAGGGCTCTTTATCAACAGGAGCAGCAAGGACCGGCGGCTCGGCCAGCTGTCGCTTCAAGTCCTCAAATGCTTCATTGGTGGCATCACTCCAGATGAAATCATCTGTCTTCTTCAGCATCTGATATAAAGGGATGGCCTTCTCCCCAAGGCGACTGATAAACCGGCTCAAGGCTGCAATCCGGCCTACCAGGCGTTGGACATCATTGATGCACTTTGGTTTAGCCAAGGAAGTTATAGCCTTGATTTTCTCCGGATTAGCTTTAATGCCCCTGTTAGACACCAGAAAACCCAAGAGCTTGCCTGCCGGTACACCAAAGACACACTTGGCCGGATTAAGCATCATCTTATAAACCCGGAGGTTATCAAAAGTCTCCTTCAAGTCATATATCAACGTCTCCTCCTTTCTGGATTTCACCACAATATCATCCACATAGGCATGAACATTACGGCCGATCTGATTATGAAGACAATTCTGCACACAGCGTTGATAAGTCCCCTGGGCACTCTTGAGCCCAAAGGGCATAGATACATAGCAGAAGGCTCCAAAGGGAGTTATGAAAGTTGTCTTCTCCTGGTCCTTAACTGCCATTTTGATCTGATGGTAACTAGAATATGCATCCATAAAGCTCAAATGCTCGCAACCCGCCGTAGCATCAATGATTTGATCAATACAAGGGAGGGCAAAAGGATCCGCTGGACAAGCATTATTCAAATCTGTGTAGTCCACACACATACGCCAGGTGTCGTTTTTCTTAAGTACTAGCACCGAGTTAGCCAACCATTCAGGATGAAATACTTCAATGATAAACCCAGCCGACAAGAGCCTGGCAACCTCCTCACCAATGGCCTTGCCTCTTTCTTCATTAAACCGGCGGAGAAATTGCTTGACCAGTTTAAACTTGGGATCAATATTAAGAGTGTGCTCAGCGAGTTCCCTCGGTACACCTGACATGTCAGAAGGTTTCCACGCAAAGATGTCCCGGTTCTCATGGATGAACTCGATGAGCGTGCTTTCCTATTTTGGATCCAAGTTAGCGCTGATGCTAAATTACTTTGATGAATCGCCAGGAACAAAATCAACCAGCTTAGTCTCATCAGCCGATCTGAAATTCAAGGCCGGATCATGCTCTGTAGTTGGCTTTTTCAAAGAAGTCATATCTGCCGGATCAACATTGCCCTTGTAGAACTTTAACTCCTCCGTTGCACAGACCGACTCCGCATAAGCCACATCACCTTCTTCACATTCCAAGGCGATCTTACGGCTCCCATGTACTATGATGGTTCCCTTGTGACCCGGCATCTTGAGCTGTAGATAAACATAAAAGGGCCTTGCCATGAACTTGGCATAAGCCGGTCATCCAAACAGGGCATGATATGGGCTCTCGATCTTCACCACTTCGAAAGTCAATGTTTCTGATCTCGATTCATGCTCATCTCCAAAAGCAACCTCCAGAGCTGTCTTACCAACTAGATACGCCGATTTACCATGCACCACACCATGAAAGACGGTGTTCGACGATTTAAGATTCTTATCTGTTAACCCCATTCGACAGAAGGTTTCATAATAAAGGATATTGATACTACTCCCTCCATCCATGAGTACCTTGGTGAATTTTTATCCTCCAACCCAAGGCGCCACCACCAATGCCAAATGACCCGGATTATCAACCCGGGGCGGGTGATCCTCTCGACTCCACACAATAGGCTGCTCAGACCAGCCAAGTAACGGGGCACCGCCGGTTCAACAGAGTTTACTGCCCTTTTATGAAGCTTCTGATCGCGCTTGCACAGGCTTGTGGTGAAGACATGGTACTGCCCACTATTCAACTGCTTCGGGTTGCTCTGGTAACCCGACTGCTGGTATTGCTGTTGATTCTGCTGATGATTATAACCACCCTGGTTGCTCTGATTGCCTTGATTACCATGTCCATTTTGATTACCGTGAAATCCTGAACCGGAACTACCTCCACCATAACCCGGCCCATGAGATCCGGGGCCTGAACAACCACCCGGTTGTTGGAAATATGCCCTAGAGGCAATAATAAAATGGTTATTATTGTATTTCTTTGTTCATGATAATTGTCTATTGTTCATGCTATAATTGTGTTATCCGGAAATCATAATACATGTGTGAATACATAGACCACAACACGTCCCTAGTGAGCCTCTAGTTGACTAGCTCGTTGATCAAAAGATAGTCATGGTTTCCTAAATATGGACATTGGATGTCATTGATAACGGGATCACATCATTAGGAGAATGATGTGATGGACAAGACCCAATCCTAAGCTTAGCTCAAAGATCGTGTAGTTCGTTTGCTGTAGCTTTTCTGAATGTCAAGTATCATTTCCTTAGACCATGAGATTGTGCAACTCCCGGATACCTAGGAGTGCCTTGGGTGTGCCAAACGTCGCAACGTAACTGGGTGACTATAAAGGTACATTACAGGTATCTCTGAAAGTGTCTGTTGGGTTGGCACGAATCGAGACTAGGATTTGTCACTCCGTATGACGGAGAGGTATCTTTGGGCCCACTCGGTAATGCATCATCATAATGAGCTCAATGTGATCAAGTGGTTGATCACGGGATCTTGCATTACAGTACGAGTAAAGTGACTTGCCGGTAACGAGACTGAACAAGGTATTGGGATACCGACAATCGAGTCTCGGGCAAGTAATGTACCGATTGACAAAGGGAATTGTATACGGATTGATTGAATCCTCGACATTGTGGTTCATCCGATGAGATCATCGTGGAGCATGTGCAGCCAACATGGGTATCCAGATCCCGATGTTGGTTATTGATCGGAGAGTCGTCTCGGTCATGTCTGCATGTCTCCCGAACCCGTAGGGTCTACACACTTAAGGATCGGCGACTCTAGGGTTGTTTGGAAGACTTGTATGTGATTACCGAATGTTGTTCGGAGTACCGGATGAGATCTCGGACGTCACGAGGAGTTTCGGAATGGTTCGGAGGTAAATATTTATATATGGGAAGTTGTCATACGGTCGCCGGAAAGGTTCGGGGGCATGTCGGTATTGTACCGGGGCCATCGGAGGGGTTCTGGGGGTCCACCGGGAGGGGCCACCTCTTCCGGAGGGCCTTATGGGCTGTATGGAGAAGGGAACCAGCCCAAGTGGGCTGGGGCGCCACACCCCCCTAGGGCCCATGTGCCTAGGGTTTGGGGAAACCCTAAGGGGGGCGCCCCTTGCTTGGGGGGCAAGCCCCCCTCCCCTTGGCCGTCGCCCCCCCCTTTAGATCTCATCTAGAGGGGGCCGGCCCCCTTCCCCCTTCCCCTATAAATAGATGGGTGAGGGGAGGGATGCACACGACATCCAAGGCGCAGCCCCTCCCCTCCCCAATACCTCTCCTCCTCCATAAGAGCTTGGCGAAGCCCTGCCAGAGTACTGCAGCTTCATCACCACCACGCCGTCGTGCTGCTGTTGGAGCCCTCTTCCTCAACCTCTCCCTCCTCCTTGCTGGATCAAGGCGCGGGAGACGTCCTCGCTCCGTACGTGTGTTGAACGCGGAGGTGCCGTTCGTTCGGCGCTAGGATCTTCGGTGATTTGGATCACGTCGAGTACGACTCCATCAACCCCATTCTCTTGAACGCTTCCGCTCATGATCTACAAGGGTATGTAGATGCACTCCTCTCTCCCTCGTTGCTAGATGACTCCATAGCTTGATCTTGGTGATGCATAGAAAATTTTAAAATTCTGCTACGTTCCCCAACAGTGGTATCAGAGCTAGGTCTATGCGTAGTTACTATGCACGAGTAAAACACAAAGTAGTTGTGGGCGTCGATATTGTCAATTTTCTTGCTGTTACTAGTCTTATCTTGATTCGGCGGCATCATGGGATGAAGCGGCCCGGACCAACCTTACACGTATGCTTACGTGAGACCGGTTCCACCGACTGACATGCACTAGTTGCATAAGGTGGCTGGCGGGTGTCTGTCTCTCCCACTTTAGTCGGATCGGATTCGATGAACAGGGTCCTTATGAAGGGTAAACAGAAATTGGCAATTCATGTTGTGTTTTTGGCGTAGGTAAGAAACGTTCTTGCTAGAAACCTATAGCAGCCACGTAAAAACTTGCAACAACAATTAGAGGACGTCTAACTTGTTTTTGCAGCAAGTGTTTTGTGATGTGATATGGCCAAAGGATGTGATGAATGATATATGTGATGTATGAGATGATCATGTTCTTGTAATAGGAATCACGACTTGCATGTCGATGAGTATGACAACCGGCAGGAGCCATAGGAGTTGTCTTTATTTATTTATGACCTGCATGTCAACATAAACGTCATGTAATTACTTTACTTTATTGCTAAAGCATTAGCCATAGTAGTAGAAGTAATAGATGACGAGACAACTTCAAGAAGACACGATGATGGAGATCATGATGATGGAGATCATGGTGTCATGTCGATGACAACGATGATCATGGAGCCCCGAAGATGGAGATCAAAGGAGCAAATGATATTGGCCATATCATGTCACTATTTGATTGCATGTGATGTTTATCATGTTTTACATCTTATTTTCTTAGAACGACAGTAGCTTAAATAAGATAATACCTCGTAATAATTTCAAGAAAGTGTTCCCCCTAACTGTGCACCGTTGCGAAGGTTCGTTGTTTCGAAGCACCACGTGATGATCGGGTGTGATAGATTCTAACGTTCGAATACAATGGGTGTAAGCCAGATTTACACATGCAATACACTTAGGTTGACTTGACGAGCCTAGCATGTATAGACATGGCCTCGGAACACAGAAGACCGAAAGGTCGAGCATGAGTCGTATAGAAGATACGATCAACATGAAGATGTTCACCGATGTTGACTAGTCCGTCTCACATGATGATCGGACACGGCCTAGTTAACTCGGATCATGTTATACTTAGATGACTGGA
This sequence comes from Triticum dicoccoides, assembly GCF_002162155.2. Taxonomy (NCBI): domain Eukaryota; kingdom Viridiplantae; phylum Streptophyta; class Magnoliopsida; order Poales; family Poaceae; genus Triticum; species Triticum dicoccoides. Next base: position 116,890,247 of record NC_041388.1, on the reverse strand, counting down.
GGGATGTCTATCTAAGTGGGAGTTCATTGAATAATTTGATTAGATGAACTTAATTATCATGAACTTAGTCCAAAATCTTTACAATATGTCTTGTAGATCAAATGGCCCATGTTGTCCTCAACTTCAACGCGTTCCTAGAGAAAACCAAGCTGAAAGACGATGGCAGCAACTATATGGACTGGGTCCGGAACCTGAGGATCATCCTCATAGCTGCCAAGAAAGATTATGTCTTAGAAGCACCGCTAGGTGACGCACCCGTCCCACAGAACCAAGACGTTATGAACGCTTGGCAGACACGTGCTGATGATTACTCCCTCGTTCAGTGCGGCATGCTTTACAGCTTAGAACCGGGGCTCCAAAAGCGTTTTGAGAGACATGGAGCATATGAGATGTTTGAAGAGCTGAAAATGGTTTTTCAAGCTCATGCTCGAGTCGAGAGATATGAAGTCTCCGACAAGTTCTTCAGCTATAAGATGGAGGAAAGTAGTTCTGTCAGTGAGCACATACTCAAAATGTCTGGGTTGCATAACCGCTTGACTCAGCTGGGAGTTAATCTCCTGGATGACGCGGTCATTAACAGAATCCTTCAGTCGCTTCCACCGAGCTACAAGAGGTTTGTGATGAACTTCAATATGCAGGGGATGGAAAAGACCATTCCTGAGGTATATTCAATGCTGAAATCAGCAGAGGTAGAAGTCAAAAAGGAACATCAAGTGTTGATGGTGAATAAAACCACTAAGTTCAAGAAAGGCAAGGGTAAGAAGAACTTCAAGAAGGACGGCAAGGGAGTTGCCGCGCCCGGTAAGCAAGCTGCTGGGAAGAAGCCAAAGAATGGACCCAAGCCCGAGACTGAGTGTTTTTATTGCAAGGGAAGTGGTCACTGGAAGCGGAACTGCCCCAAATACTTAGCGGACAAGAAGGCCGGCATCACGAAAGGTATATGTGATATACATGTAATTGATGTGTACCTTACCAGTACTCGTAGTAGCTCCTGTGTCACATCCCTAGTTCTGGTATGATCCTAGGCTTGCTTTGTGCATCATGTGTAAATTTCAAATGAAATTGAAATGGGGATTTGTGAAACCTCAGAATCATTCCTGAAAATGACCCAAGTAAAAATTGCTCCAAAAGGGTCCAAGGAAATGCTCATGTTGCTCTTTGAAAATATTGGACAGAGATCAAAATCGAACCAATATTTTAAAGAGCTCATAAGTATTTATTTTGGGCATTTGGAATTAATCCAGTATTTATTTGCATTGGATAAATATTTTTATATATACAAAATATTGTCCAATAATTCTGAATTTTGGTGAGGGGCTTTGGATTAATTCCTTAAGTCCCTGCAAAATTTGGCAGAATTAAATAAAATGATTTGGTATTTTTATCAAGTCAAAACAAATGACAGAAATTAGAAAACATAAAGAATTAGAGAGGACAGAGAGAGAATGCCTCACCTGGGCCTTACCTGTGCCGGCCCAGCACTGTTGGCCCAGGCCAAGTCAACGCCTACCTCCTGCTAGGAGCATGGCGTGCGTGTGCCGGACACGCGCATGCATGCGCCGGCCACCTCCTCCCTCCCTGCCTGCCTGGCTCCTTCCCGGAGCGCCTAGACAATGACACGGAGACGCCCTCGACCCCCTGTGTCTCTCCTCTCTCACTCTGGAACCCTCCCCCTTCTCTGCTCTCTTTCTCACGCACGCCCGAGCGCTGCCGTCGCCGCCGCACGCCGCTGCTAAGCACACCGCCACGGCCTCGCCTCCCCGTCGCTACCTCCTCGCCGAGCCACGCACCTCCGGACGGCCTCCATCGCCGCCATCGCCATCGTCTTTGCCACCCGCTACCTGAGATTGCCAACGACGCTCCGGCCGCACCAGTGCTTCCCCGAGCTCGCTCACGCCTCCGCTGGATCCGCCGTGAGCTCTACTTCGTTTCCCCCTCCTCCCCGTGCTCGTTTGCCCCGTCCAGCTAGCTCAACCACCATGCCCGCCAGCTCCTCGTCGCCGACCATGGCGCCACGGTGGCCAGAGCCTGAGCCAGCCACTCCCGCGCGCGTCACCGTGCTCCTGGTGACGCCAGGAGGCCATAGAGCCTCTCCACTCGCTTCCCCATGCACCGCAGCCCTTGCCCGCACTTGGCCGTGCTCCGGCCGCTGCCCCGAGCTTCGCTCCAGCGAGTTCCGGCCGCCCCCGCCTCTCCCACTTGCTCCTTTCGGTGCGGACGAGCGCGGGCTACGCCCCGGTGCTCTCCGCCGTCCTTTTGGTCGCCCGAACGGTGATCCCGAGCCCCTCCGCCGCGTTCGGCCTCGCCGGCGGCTAAACGCCGGTGGGGTTGACCGGTCTAACCCCCCTCCAAGTTGACCTGGTGTTTGACTTCCCAGGGTCAATGACAGGTGGGGCCCGACCCTGCTAAATGTTTCTATTAGGATTAGTTTAATATCTAATTAACACTGTTAACTAACTATGACACTGACGTGTGGACCCCACATGTCAGGTTTGACCAGTCAGCGCTGTTGACTTGCTGACGCAAGCATGATGCAGTGCTGATGCAATAAGCTATTTTCTGGATTTAAAATAAATTAGGAAATTCCAGAAAATGATATAAACTTAAAAAATTCATAGAAATTAAACCGTAGCTCTGAATGAAATAAATTATATATGAAAAATCATCAGAAATATGCAAGGAATCCATTTATGCCAGTTTCGTGCATGAAAAACCAACTTATACTTGCTGTATAAGTGAAAACATAATAATGGCATGTTATATACTTAATTTGGGGTTTGCATATGAACCCTTGGTTCATATGGACTTCAACCAAATTGAAGCTAGATGCATTAGGGAAAATCATAGCATCTTTGAAATGTCATCTTCATGCATCCTATTGTTGTTAATGGTTGTTTATTGATTGCCGGTACCGTCCCCTCTCGGTAGGTTCTACTTCGGAAGGTGTTCCGAGTACCTGTCTGAAGAGCAGTGCTTCTTCGTGGATCTATCAGGCAAGCAAACCCCCTTGAGCATCTCGATAAATCCCACTCTCTCACTCCTGCTCCTTTTACTGCATTAGGACAACAACGATTCACACTGCTACTTCCTGGTGCGGTAGCTGAACCCATTCCTCTACATGACCTGTCATTGCAACAGTAAATAGTTGAAACCCACTAGCATGAGTAGGAGTTGCTTGAGCCTTGATGTGCCTGCTCATCCATGCTTGTTTTTCTTTATGCCAGCTATGCTTAGAGTTGTGTCAGGTCTGATTCATCGGGAATGAATCGGAGTGGTGAACATGTCCTACCGATAAAGGCTAAGTGTGTGAACATGTTTTGGTAAAGGTAGCGATGAGAGGCCATGTAGGAGTACATGGTGGGTTGTCTCATTGGAACCGTCCCTAAGCACTGAGTTCTGTGTATGTTATCCTAGTCCAGTTACTACCACACATTGGGTTCCGGTCATCCGGCCCCTCTCGGATTATTAATCCGCTTGATCTCTGTCCAGGAGTTGCAACTAGTTTCTGGCGTTTGTAGGTAGTGCTACTTGTGTACCAGGTGGTGTCCGACGGGACGGGCTTGGGACAGACTAGGCACCGTGGCACGGTGTACCAAGTGGCACCCTGATGGTGGGCTCGGGAACCCTGCACACATCGTTTGGGGCTGTGAGCGACACCCCGGCCGGATCTCCTTGCGGATGGAACCCGAATAGGCGAGAAACCTGGACGAGAGACTTGTGTGGTTAGTCAGGTCGTGGCCAACACCCTCGCCTGGCTTCCGCTTGAAGGTTGCCGAGGTACATGACGTGTACAGGGATATAAGTGGCGAGAGCGTGTGTGAAGAAGTACACCCCTACAGGGTAAACATTATCTATTCGAATAGCCATTTTCCTAGGATATGGAAACTTGGAGGACTTATGTAGTACATAGAGAACTTGAAGTGGATACTCAAAAATCCGCAAGATAAGCGTGAGTGCTATGGATGGCCTTCTCGTAGGGAGACGGGAACGGATCCATAGTGGGGTTTTGATATGGTGAATATGTGGACTCGTGTGTGTCTTCTCACCTCAAAGAAGTTTCTGATACTCGTAGTATAGGTTAGCCACTGAGTCAAAGCTGGCTTGCTGCTGTTAAACTCCACCACCCCCTTTGTTGATAATGTTGCATATGTAGATAGTTCTGATGTAAGACTTGTTGAGTACCTTTGTACTCACGTTTGCTTATTTATGTTTTGCTAGAGTTGGGTGAGGCGCCACATCGGATGGCCTTGCTGCATATCTAGGTGGAAGAGCTGAGTTCGGAATCCAAATCCGTCACTTCTGAGAGCCAGAGCGGGAGGAAGAACCCAGATCACGGTTGTGCTTACGAGACTCCTCGTAAGTGAACTGAGCTATCTCTGCATTAATGGCCTTGTTCACAAGAGCCTGGAAAGTATCACAATGATGCAGGTGGAGATCACGACGCAACTTAGGGTTGAGACCCTTTCGGAACCTAGCCTGCTTCTTAGTGTCCGTGGACACTTCTTCTGTAGCATAGCGGGGGAGGCTTCCAAACTCTCTACTGTAAGCATCAACAGGCAGCTTACCCTGGGTAAAACTACAGAACTCTTCCCTCTTGCGGTCAATGAGAGCCTGAGGAATGTGGTGCTCACGAAAAGCCTCGGTGAAATCCCTCCAGGTAGGAATCTGGCCAGCTGGAAGTATAGCCTCATAGCTCTGCCACCAAATACTAGCAGGACCTTTCAGGTGATAGGTAGCATAGGTGACCTTGTCACCTTCAGCCACGTTCGCCGAAAGCAGCTTGTGAGTGATGCTCAAGAATGCTTGACTGGCCGGCATGTGATTCACTTCGTTCCTGTGTCTGTCCCTTCGGGGAAATGTCACGCGGTGACATCCGGAGTCCTGCCAAGCCTGCTACAGCCCGGGTTCCTGGAGTCCTATTAGCCTAGTGCTACAGCCCAGATTCATACGCTGTTGACCGACATGCTCAAGGTTGATTCATGTATGCCAGTCCCTGTAAGTTAGTGCTACTTTGGGTTCACGACTAGTCATGTCGCCCCGGGTTCTCTGTCATATGGATGCTAGCGACACTATCATATACGTGAGGAAAAAGGCGCAAACGGTCCCGGGCCAAGTAAGATGGCACCCGTGGGAATACCGTGCGTGAGGCCGAAAAGTGATATGAAGTGTTACATGCTAGATCGGTGTGACTTAGGATCAGGGTCCCGACAGCGTTGGTATCAGAGCCTGACTGACTGTAGGATTACCAAGCCAAACTGGTCGAAGTTGAGTCTAGAAATGCTTTAGTTATATAAGGGAATTGATTGTGGAAGGGAACGTAAGGCTCTTTTTACTCCTTTACCTCATGTCATTCTTTCTGAGTCAGCATCTTCTTTTCTACGAGGGTTAAGGCTAGGCTTCTCCTCTATCTCTCAGGATGACGTGTTTCTAAGCCGTAAAGTCTTAGGATTGTTGGGTTGTGTCTCCGTATAGTTCTACTACTTCTGTGTGTCCTCAGTTTGACCCAGAACCTTGATATTATGATGTTGATTGATTATGCTATTCCTTTGATGAATGTCTCAAAATCCTTTTGAGCATTTACAGCCGTTATGCTGCCGAAATTGTCCTAGGATTTCACGAATTTCCAATGCTTTTGCATTACATTCTGCATCCCTATGTCGATGCTAATTCCATCCTTGTTTCCTGGGTTTCTGTGCCAGGATGTCGTCTGCTAACCGAGGTTCAGTTGCTCATAGCAAGAACCACGGAGATCGTAGGGATGAGGATCCTCCTGACCAGCCTCTGATGACAGAGTTCTTTTTAGCATCCGAGAGGAACAAGCGTGAGACTAACCGCTTGCTAGCACGGATTGAGTAGAACACCGCACATCAGCATAAGAAGTTGGTTTCCATCACCGACTTCATTGGTCTGAAACCACCCACCTTCCATCACTCCATTGAGCCATTCGATGTGGATGACTAGCTCCGGAGCATCACTCACAAGCTGCTTTCTGCGAACGTGGCTGAAGGTGACAAGGTCACCTATGCTACCTATCACCTGGAAGGTCCTACTAGTATTTGGTGGCAGAGCTATGAGGCTATGCTTCCAGCTGGCCAGATTCCAACCTGGAGGAATTTCACCGAGGCTTTTCATGAGCACCACATTCCTCAGGCTCTCATTGACCGCAAGAGGGAAGAGTTATATAGTTTTACCTAGGGTAAGCTGCCTGTTGATGCTTACAGTAGAGAGTTTGGAAGCCTCGCCCGCTATGCTACAGAAGAAGTGTCCACGGACACTAAGAAGCAGGCTAGGTTCCAAAAGAGTCTCATCCCTAAGTTGCGTCGTGATCTCCACCTGCATCATTGTGATACTTTCCAGGCTCTTGTGAACAAGGTCATTAATGTAGAGACAACTTAGCTCACTTACGAGGAGTCTCGTAAGCACAACCGTGATCTGGGTTCTTCCTCCCGCTCTGGCTCTTAGAAGCGACGGATTTGGATTCCGAACTCAGCTCTTCCTCCTGGATATGCACCGAGGCCATCCGATGTGGCGCCTCACCCAACTCAGCAACGTGCTCCACCCAGGCCTATTAGTGGACCACTTGCCAATGTAAGTCCACGTCCTACCTTAGGAACTTGCTTCACCTGCGGAGAACCAGGACACTACACACGTGACTGCCCTCAGTCCAGTTATACTCCACCCCAGTCTGAGAGGTCTGTTGGCCGTGAAAAGCCATCAGGCAAGATGATCAGTACCAAGCCTGCCTCCATTGAACGAGCATGTGTGCACCATGTCTCAGCTTCAAAAGCTCAAGATGATCCCGACGTAGTACTGGGTACGCTTCTTGTCAATTGTCACCCAGCTTAAGTTTTGTTCGATACTGGAGCATCCCACTCCATCATATCCGAAGGTTACGCTTGGTTGCACGACATGTCACTTTGTGATTTGCCAACTCCACTAATAATCCAGACTCCTGGTTCCAAATGGCAAACCTCCAAGGCAAGCCATGGTAATGAAATCCTTGTTGACAGACTGGTATTCCTTGCTTCTTTGATATCTCTCAACTCCGCAGATATTAACATCATCTTTGGTGTGGACTGGATGGCAGCTCATCATGCCAAGATCGATTGTTACACCAGATCTGTTCAACTTATACATCCATCTGGTAAAATAGTCACTTTCTCTACTAGAGTTGCAAGGCGTCAACTCTATTCTCTTAATGCCAGCCCTCTTCCAGACCTTGAAGATATTCAGGTAGTCCGTGACTTCCCGGATGTTTTTCCAGAAGAACTACCAGGTGTCCCACCTGACAGAGATGTAGAGTTTGGCATAGAACTTATCCCAGGAACTGTTCCAATCTCTAGGAGACCATACAAGATGGCAGCTTTGGAGTTAGCCGAGCTTAAGAAACAGCTTGATGAGTCCTTGCAAAAGGGTTTCATCCGTCCCAGTTCTTCTCCTTGGGCTTGTCCTGTCCTCTTCGTCAAGAAGAAGGATGGTACGGATCGGATGGTTGTAGATTATCGTCCCGTTAATTTGGTCACGATAAAGAACAAGTATCCGCTCCCCAGGATCAACGACCTGTATGATCAGCTCGCTGGATCCTCAGTATTTTCCAAGATGGATTTGAGGTTAGGCTACCACCAAATCAAGATCAGAAATGGGGACATCCCCAAAACGGCCTTTGTCACTCGTTATGGTCAATACAAGTACACCGTGATGTCTTTCGGCCTAACCAATGCTCCAGCTACTTTCTCCCGCTTGATGAACTCCATCTTTATGGAGTACTTAGATAAGTTCATCGTGGTTTATCTCGATGATATTCTTATTTACTCGAAGAATGAGGAAGAGCATGCCGAACATCTTAGGCTTGTGTTAGAAAAACTTAGAGAGCATCGCCTTTATGCCAAGTTCTCCAAGTGTGAATTTTGGTCGCCAGAAGTGACCTATCTAGGCCACGTGATCTCCGGCAAGGGCATTGCTGTCAATCCCGAGAGAGTTAAAGCCGTTCTCGATTGGACTCCACCCGAAACAGTCAAACAAGTTAGGAGTTTCCTTGGTCTAGCCAGTTTTTGTTGCCGCTTCGTTGAAAACTTCTCCAAAGTGGCCAAAGCCCTCATGGAGCTTCTCAAGAAAGATAAAAGGTTTGAGTGGACCCCACAGTGTGAGCACAGTTTTCAGGAACTGAAAAGACGCCTGACTTCTGCGCCCATACTCGTGCCACCGGATTTCACTAAAGACTTTTTTATCTATTGCGACGCTTCGCGTCAAGGACTAGGTTGTATTCTTATGCAGAATCGTCATGTGATTGCCTATGCATCTCGACAGTTGCATCCACATGAGGAAAATTATCCTACACATGATCTGGAGCTTGCAACCGTAGTCTATGCACTTAAGACTTGGCGACATTACCTTCTTGGTAACCGTTGCGAAATCTACACTGACCATCAGAGTCTCAAATATATCTTCACCCAACCGGATCTGAATCTCAGACAGAGACGTTGGTTGGACTTGATCTCGGATTACGACTTAGGAATCACCTACACCCCAGGCAAAGCCAATGTCATGGCTGATGCTTTAAGTCGTAAATCCTATTGCAACAACCTCATGTTGCAACAATGTCAACCACCCCTCCATGAGGAATTCTATAAGCTTAACCTTCACATAACTCCTCATGGTTCCCTTTCTACCTTGGTGGCGAAACCTACCCTTACAGATCAGATCATAGAGGCTCAGAAGCATGATATGGGAATTTCCCGGATCAAGAAGAATATTTCCAAGGGAGTTGTTGGCTGTTTCTCTATGGATGAATGAGGTGTTGTTTACTTTGGTAACCATTTGGTGGTTCCCAAATGTCAACAGATGCAGCAACTGATCCTTAAGGAGGCCCATGAATCCCCTCTCACCATTCATCCCGGTAGTACAAAGATGTATCAGGACCTACGCCAGAGGTTCTGGTGGACTAGGATGAAGAGAGAAACCGCTCAGTATATTGCCAACTGTGACGTTTTTCGTCGTGTTAAGGCAGAGCATCAAAGACCTGCTGGCACCCTTCGTAGAAGTTTTCAATGAAGCGGCGACAATAACTGGCTAGACCAAGGAAACTCCTAACTTGTTTGACGTTTCGGGTGGAGTCCAATCGAGAACGGCTTTAACTCTCTCGGGATTGACAGCAATGCCCTTACCGGAGATCACGTGGCCTAGATAGGTCACTTCGGGAAACCAAAATTCACACTTGGAGAACTTGGCATAAAGGCGATGCTCTCTGAGTTTTTCTAACACGAGCCTAAGATGTTCGGCATGCTCTTCCTCATTCTTCGAGTAAATAAGAATATCATCGAGATAAACCATGACGAACTTATCTAAGTACTCCATAAAGATCGAGTTCATCAAGCGGGAGAAAGTAGCTGGAGCATTGGTTAGGCCGAAAGACATCATGGTGTACTCGTATTGACCATAATGAGTGACAAAGGCCGTTTTGGGGATGTCCCCGTTTCTGATCTTGATTTGGTGGTAGCCTAACCTCAAATCCATCTTGGAAAAAACTGAGGATCCAGCGAGCTGATGATACAGGTCGTTGATCCTGGGTAGCGGATACTTGTTCTTTATCGTGACCAAATTAACAGGACGATAATCTACAACCATCCGATCCTTACCATCCTTCTTCTTGACGAAGAGGACACGACAACCCCAAGGAGGAGAACTGGGACGGATGAAACCCTTTTGCAAGGACTCACCAAGCTGTTTCTTAAGCTCGGCTAACTCCAAAGGTGCCATCTTGTATGGTCTCCTAGAGATTGGAACAGTTCCTGGGATAAGTTCTATGACAAACTCTACATCTCTGTCAGGTGGGACACCTGGCAGTTCTTCTGGAAAAACATCCAGGAAGTCATGGACTACCTGAATATCTTCAAGGTCTGGAAGAGGGCTGGCATTAAGACAATAGAGTTGACGCCTTGCAACTCTAATAGAGACAGTGACTATTTTACCAGATGGATGTATAAGTTGAACAGATCTGGTGTAACAATCAATCTTGGCATGATGAGCTGTCATCCAGTCCGTACCCAAGATGATGTTAATATCTGCGGACTTGAGAGATATCAAAGAAGCAAGGAATATCAGTCTGTCGACAAGGATTTCATTACCATGGCTTACCTTGGAGGTTTGCCATTTGGAACCAGGAGTCTGGATTACTAGTGGAGTTGACATATCACAAAATGACATGTCATGCAACTGAGCGTAACCTTCGGATATGAAGGAGTGGGATGCTCCAGTATCGAATAGAACTGAAGCTGGGTGACAATTGAAAAGAAGCGTACCCAGTACGACGTCGGGATCATTTTGAGCTTCTGAAGCTGAGACATGGTGCACACATGCTCGTTCAATGGAGGTTAGCTTGGTACTGATCATCTTGCCTGATGGCTTTTCACGACCAACAGACCTCTCAGACTGGGGTGGAGTATAACTAGACTAAGGGCAGTCACGTGCGTAGTGTCCTGGTTCTCCGCTGGTGAAGCAAGTTCCTGAGGTAGGATGTGGACCTACATTGGCAAGTGGTCCACTAATAGGCCTCGGTGGAGCAGATTGCTGAGTTGGGTGAGGCGCCACATCGGATGGCCTCGGTGCATATCCAGGTGAAAGAGCTAAGTTCAGAATCCAAATCCGTCGCTTTTGAGAGCCAGAGCGGGAGGAAGAACCCAGATCACGGTTGTGCTTACGAGACTCCTCGTAAGTGAGCTGAGCTGTCTCTGCATTAATGGCCTTGTTCACAAGAGCCTGGAAAGTATCACAATGATGCAGGTGGAGATCATGACGCAACTTAGGGTTGAGGACCTTTTAGAACCTAGCCTTCTTCTTAGTGTCCGTGGACACTTCTTCTGTAGCATAGCGGGCGAGGCTTCCAAACTCTCTACTGTAAGCATCAACAGGCAGCTTACCCTAGGTAAAACTATATAACTCTTCCCTCTTGCGGTCAATGAGAGCCTGAGGAATGTGGTGCTCATGAAAAGCCTCGGTGAAATCCCTCCAGGTAGGAATCCAGCCAGCTGGAAGCATAGCCTCATAGCTCTGCCACCAAATACTAGTAGGACCTTCCAGGTGATAGGTAGCATAGGTGACCTTGTCACCTTCAGCCACGTTCGCAGAAAGCAGCTTGTGAGTGATGCTCCGGACCCTGTCATCCGCATCGAATGGCTCAATGGAGTGATGGAAGGTGGGTGGTTTCTGACCAATGAAGTCGGTGATGGAAACCAACTTCTTACGCTGATGTGCGGTGTTCTGCTCAATATGTGCCAGCAAGCGGTTAGTCTCACGCTTGTTCCTCTCGGATGCTAACAAGAACTCTGTCATCAGAGGCTGGTCAGGAGGATCCTCATCCCTACCATCTCCGTGGTTCTTGCAGAAACCCAGGAAGCAAGCGGTTAGCAGACGACATCCTGTCACAGAAACCCAGGAAACAAGGATGGAATTAGCATCGACATAGGGATGCGGAATGTAATGCAAAAGCATTGGAAATTCGTGAAATCCTAGGACAATCTCGGCATCATAATTGCTGTAAATGCTCAAAAGGATTTTGAGACATTCATCAAAGGAATAGCATAATCAATCAACATCATAATATCAATGTTCTGGGTCAAACTGAGGACACACAGAAGTAGTAGAACTGTACGGAGACACAACCCAACAATCCTAAGACTTTACGGTTTAGTAACACGTCATCCTGAGAGATAGAGGAGAAGCCTGGCCTTAACCCTCGTAGAAAAGAAGAGGCTGACTCAGAAAGAATGACATGAGGTAAAGGAGTAAAAAGAGCCTTACGTTCCCTTCCACAATCAATTCCCTTATATAACTAAAGCATTTCTAGACTCAACTTCGACCAGTTTGGCTTGGTAATCCTACAGTCAGTCAGGCTCTAGTGTTCCGGAGCAGTAGTGCTGGGCTAGCAGGACTCCGGTGAACCGGGCTGTAGCGGACTACTATGGCTCATGGAAGCACATGACTACATTTCCCCATAAGAGAGGCTATCAGAGGTAAACAACTAGGTTGTCGGATCCCACACATAGCAATACACGTTACACGTACGCATAACATGCAAGTATGTGCTGTACAACATGGCATCACAACATAACTCAAACTCATATAAATAAAGGCCCAGAAGAGCCACATAGCAGTCAATACAAATAGGGGTCTCATGACCCATCATTCAGAGCATACAAGCAACGGAAGCATTACATGTCTGAGTACAGACAACTACAAAGGGAAAAGACTAAGATGCCTGACTAAACACGACCCTCCCAAGGGTACAAGATCGTAGCTGGGAAACAAGCTACTCGTCGAAACCACTAGTGTAACCAACGGTAAAACATAAATAAGCAAACATGAGTACAAAGGTACTCAGCAAGTCTTACATCAGAACTATCTACATATGCAACATCATCAACAAAGGGGGTGGTGGAGTTTAACAACAGCAAGCCAGCTTTGACTCAGTGGCTAACCTATACTACGAGTATCAGAAACTTCTTTGAGGTGAGAAGACACACACGAGTCCACATATTCACCATATCAAAACCCCACTATGGATCCGTTCCCGTCTCCCTACGAGAAGGCCATCCATATCACTCACGCTTATCTTGCGGATTTTTGAGTATCCACTTCAAGTTGTCTATGTACTACATAAGTCCTCCAAGTTTCCATATCCGAGGAAAATGGCTATTCGAATAGATAATGTTGACCCTGCAGGGGTGTACTTCTTCACACACGCTCTCGCCACTTATAGCCCTATACACGTCATGTACCTCGGCAACCTTCAAGCGGAAGCCGGGCGAGGCTGTCGGCCATGACCTGACTAACCACACAAGTCTCTCGTCCAGGTTTATCGCCTATTCGGGTTCCATCCGCAAGGAGATCCGGCCGGGGTGTCGCTCACAGCCCCAAACGATGTGTGCAGGGTTCCCAAGTCCACCATCCGGGTGCCTCTTGGTACACCGTGCCATGGTGCCTAGTCGGTCCCAAGCCCGTCCCGTCGGACACCACCTGGTAGACAAGTAGCACTACCTACAAACGCCAGAAACTAGTTGCAACTCCTGGATAGAGATCAAGCGGATCAATAAGGCGAGAGGGGCCGGATGACCGGAACCCAATGTGTGGTAGTAACTGGACTTGGATAACATACACAGAACTCAGTGCTTAGGGACGGTTCCAATGAGACAACCCACCATGTACTCCTACATGGCCTCTCATCGCTACCTTTACCAAAACGTGTTCACACACTTAGCCTTTATCAGTAGGACATGTTCACCACTCCGATTCATTCCTGATGAATCAGACCTAACACAACTCTAAGCATAGCTGGCATAAAGAAAAACAAGCATGGATGAGCAGGCACATCAAGGCTCAAGCAACTCCTACTCATGCTAGTGGGTTTCAACTATTTACTGTGGCAATGATAGGTCATGCAGAGGAATGGGTTCAGCTACCGCAGCGGGAAGTAGCTGTGTGAATTGTTGTTGTCCTAATGTTGTAAAAGGAACAGGAGCGAGAGAGTGGGATTTATCGAGATGCTCAAGGGGGTTTGCTTGCCTGATAGATCCATGAAGAAGCACTGCTCCTCAGACAGGTACTCGGGACACCTTCCGAAGTAGAACCTATCGAGAGGGGACGGTGCCGGCAATCAATAAACAACCATATGCAACAATATGATGCATGAAGATGACATTTCAAAGATGCTATGATTTGCCCTAATGCATATAGCATCAATTTGGTTGAAGTCCATATGAACCAAGGGTTCATATGCAAACCCCAAATTAAGTATATAACATGCCATTATTACGTTTTCACTTATACAGCAAGTATAAGTTGGTTTTTCATGCATGAAACTGGCATAAATGGATTCCTTGCATCTTTCTGATGATTTTTCATATATAATTTATTTCATTCTGAGCTACGGTTTAATTTCTATGAATTTTTGAAGTTTATATATATCATTTTCATGAATTTCCTAATTTATTTTAAATCCAGAAAATAGCTTATTGTGTCAGCACTGCATCACGCTTGCATCAGCAAGTCAACAGCGCTAACTGGTCAAACCTGACGTGTGGGGTCCACACGTCAGTGTCATAGTTAGTTAACAATGTTAATTAGATATTAAACTAATCCTAACAGAAACATTTAGCCGGGCCGGGCCCCACCTGTCATTGACCCTGGGTAGTCAAACACCAGGTC
>NC_041388.1:116788035-116875686 GCF_002162155.2 Triticum dicoccoides | reverse complement strand
GATGGGCTCGAGATCACCGTTCCAGCGACCAAAAGGACGACGGAGAGACCGGGGCGTAGCCCGCGCTCGTCCGCACCGAAAGGAGCAAGTGGGAGAGGCGGGGGCGGCCGGAGCTCACCGAAGCGAAGCTCGCGGCGGCGGCCGGAGCACGGCCAAGTGTGGGCGAGGGATGCGGTGCATGGGGAAGCGAGCGGAGAGGGTCTACGGCCTCCTGGCGTCACCAGGATCACGGTGACGCGCGCGGGAGTGGCTGGCTCGGGCTCTGGCCACCGTGGCGCCATGGCCGGCGATGAGGAGCTTGCGGGCGCGGTGGTTGAGCTAGCTGGACGGGGCAAGCGAGCACGGGGAGGAGGGGGAAACGAAGTAGAGCTCACGACGGATCCAGCGGAGGCGTCAGCGAGCTCGGGGAAGCACTGGTGCGGCCGGAGCGTCGTCGGCGATCTCGGGCAGCCGGTGGCGAAGACGAGGGCGATGGCGGCGATGGAGGCCATCCGGAGGTGCGTGGCTCGACCAGGAGGTAGCCGGCGACGTGGCGGAGGTTCTGAGCATGACAGGGAGGCGAGGTCGTGGCGGTGGGCGCGGCAGCGGCGTGCGGCGGCGACGGTAGCGCTCGGGCGTGCGTGAGAAAGAGAGCAGAGAAGGGGGAGGGGTCCAGAGCGAGAGGGGAGATACACAGGGGGTCGAGGGCGTCTCCGTGGCGTCTAGGCGCTCTGGGAAGGAGCCATGCAGGCAGGGAGGGAGGAGGTGGCCGGCGCGTGCACTCGCGCGTTGGGCACACGCGCACCGTCCTCCTGGCAGGAGATAGGCGATGACTTGGCCTGGGCCAACAGTGCTGGGCTGGCACTGGTAAGGCCCAGGTGAGGCATTCTCTCTCTGTCCTCTCTAATTCTTTCTGTTTTCTAATTTCTATCATTTGTTTTGACTTGATAAAAATACCAAATCATTTTATTTAATTCTGCCAAATTTTGCAGGGACTTAAGGAATTAATCCAAAGCCCCTCACCAAAATACTTATCCAACGCAAATAAATACTGGATTAATTCCAAATGCCCAAAATAAATACTTATGATCTCTTTAAAATATTGGTTTGATTTTTATCTCTGTCCAATATTTTCAGAGAGCAACATGAGCATTTCCTTGGACCCTTTTGGAGCAATTTTTACTTGGGTCATTTTCAGGAATGATTCTGAGGTTTCACAAATCCCAATTTCAATTTCATTTGAAATTTAAACATGATGCACAAAGAAAGCCTAGGATCATACCAGAACTAGGGATGTGACAACTCGCCCCCACTCGGAAAAATCTCGTCCCGAGATTCAGGAGTTGGCAGAAAAAAGCGGGGTACTCAAGTCAAAGACAATCTTCTCGCTCCCAAGTAGCTTCTCTCTCAGCATGATGAGACCACTGAACCTTGAGAAACTTGATGTTATGACGTCGAGTGACACGCTCTCCTTGATCTAGAATGCGAACAGGGTACTCTCGATAAGTAAGGTTATCTTGGAGATCAATCGTTTCGTGGTCCACTCCGCGGATGGGATCCGAGAAGCAACGCCTGAGTTGAGAGATGTGGAAGACATCATGAACTCGAGAAAGATGTGGGGGTAGTTCCAACTGGTAGGCAACCTCTCCTCGTTTAGAGAGAATGCGAAAAGGACCGATGTAACGAGGAGCTAACTTGCCCTTGATACCGAAACGATGGGTACCCTTCAAAGGAGTAACCCGAAGGTAAGCCTTGTCGCCAACTTCATAAGCCACTTCCTTATGACGGCGGTCATACTGGCTCTTTTGACGAGACTGGGCTATTTTCAAATTCTCACGAATGATGCGAACTTGCTCTTCTGCCTCCTGGATCATATCCGGTCCAAAGAATTGTCTTTCACCGGTTACTGACCAGTTCAAAGGTGTTCAACATCTTCGTCCATACAGAATCTCGAAGGGTGCTTTCCTAAGACTGGATTTGTAGCTATTGTTATAAGCAAACTCGGCAAAGGGAAGACATTTCTCCCAATCCATACCGAATGAGATAACACAAGCTCTAAGCATGTCTTCGAGAATTTGGTTGACCCTTTCCACCTAACCACTTGATTGAGGGTGGAAAGCGGTACTGAAGGAAAGATGGGTGCCCATGGAAGTTTGGAAACTTTCCCAGAAATGAGAGGTGAAAAGACTGCCACGGTCTGAATTGATCTCTAGTGTAACACCATGGAGTGACACTATTCAGGATATATATAAGTCAGCGAGCTGACTAGCAGTGATACTCTCTCGAACAGGTAGGAAGTGAGCCACATTGGAAAGACGATCAATGACTACGAAGATAGCATTATTTCCTTTCTTGGTCCTGGGAAAGCCGGTGATGAAGTCCATACCAACTTTGTCCCATTTCCACTCAGGAATAGCTAAAGGTTGAAGGGTGCCAGCAGGTCTTTGATGCTCTGCCTTAACGCGATGACAAACGTCATAGTTGGCAATATACTGAGCGGTTTCTCTTCATCCTAGTCCACCAGAACCTCTGGCGTAGGTCCTGATACATCTCTGTACTACTAGGATGAATGGTGAGAGGGGATTCATGGGCCTCCTTAAGGATCAGTTGCTGCATCTGTTGACATTTGGGAACCACCAAACAGTTACCAAAGTAAACAACACCTCGTTCATCCATAGAGAAACAGCCAACAACTCCCTTGGAAATATTCTTCTTGATCCGGGAAATTCCCGTATCATGCTTCTGAGCCTCTATGATCTGATCTGTAAGGGTAGGTTTCTCCACCAAGGTAGAAAGGGAACCATGAGGAGCTATGTGAAGGTTAAGCTTACAGAATTCCTCATGGAGGGGTGGTTGATATTGTTGCAACATGAGGTTGTTGCAATAGGATTTACGACTTAAAGCATCAGCCATGACATTGGCTTTGCCTGGGGTGTAGGTGATTCCTAAGTCGTAATCCGAGATCAACTCCAACCAACGTCTCTGTCTGAGATTCAGATCCGGTTGGGTGAAGATATATTTGAGACTCTGATGGTCAGTGTACATTTCGCAACGGTTACCAAGAAGGAAATGTCGCCAAGTCTTAAGTGCATAGACTACGGCTGCAAGCTCCAGATCATGTGTAGGATAATTTTGCTCATGTGGATGCAACTGTCGAGATGCATAGGCAATCACATGATGATCCTGCATAAGAATACAACCTAGTCCTTGACGCGAAGCGTCGCAATAGATAACAAAGTCTTTAGTGAAATCCGGTGGCATGAGTATGGCGCAGAAGTCATGCATCTTTTCAGTTCCCGAAAACTGTGCTCACACTGTGGGGTCCACTCAAACCTTTTATCTTTCTTGAGAAGGTCCGTGAGGGGTTTGGCCACTTTGGAGAAGTTTTCAACGAAGCGGCGACAATAACTGGCTAGACCAAGGAAACTCCTAACTTGTTTGACCGTTTCCGGTGGAGTCCAATCGAGAACGGCTTTAACTCTCTCGGGATTGAGAGCAATGCCCTTACCGGAGATCACGTGGCCTAGATAGGTCACTTCTGGCAACCAAAATTCACACTTGGAGAACTTGGAATAAAGGCGATGCTCTCTGAGTTTTTCTAACACAAGCCTAAGATGTTCTGCATTCTCTTCCTCGTTCTTCGAGTAAATAAGAATATCATCGAGATAAACCACGACGAACTTATCTAAGTACTCCATAAAGATCGAGTTCATCAAGCTGGAGAAAGTAGCTGGAGCATTGGTTAGGCCAAAAGACATCACGGTGTACTCGTATTGACCATAACGAGTGACAAAGGCTGTTTTGGGGATGTCCCCATTTCTGATCTTGATTTGGTGGTAGCCTAACCACAAATCCATCTTGGAAAAGATTGAGGATCCGGCGAGCTGATCATACAAGTTGTTGGTCCTGGGGAACGGATACTTGTTCTTTATCATGACAAAATTAACGGGACGATAATCTACAACCATCCAATCCGTACCATCCTTCTTCTTGACGAAGAGGACAGGACAAGCCCAAGGAGAAGAACTGGGACGGATGAAACCCTTTTGCAAGGCCTCATCAAGCTGTTTCTTAAGCTCGGCTAACTCCAAAGGTGCCATCTTGTATGGTCTCCTAGAGATTGGAACAGTTCCTGGGATAAGTTCTATGACAAACTCTACATGTCTGTCAAGTGGGACACCTGGCAGTTCTTCTGGAAAAACATCCGGGAAGTCACAGACTACCTGAATATCTTCAAGGTCTGGAAGAGGGCTGGCATTAAGAGAATAGAGTTGATGCCTTGCAACTCTAGTAGAGACATTGACTATTTTACCAGATGGATGTATAAGTTGAACAGATCTGGTGTAACAATCGATCTTGGCATGATGAGCTGTCATCCAGTCCAAACCCAGGATGATGTTAATATCTGCGGACTTGAGAGATATCAAAGAAGCAAGGAATACCAGTCTGTCAACAAGGATTTCATTACCATGGCTTACCTTGGAGGTTTGCCATTTGGAACTAGGAGTCTGGATTATTAGTGGAGTTGTCATATCACAAAATGACATGTCGTGCAACCGAGCGTAACCTTCGGATATGAAGGAGTGGGATGCTCCAGTATCGAACAGAACTGAAGCTGGGTGACAATTAACAAGAAGTGTACCAGTACGACGTCGGGATCATCTTGAGCTTCTGAAGCTGAGACATGGTGCACACATGCTCGTTCAATGGAGGCTAGCTTGGTACCGATCATCTTGCCTGATGGCTTTTCACGGCCAACAGACCTCTCAGACTGGGGTGGAGTATAACTGGACTGAGGGCAGTCACGTGCGTAGTGTCCTGGTTCTCCGCAGGTGAAGCAAGTTCCTGAGGTAGGACGTGGACCTACATTGGCAAGTGGTCCACTAATAGGCCTAGGTGGAGCACGTTGCTGAGTTGGGTGAGGCGCCACATCGGATGGCCTTGGTGCATATCCAGGTGGAAGAGCTGAGTTCGGAATCCAAATCCGTCGCTTCTGAGAGCCAGAGCGGGAGGAAGAACCCAGATCACGGTTGTGCTTACCAAGCCAAACTGGTCGAAGTTGAGTCTAGAAATGCTTTAGTTATATAAGGGAATTGATTGTGGAAGGGAACGTAAGGCTCTTTTTACTCCTTTAACTCATGTCATTCTTTCTGAGTCAGCCTCTTCTTTTCTACGAGGGTTAAGGCCTAGGCTTCTCCTCTATCTCTTCGGATGACGTGTTACTAAACCGTAAAGTCTTAGGATTGTTGGGTTGTGTCTGCGTACAGTTCTACTACTTCTGTGTGTCCTCAGTTTGACCCAGAACCTTGATATTATGATGTTGATTGATTATGCTATTCCTTTGATGAATGTCTCAAAATTCTTTTGAGCATTTACATCTGTTATGCTGCCAAAATTGTCCTAGGATTTCACGAATTTCCAATGCTTTTGCATTACATTCCGCATCCCTATGTCGATGCTAATTCCATCCTTGCTTCTTGGGTTTTTGTGCCAGGATGTCGTCTGCTAACCGAGGTTCAGTTGCTCATAGCAAGAACCACGGAGATGGTAGGGATGAGGATCCTCCTGACCAGCCTCTGATGACAGAGTTCTTGTTAGCATCCGAGAGGAACAAGCGTGAGACTAACCGCTTGCTGGCACAGATTGAGCAGAACACCGCACATCAGCGTAAGAAGTTGGTTTCCATCACCGACTTCATTGGTCTGAAACCACCCACCTTCCATCACTCCATTGAGCCATTTGATGCGGATGACTGGCTCCGAAGCATCACTCACAAGCTGCTTTCTGCGAACATGGCTGAAGGTGACAAGGTCACCTATGCTACCTATCACCTGGAAGGTCCTGCTAGTATTTGGTGGCAGAGCTATGAGGCTATGCTTCCAGCTGGCCAGATTCCTACCTGGAGGGATTTCACCGAGGCTTTTCGTGGGCACCACATTCCTGAGGCTCTCATTGACCGCAAGAGGGAAGAGTTCTGTAGTTTTACCCAGGGTAAGCTGCCTGTTGATGCTTACAGTAGAGAGTTTGGAAGCCTCGCCCGCTATGCTACAGAAGAAGTGTCCACGGACACTAAGAAACAGGCTAGGTTCCGAAAGGGTCTCAACCCTAAGTTGCATCGTGATCTCCACCTGCATCATTGTGATACTTTCCAGGCTCTTGTGAACAAGGCCATTAATGCAGAAACAGCTCAGCTCACTTACGAGGAGTCTCGTAAGAACAACCGTGATCTGGGTTCTACCTCCCGCTCTGGCTCTCAGAAGCGACGGATTTGGATTCCGAACTCAGCTCTTCCACCTGGATATGCACCAGGGCCATCCGATGTGGCGCCTCACCCAACTCAGCAACGTGCTCCACCAAGGCCTATTAGTGGACCACTTGCCAATGTAGGTCCACGTCCTACCTCAGGAACTTGCTTCACCTGCGGAGAACCAGGACACTATGCACGTGACTGCCCTTAGTCCAGTTATACTCCACCCCAGTCTGAGAGGTCTATTGGCCATGAAATGCCATCAGGCAAGATGATCAGTACCAAGCCAGCCTCCATTGAACGAGCATGTGTGCACCATGTCTCAGCATCAGAAGCTCAAGATGATCCCGACATCGTACTAGGTACGCTTCTTGTCAATTGTCACCCAGCTTCAGTTCTGTTCGATGCTGGAGCATCCCACTCCTTCATATCCAAAGGTTACGCTCGGTTGCACGACATGTCATTTTGTGATATGTCAACTCCACTAATAATCCAGACTCCTGGTTCCAAATGGCAAACCTCCAAGGTAAGCCATGGTAATGAAATCCTTGTTGACAGACTGGTATTCCTTGCATCTTTGATATCTCTCAAGTCCGCAGATATTAACATCATCTTGGGTATGGACAGGATGACAGCTCATCATGCCAAGATCGATTGTTACACCAGATCTGTTCAACTTATACATCCATCTGGTAAAATAGTCACTGTCTCTATTAGAGTTGCAAGGCGTCAACTCTATTGTCTTAATGCCAGCCCTCTTCCAGACCTTGAAGATATTCAGGTAGTCCGTGACTTCCCAGATGTTTTTCCAGAAGAACTGCCAGGTGTCCCACCTGACAGAGATGTAGAGTTTGTCATAGAACTTATCCCAGGAACTGTTCCAATCTCTAGGAGACCATACAAGATGGCACCTTTGGAGTTAGCCGAGCTTAAGAAACAGCTTGATGAGTCCTTGCAAAAGGGTTTCATCCGTCCCAGTTCTTCTCCTTGGGCTTGTCCTGTCCTCTTCGTCAAGAAGAAGGATGGTACGGATCGGATGGTTGTAGATTATCGTCTCGTTAATTTGGTCACGATAAAGAACATGTATCCGCTACCCAGGATCAACGACCTATATGATCAGCTCGCTGGATCCTCAGTCTTTTCCAAGATGGACTTGAGGTTAGGCTACCACCAAATCAAGATCAGAAACGGGGACATCCCCAAAACGGCCTTTGTCACTCGTTATGGTCAATACGTGTACACCGTGATGTCTTTCGGCCTAACCAATGCTCCGGCTACTTTCTCCCGCTTGATGAACTCTATCTTTATGGAGTACTTAGATAAGTTCGTCGTGGTTTATCTCGATGATATTCTTATTTACTCGAAGAACGAGGAAGAGCATCCCGAACATCTTAGGCTTGTGTTAGAAAAACTTAGAGAGCATCGCCTTTATGCCAAGTTCTCCAAGTGTGAATTTTGGTTGCCCGAAGTGACCTATCTAGGCCACGTGATCTCCGGTAAGGGCATTGCTGTCAATCCCGAGAGAGTTAAAGCCGTTCTCGATTGGACTCCACCCGAAAGGTCAAACAAGTTAGGAGTTTCCTTGGTCTAGCCAGTTATTGTTGCCGCTTTGTTGAAAACTTCTCCAAAGGGCCAAACCCCTCACGGAGCTTCTCAACAAAGATAAAAGGTTTCAGTGGACCCCACAGTGTGAGCATAGTTTTCAGGAACTGAAAAGACGCCTGACTTCTGCGCCCATACTCGTGCCACCGGATTTCACTAAAGACTTTGTTATCTACTGCGACGCTTCGCGTCAAGGACTAGGTTGTATTCTTATGCAAGATCGTCATGTGATTGCCTATGCATCTCGATAGTTGCATCCACATGAGGAAAATTATCCTACACATGATCTGGAGCTTGCAGCCGTAGTCTATGCACTTAAGACTTGGCGACATTACCTTCTTGGTAACCATTGCGAAATCTACACTGACCATCAGAGTCTCAAATATATCTTCACCCAACCGGATCTGAATCTCAGATAGAGACGTTGGTTGGAGTTGATCTCGGATTACGACTTAGGAATCACCTACACCCCAGGCAAAGCCAATGTCATGGCTGATGCTTTAAGTCGTAAATCCTATTGCAACAACCTCATGTTGCAACAATGTCAACCACCCCTCCATGAGGAATTCTGTAAGCTTAACCTTCACATAGCTCCTCATGGTTCCCTTTCTACCTTGGTGGCGAAACCTACCCTTACAGATCAGATCATAGAGGCTCAGAAGCATGATACGGGAATTTCTCGGATCAAGAAGAATATTTCCAAGGGAGTTGTTGGCTGTTTCTCTATGGATGAACGAGGTGTTGTTTACTTTGGTAACCGTTTGGTGGTTCCCAAATGTCAACAGATGCAACAACTGATCCTTAAGGAGGCCCATGAATCCCCTCTCACCATTCATCCCGGTAGTACAAAGATGTATCAGGATCTACGCCAGAGGTTCTGGTGGACTTGGATGAAGAGAGAAACCGCTCAGTATATTGCCAACTGTGACGTTTGTCGTCGCGTTAAGGCAGAGCATCAAAGACCTGCTGGCACCCTTCAACCTTTACCTATTCCCGAGTGGAAATGGGACAAAGTTGGTATGGAATTCATCACCGGCTTTCCCAGGACCAAGAAAGGAAATAATGCTATCTTCGTAGTCATTGATCATCTTTCCAAAGTGGCTCACTTCCTACCTGTTCGAGAGAGTATCACTGCTAGTCAGCTCGCTGACTTATATATCTCCCGAATAGTGTCACTCCATGGTGTTCCACTAGAGATCAATTTTGACCGTGGCAGTCTTTTCACCTCTCATTTCTGGGAAAGTTTCCAAACTGCCATGGGCACCCATCTTTCCTTCAGTACCGCTTTCCACCCTCAATCAAGTGGTCAGGTGGAAAGGGTCAACCAAATTCTTGAAGACATGCTTAGAGCTTGCGTTATCTCATTCGGCATGGATTGGGAGAAATGTCTTCCCTTTGCCGAGTTTGCTTATAACAATAGCTACCAATCCAGTCTTAGGAAAGCACCCTTCGAGATTTTGTATGGACGAAGATGTCGAACACCTTTGAACTGGTCAGAAACCGGTGAAAGACAATTCTTTGGAATGGATATGATCCAGGAGGCAGAAGAGCAAGTTCGCATCATTCGTGAGAATTTGAAAACAGCCCAGTCTTGTCAAAAGAGCCAGTATGACCACCGTCATAAGGAAGTGGCTTATGAAGTTGGCGACAAGGCTTACCTTCGGGTTACTCCTTTGAAGGGTACCCATCGTTTCGGTATCAAGGGCAAGTTGGCTCCTCGGTACATCGGTCCTTTTCACATTCTCGCTAAACGAGGAGAGGTCGCCTACCAGTTGGAACTACCCCCACATCTTTCTCGAGTTCATGATGTCTTCCACGTCTCTCAACTCAGGCGGTGCTTCTCGGGTCCCATCCGCGGAGTGGACCACGAAACGCTTGATCTCCAAGATAACCTTACTTATCGAGAGTACCCCGTTCGCATTCTGGATCAAGCAGAGCGTGTCACTCAACGTCATTACATCAAGTTTCTCAAGGTTCAGTGGTCTCATCATGCCGAGAGAGAAGCTACTTGGGAGCGAGAAGATCGTCTTCGACTTGAGTACCCCGCTTTTTTCCGCCAACTCCTGAATCTCGGGACGAGATTTTTCTGAGTGGGGGCGAGTTGTCACATCCCTAGTTCTGGTATGATCCTAGGCTTGCTTTGTGCATCATGTTTAAATTTCAAATGAAATTGAAATGGGGATTTGTGAAACCTCAGAGTCATTCCTGAAAATGACCCAAGTAAAAATTGCTCCAAAAGGGTCCAAGGAAATGCTCATGTTGCTCTCTGAAAATATTGGACAGAGATAAAAATCAAACCAATATTTTAAAGAGCTCATAAGTATTTATTTTGGGCATTTGGAATTAATCTTGTATTTATTTGTGTTGGATAAATATTTTTATATATACAAAATATTGTCCAATAATTCTGAATTTTGGTGAGGGGCTTCGGATTAATTCCTTAAGTCCCTGCAAAATTTGGCAGAATTAAATAAAATGATTTGGTATTTTTATCAAGTCAAAACAAATGACAGAAATTAGAAAACAGAAAGAATTAGAGAGGACAGAGAGAGAATGCCTCACCTGGGCCTTACCTGTGCTGGCCCAGCACTGTTGGCCCAGGCCAAGTCATCACCTACCTCCTACCAGGAGGACGGCGCGCGTGTGCCCGACGCGCGCGTGCATGCGCCGACCACCTCCTCCCTCCCTGCCTACCTGGCTCCTTCCCGGAGCGCCTAGACGACGCCATGGAGATGCCCTCGACCCCCTATGTCTCTCCCCTCTCGCTCTGGACCCCTCCCCCTTCTCTGCTCTCTTTCTCACACATGCCCGAGCACTGCTGTCGCCGCCGCACGCCGCTGCTGCGCCCACCGCGACCGTTTGTGCCTTTTGGCTCGCGTATATGATAGTGTCGCTAGCATCCATATGACAGAGAACCCAGGCCGACATGACTAGTCGTGAACCCAAAGTAGCACTAACTTACAGGGACAGGCATACATGAATCAACCTCGAGCATGTCGGTCAACAGCGTATGAATCCGAGCTGTAGCACTGGGCTAACAGGACTCCGGGAACCCGGGCTGTAGCAGGCTAGGCAGGACTCCGGACGTCACCGTGTGACATTTCCCTGAAGGGACAGACACAGGAACGAAGTGAATCACATGCCGGCCAGTCAAGTGTTCCGGAGCAGTAGTGCTGGGCTAGCAGGACTCCGGTGAACCGGGCTGTAGCGGACTACTATGGCTCATGGAAGCACAAGACTACATTTCCCCATAAGAGAGGCTATCAGAGGTAAACAACTAGGTTGTCGGATCCCACACATAGCAATACACGTTACACGTACGCATAACATGCAAGTATGTGCTGTACAACATGGCATCACAACATAACTCAAACTCATATAAATAAAGGCCCAGCAGAGCCACATAGCATTCAATACAAACAGGGGTCTCATGACCCATCATTCAGAGCATACAAGCAACATAAGCATTACATGTCTGAGTACAGACAACTACAAAAGGAAAAGACTAAGAAGCCTGACTAAACACGACCCTCCCAAGGGTACAAGATCGTAGCTGGGAAACAAGCTACTCGTCGAAGCAACTAGTGTAACCAACTTCAAAACATAAATAAGCAAACGTGAGTACAAAGGTACTCAGCAAGTCTTACATCAGAACTATCTACATATGCAACATTATCAACAAAGGGGGTGGTGGAGTTTAACAGCAGCAAGCCAGGTTTTACTCAGTGGCTAACCTATACTACGAGTATCAGAAACTTCTTTGAGGTGAGAAGACGCACACGAGTCCACATATTCACCATATCAAAACTCCACTACAGATCCGTTCCCGTCTCCCTACGAGAAGGCCATCCATGGCACTCACGCTTATCTTGCGGATTTTTGAGTATCCACTTCAAGTTGTCTATGTACTACATAAGTCCTCCAAGTTTCCATATTCGAGGAAAACGGCTATTCGAATAGATAATGTTGAACCTGCATGGGTGTACTTCTTCACACACGCTCTCGCCACTTATAGCCCTGTACACGTAATGTACCTCGGCAACCTTCAAGCGGAAGCCGGGCGAGGGTGTCGGCCACGACCTGACTAACCACACAAGTCTCTCGTCCAGGTTTATTGCCTATTCGGGTTCCATCCGCAAGGAGATCCGGCCGGGGTGTCGCTCACGGCCCCAAACAATGTGTGCAGGGTTCCCAAGCCCACCATCCGGGTGCCACTTGGTACACCGTGCCATGGTGCCTAGTCTGTCCCAAGCCCGTCCCGCCGGCACCACCTGGTAGACACGTAGCACTACCTACAAACGCCAGAAACTAGTTGCAACTCCTGGACAGAGATCAAGCGGATTAATAACCCGAGAGGGGCCGGATGACCAGAACCCAATGTGTGGTAGTAACTGGACTTGGATAACATGCACAGAACTCAGTGCTTAGGGACGGTTCCAATGAGACAACCCACCATGTACTCCTACATGGCCTCTCATCGCTACCTTTACCAAAACGTGTTCACACACTTAGCCTTTATCGGTAGGACATGTTCACCACTCCGATTCATTCCCGATGAATCAGACCTGACACAACTCTAAGCATAGCTGGCATAAAGAAAAACAAGCATGGATGAGCAGGCACATCAAGGCTCAAGCAACTCCTACTCATGCTAGTGGGTTCCAGCTATTTACTGTGGCAATGACATGTCATGCAGAGGAATGGGTTCAGCTACCACAGCAGGAAGTAGCAATTTGAATCGTTGTTTTCCTAATGCAGTAAAAGGAGCAGGAGTGAGAGAGTGGGATTTATCGAGATGCTCAAGGGGGTTTGCATACCTGATAGATCCACGAAGAAGCACTGCTCCTTAGACAGGTACTCGGGACACCTTCCAAAGTAGAACCTATCGAGAGGGGACGGTGCCGGCAATCAATAAACAACCATTTGCAACAATATGATGCATGAAGATGACATTTCAAAGATGCTATGATTTGCCCTAATGCATCTAGCATCAATTTGGTTGAAATCCATATGAACCAAGGGTTCATATGCAAACCCCAAATTAAGTATATAACATGCCATTATTACGTTTTCACTTATACAGCAAGTATAAGTTGGTTTTTCATGCATGAAACTGGCATAACTGGATTCTTGCATTTTGCTGATGATTTTTCATATATAATTTATTTCATTCTGAGCTACGGTTTAATTTCTATGAATTTTTGAAGTTTATATCATTTTCTGGAATTTCCTAATTTATTTTAAATCCAGAAAATAGCTTATTGCATCAGCACTGCATCATGCTTGCGTCAGCAAGTCAACAGCGCTGACTGGTCAAACCTGACATGTGGGGTCCACACGTCAGTGTCATAGTTAGTTAACAATGTTAATTAGATATTAAACTAATCCTAACAGAAACATTTAGCAGGGCCGGGCCCCACCTGTCATTGACCTTGGGTAGTCAAACACCAGGTCAACTGGAGGGGGGGTTAGACCGGTCAACCCCACCGGCGTTTAGCCGCCGGCGAGGCCGAACGCGGCGGAGGGGCTCGGGATCACCGTTTCGGCGACCAAATGACAACGGAGAGCACCGGGGCGTAGCCCGCGCTCGTCTGCACCGAAAGGAGCAAGTAGGAGAGGCGTGGGTGGCCGGAGCTCGCCGGAGCGAAGCTCGGGGCGGTGGCCGGAGCACGGCCAAGTGCGGGCGAGGGCTGCGGTGCATGGAGAAGCGAGCGGAGAGGCTCTACGGCCTCCTGGCGTCAACAGGAGCACGGTGACGTGCGCGGGAGTGGCTGGCTCGGGCTCTGGCCACCGTGGCGCCATGGCCGGCAACGAGGAGCTCGCGGGCGCGGTGGTTGAGCTAGCTGGACGGGGAAAACGAGAACAGGGAGGAGGGGGAAACGAAGTAGAGCTCATGGCAGATCCAGCGGAGGCGTCAGCGAGCTCGGGGAAGCAAGTGCGGCCGAAGCGTCGTCGGCGATCTCGGGAAGCCGGTGGCGAAGACGATGGCGATGGCGGCAATGGAGGCCGTCCGGAGGTGCGTGGCTCGAAGAGGAGGTAGCCGGCGACGTGGCGGAGGTTCTGAGCACGAGGGGAGGCGAGGCCGTGGCAGTGGGCGCGGCAGCGGCGTGCGGCGGCGACGGCAGTGCTTGGGCATGCGTGAGAAAGAGAGCAGAGAAGGGGAAGGGGTCCAGAGCGAGAGGGGAGAGACATAGGGGGTCGAGGGCGTCTCCGTGGCGTCGTCTAGGCGCTCCAGGAAGGAGCCAGGCAGGCAAGGAGGGAGGAGGTGGCCGGCGCGTGCACGCGCGCGTCGGGCACACGCGCACCGTCCTCCTGGCAGGAGGCAGGCGATGACTTGGCCTGGGCCAACAGTGCTGGGCCGGCACAGGTAAGGCCCAGGTGAGGCATTCTCTCTCTGTCCTCTCTAATTATTTCTATTTTCTAGTTTCTGTCATTTGTTTTGACTTGATAAAAATACCAAATCATTTTATTTAATTCTGCCAAATTTTGCAGGGACTTAAGGAATTAATCCAAAGCCCCTCACCAAAATTCAGAATAATTGGACAATATTTTGTATATATAAAAATATTTATCCAACGCAAATAAATACTGGATTAATTCCAAATGCCCAAAATAAATACTTATGAGCTCTTTAAAATATTGGTTTGATTTTTATCTCTGTCCAATATTTTCAGAGAGCAACATGAGCATTTCCTTGGACCCCTTTGGAGCAATTTTTACTTGGGTCATTTTCAGGAATGATTCTGAGGTTTCACAAATCCCCATTTCAATTTCATTTGAAATTTAAACATGATGCACAAAGCAAGCCAAGGATCATACCAAAACTAGGGATGTGACAACTCACCCCCACTCGGAAAAATCTCGTCCCGAGATTCAGGAGTTGGCGGAAAAAAAGCAGGGTACTCAAGTCGAAGATGATCTTCTAGCTCCCAAGTAGCTTCTCTCTCAGCATATGAGACCACTGAACCTTGAGAAACTTGATGTTATGACGTCGAGTGACACGCTCTGATTGATCCAGAATGCGAACGGGGTACTATCGATAAGTAAGGTTATCTTGGAGATCAAGCGTTTCGTGGTCCACTCCGCGAATGGGATCCAAGAAGCAACGCCTGAGTTGAGAGACATGGAAGACATCATGAACTCGAGAAAGATGTGGGGGTAGTTCCAACTGGTAGGCAACCTCTCCTCGTTTAGCGAGAATGCGAAAAGGACCGATGTAACGAGGAGCCAACTTGCCCTTGATACTGAAATGATGGGTACCCTTCAAAGGAGTAACCCGAAGGTAAGCCTTGTCGCCAACTTCATAAGCCACTTCCTTATGGCGGCAGTCATACTCGCTCTTTTGACGAGACTGGGATGTTTTCAAATTCTCACGAATGATGCGAACTTGCTCTTCTGCCTCCTGGATCATATCCGGTCCAAAGAATTGTCTTTCACCGGTTTCTGACCAGTTCAAAGGTGTTCGACATCTTCGTCCATACAGAATCTCGAAGGGTGCTTTCCTAAGACTGGATTGGTAGCTATTGTTATAAGCAAACTCGGCAAAGGGAAGACATTTCTCCCAATCCATACCGAATGAGATAACGCAAGCTCTAAGCATGTCTTCGAGAATTTGGTTGACCCTTTCCACCTGACCACTTGATTGAGGGTGGAAAGCGGTATTGAAGGAAAGATGGGTGCCTATGGCAGTTTGGAAACTTTCCCAGAAATGAGAGGTGAAAAGACTGCCACGGTCTGAATTGATCTCTAGTGGAACACCATGGAGTGACACTATTCGGGAGATATATAAGTCAGCGAGCTGACTAGCAGTGATACTCTCTCGAACAGATAGGAAGTGAGACACTTTGGAGAGACGATCAATGACTACGAAGATAGCATTATTTCCTTTCTTGGTCCTAGGAAAGCCGGTGATGAAGTCCATACCAACTTTGTCACATTTCCACTCGGGAATAGCTCAAGGTTGAAGGGTGCCAGCAGGTCTTTGATGCTCTGCCTTAACGCGACGACAAACGTCACAGTTGGCAATATACTGAGAGATTTCTCTCTTCATCCTAGTCCACCAGAACCTCTGGCGTAGGTGCTGATACATCTTTGTACTACCGGGATGAATGGTGAGAGGGGATTCATGGGCCTCCTTAAGGATCAGTTGCTGCATCTGTTGACATTTGGGAACCACCAAACGGTTACCAAAGTAAACAACACCTCGTTCATCCATAGAGAAACAGCCAACAACTCCCTTGGAAATATTCTTCTTGATCCGGGTGCCACTTGGTACACCATGCCACGGTGCCTAGTCTGTCCCAAGCCCGTCCCGTCGGACACCACCTGGTAGACAAGTAGCACTACCTACAAACGCCAGAAACTAGTTGCAACTCCTGGACAGAGATCAAGCTGATTAATAGGACGAGAGGGGCCGGATGACCGGAACCCAATGTGTGGTAGTAACTAGACTTGGATAACATACACAGAACTCAGTGCTTAGGGACGGTTCCAATGTGACAACCCACCATGTACTCTTACATGGCCTCTCATCGCTACCTTTAACAAAATGTGTTCACACACTTAGCCTTTATCGGTAGGACATGTTCACCACTCCGATTCATTCCCGATGAATCAGACCTGACACAACTCTAAGCATAGCTGGCATAAAGAGAAACAAGCATGGATGAGCAGGCACATCAAGGCTCAAGCAACTCCTACTCATGCTAGTGGGTTTCAACTATTTACTGTGGCAATGATAGGTCATGCAGAGGAATGGGTTCAGCTACCGCAGCAGGAAGTAGCAGTTTGAATCGTTGTTGTCCTAATGTAGTAAAAGGAGCAGGAGCGATAGAGTGGGATTTATCGAGATGCTCAAGGGGGTTTGCATGCCTGATAGATCCACGAAGAAGCACTGCTCCTTAGACAGGTACTCGGGACACCTTCCGAAGTAGAACCTATCGAGAGGGGACGGTGCCGGCAATCAATAAACAACCACATGAAACAATACGATGCATGAAGATGACATTTCAAAGATGCTATGATTTTCCCTAATGCATCTAGCATCAATTTGGTTGAAATCCATATGAACCAAGGGTTCATATGCAAACCGCAAATTAAGTATATAACATGCCATTATTACGTTTTCACTTATACAGCAAGTATAAGTTGGTTTTTCATGCATGAAACTGGCATAACTGGATTCTTGCATTTTTCTGATGATTTTTCATATATAATTTATTTCATTCTAAGCTACGGTTTAATTTCTATGAATTTTTGAAGTTTATATCATTTTCTGGAATTTCCTAATTTATTTTAAATCCAGAAAATAGCTTACTGCGTCAGCACTGCATCATGCTTGCATCAGCAAGTCAACAACGCTGACTGGTGAAACCTGACCTGTGGGGTCCACACGTCAGTGTCATAGTTAGTTAACAGTGTTAATTACATATTAAACTAATCCTAACAGAAACATTTAGCAGGGCCGGGCCCCACCTGTCATTGACCCTGGGGAGTCAAACACCAGGTCAATTGGGGGGGGGGGGTTAGACCGGTCAACCCCACCGGCGTTTAGCCGACGGCGAGGCCGAACGCGGCGGAGGGGCTCGGGATCACCGTTCCGGCGACCAAAAGGACGGCGGAGAGCACCAGGGCGTAGCCCGCGCTCGTCCGCACCGAAAGGAGCAAGTGGGAGAGGCGGGGGCGGCCGGAGCTCACCGGAGCGAAGCTCGGGGCGGCGGCCGGAGCACGGCCAAGTGCGGGCGAGGGCTGCGGTGCATGGGGAAGCGAGCGGAGAGGCTCTACGGCCTCCTGGCGTCACCAGGAGCACGGTGACGTGCGCGGGAGTGGCTAGCTCGGGCTCTGGCCACCGTGGCGCCATGGCCGGCGACGAGGAGCTCGCGGGCGCGGTGGTTGAGCTAACAGAACGGGGCAAATGAGCACCGGGAGGAGGGGGAAACGAAGTAGAGCTCACGGCGGATCCAGCGGAGGCGTCAGCGAGCTCGGGGAAGCACTGGTGCGGCCGGAGCGTCGTCGGCGATCTCGGGCAGCCGATGGCGAAGACGATGGCGATGGCGGCGATGGAGGTCGTCCAGAGGTGCGTGGCTCGATGAGGAGGTAGCCGGCGATGTGGCGGAGGTTCTGAGCATGACGGGGAGGCGAGGCCGTGGCGGTGGGCGCGGCAGCGGCGTGCGGCGGCGACGGCAGCGCTCGGGCGTGCGTGAGAAAGAGAGCAGAGAAGGGGGAGGGGTCTAGAGCGAGAGGGGAGAGACACAGGGGGTCGAGGGCGTCTCCGTGGCGTCGTCTAGGCGCTACGAGAAGGAGCCAGGCAGGCAGGGAGGGAGGAGGTGGCCGGCGCGTGCACGCGCGCGTCGGGCACACGCGTGCCGTCCTCCTGACAGGAGGTAGGCGATGACTTGGCCTGGGCCAACAGTGCTGGGCCGGCACAGGTAAGGCTCAGGTGAGGCATTCTCTCTCTGTCCTCTCTAATTCTTTCTGTTTTCTAATTCCTGTCATTTGTTTTGACTTGATAAAAATACCAAATCATTTTATTTAATTCTGCCAAATTTTGCAGGGACTTAAGGAATTAATCCAAAGCCCCTCACCAAAATTCAGAATTATTGGACAATATTTTGTATATATAAAAATATTTATCCAACGCAAATAAATACTGGATTAATTCCAAATGCCCATAATAAATACTTATGAGCTCTTTAAAATATTGGTTTGATTTTTATCTCTGTCCAATATTTTCAGAGAGCAACATGAGCATTTCCTTGGACCCTTTTGGAGCAATTTTTACATGGGTCATTTTCAGGAATGATTCTGAGGTTTCACAAATCCCCATTCCAATTTCATTTGAAATTTAAATATGATGCACAAAGCAAGCCTAGGATCATACCAGAACTAGGGATGTGACAACTCGCCCCCACTCGGAAAAATCTCGTCCCGAGATTCAGGAGTTGGCGGAAAAAAAGCGGGGTACTCAAGTCGAAGACGATCTTCTCGCTCCCAAGTAGCTTCTCTCTCGGCATGATGAGACCACTGAACCTTGAGAAACTTGATGTTATGACGTCGGGTGACACGCTCTGCTCGGTCCAGAATGCGAACGGGGTACTCTCAATAAGGTTATCCTGGAGATCAAGCGTTTCGTGGTCCACTCCGCAGATGGGATCCGAGAAGCAACGCCTGAGTTGAGAGACGTCGAAGACATCATGAACTCGAGAAAGATGTGGGGGTAGTTCCAACTGGTAGGCAACCTCTCCTCGTTTAGCGAGAATGCGAAAAGGACTGATGTAACGAGGAGCCAACTTGCCCTTGATACCGAAATGATGGGTACCCTTCAAAGGAGTAACCCAAAGGTAAGCCTTATCGCCAACTTCATAAGCCACTTCCTTATGACGGCGGTCATACTAGCTCTTTTGACGAGACTGGGCTGTTTTCAAATTCTCACGAATGATGCGAACTTGCTCTTCTGCCACCTGGATCATATCTGGTCCAAAGAATTGTCTTTCACCGGTTTCTGACCAGTTCAAAGGTGTTCGACATCTTCGTCCATACAGAATCTCGGAGGGTGCTTTCCTAAGACTGGATTGGTAGCTATTGTTATAAGCAAACTCGGCAAAGGGAAGACATTTCTCCCAATCCATACCGAATGAGATAACGCAAGCTCTAAGCATGTCTTCGAGAATTTGGTTGACCCTTTCCACCTGACCACTTGATTGAGGGTGGAAAGCGGTACTGAAGGAAAGATGGGTGCCCATGGCAGTTTGGAAACTTTCCCAGAAATGAGAGGTGAAAAGACTGCCACGGTCTGAATTGATCTCTAGTGGAACACCATGGAGTGACACTATTCGGGAGATATATAAGTCAGCGAGCTGACTAGCAGTGATACTCTCTCGAACAGGTAGGAAGTGAGACACTTTGGAGAGACGATCAATGACTACGAAGATAGCATTATTTCCTTTCTTAGTCCTGGGAAAGCCGGTGATGAAGTCCATACCAACTTTGTCCCGTTTCCACTCGGGAATAGCTAAAGGTTCAAGGGTGCTAGCAGGTCTTTGATGCTCTACCATAACGCGACGACAAACGTCACAGTTGGCAATATACTAAGCGATTTCTCTCTTCATCCTAGTCCACTAGAACCTCTGGCGTAGGTCCTGATACATCTTTATACTACCGGGATGAATGGTGAGAGGGGATTCATGGGCCTCCTTAAGGATCAGTTGATGCATCTGTTGACATTTGGGAACCACCAAACGGTTACCAAAGTAAACAACACCTCGTTCATCCATAGAGAAACAGCCAACAACTCCCTTGGAAATATTCTTCTTGATCCGGGAAATTCCCGTATCATGCTTCTGAGCCTCTATGATCTGATCTGTAAGGGTAGGTTTCACCACAAAGGTAGAAAGGGAACCATGAGGAGCTATGTGAAGGTTAAGCTTAAGGAATTCCTCATGGAGGGGTGGTTGACATTGTTGCAACATGAGGTTGTTGCAATACGATTTACGACTTAAAGCATCAGCCATGACATTGGCTTTGCCTGGGGTGTAGGTGATTCCTAAGTCGTAATCCGAGATCAACTCCAACCAACGTCTCTGTCTGAGATTCAGATCCGGTTGGGTGAAGATATATTTGAGACTCTGATGGTCAGTGTAGATTTTGCAACGGTTACCAAGAAGGTAATGTCGCCAAGTCTTAAGTGCATAGACTACGGCTGCAAGCTCCAGATCATGTGTAGGATAATTTTCCTCATGTGGATGCAACTATCGAGATGCATAGGCAATCACATGAAGATCCTGCATAAGAATACAACCTAGTCCTTGACGCGAAGCCGCAATAGATAACAAAGTCTTTAGTGAAATCCGGTGGCACGAGTATGGGCGCAGAAGTCAGGCGTCTTTTCAGTTCCTGAAAACTATGCTCACACTGTGGGGTCCACTCAAACCTTTTATATTTCTTGAGAAGCTCCGTGAGGGGTTTGGCCACTTTGGAGAAGTTTTCAACGAAGCGGTGACAATAACTGGCTAGACCAAGGAAACTCCTAACTTGTTTGACCGTTTTGGGTGGAGTCCAATCGATAACGGCTTTAACTCTCTCGGGATTGACAGCAATGCCCTTACTGGAGATCACGTGGCCTAGATAGGTCACTTCTGGCAACCAAAATTCACACTTGGAGAACTTGGCATAAAGGCGATGCTCTCTGAGTTTTTCTAACACAAGCCTAAGATGTTCGGCATGCTCTTCCTCGTTCTTCTAGTAAATAAGAATATCATCGAGATAAACCACGACGAACTTATCTAAGTACTCCATAAAGATCGAGTTCATCAAGCGGGAGAAAGTAGCTGGAGCATTGGTTAGGCCGAAAGACATCACGGTGTACTCGTATTGACCATAACGATTGACAAAGGCCGTTTTGGGGATGTCCCCGTTTCTGATCTTGATTTGGTGGTAGCCTAACCTCAAATCCATCTTGGAAAAGACTGAGGATCCAGCGAGCTAATCATATAGGTCGTTGATCCTGGGGAGCAGATACTTGTTCTTTATCGTGACCAAATTAACGGGACGATAATCTACAACCATCCGATCCGTGCCATCCTTCTTCTTGACGAAGAAGACAGGACAAGCCCAAGGAGAAGAACTGGGACGGATGAAACCCTTTTGTAAGGACTCATCAAGCTGTTTCTGAAGCTCGGCTAACTCCAAAGGTGCCATCTTGTATGGTCTCCTAGAGATTGGAACAGTTCCTGGGATAAGTTATATGACAAACTCTACATCTCTGTCAGGTGGGACACCTGGCAGTTCTTCTGGAAAAACATCCGGGAAGTCACAGACTACCTGAATATCTTCACGATCTGGAAGAGGGCTGGCATTAAGAGAATAGACTTGACACCTTGCAACTCTAGTAGAGACAGTGACTATTTTACCACATGGATGTATAAGTTGAACAGATCTGGTGTAACAATCGATCTTGGCATGATGAGCTGTCATCCAGTCCATACCCAAGATGATGTTAATATCTGCGGACTTGAGAGATATCAAAGAAGCAAGTAATACCAGTCTGTCAACAAGGATTTCATTACCATGTCTTACCTTGGAGGTTTGCCATTTGGAACCAGGAGTCTGGATTATTAGTGGAGTTGGCATATCACAAAATGACATGTCGTGCAACCGAGCGTAACCTTCGGATATGAAGGAGTGGGATGCTCCAGTATCGAACAGAACTGAAGCTGGGTGACAATTGACAAGAAGCGTACCTAGTACGATGTCGGGATCATCTTGAGCTTCTGATGCTGAGACATGGTGCACACATGCTCGTTCAATGGAGGCTGGCTTGGTACTGATCATCTTGCCTGATGGCATTTCAAGGCCAACAGACCTCTCAGACAGGGGTGGAGTATAACTGGACTAAGGGCAGTCACGTGCATAGTGTCCTGGTTCTCCGCAGGTGAAGCAAGTTCCTGAGGTAGGACGTGGACCTACATTGGCAAGTGGTCCACTAATAGGCCTGGGTGGAGCACGTTGCTGAGTTGGGTGAGGTGCCACATCGGATGGCCTCGGTGCATATCCAAGTGGAAGAGCTGAGTTCGGAATCCAAATCCGTCGCTTCTGAGAGCCAGAGCGGGAGGAAGAACCCAGATCACGGTTGTGCTTACGAGACTCCTCGTAAGTGAGCTGAGCTGTCTCTGCATTAATGGCCTTGTTCACAAGAGCCTGGAAAGTATCACAATGATGTAGGTGGAGATCACGACACAACTTAGGGTTGAGACCCTTTCGGAACCTAGCCTGGTTCTTAGTGTCCGTGGACAGTTCTTTTGTAGCAGAGCGGGCGAGGCTTCCAAACTCTCTACTGTAAGCATCAACAGGCAGCTTACCCTGGGTAAAACTACAGAACTCTTCCCTCTTGCGGTCAATGAGAGCCTGATGAATGTGGTGCTCATGAAAAGCCTCGGTGAAATCCCTCTAGGTAGGAATCTGGCCAGCTGGAAGTATAGCCTCATAGCTCTGCCACCAAATACTAGCAGGACCTTCCAGGTGATAGGTAGCATAGGTGACCTTGTCACCTTCAGCCACGTTCGCAGAAAGCAGCTTGTGAGTGATGCTCCGAAGCCAGTCATCCGCATCGAATGGCTCAATGGACTGATGGAAGGTGGGTGGTTTCAGACCAATGAAGTCGGTGATGGAAACCAAGTTCTTACGCTAATGTGCGGTGTTCTGCTCAATTTGTGCGAGCAAGCGGTTAGTCTCACGCTTGTTCCTCTCGGATGCTAACAAGAACTCTGTCATCACAGGCTGGTCAGGAGGATCCTCATCCCTACCATCTCTGTGGTTCTTGCTATGAGCAACTGAACCTCGGTTAGCAGACGACATCCTGGCACAGAAACCCAGGAAACAAGGATGGAATTAGCATCGACATAGGGATGCGGAATGTAATGCAAAAGCATTGGAAATTCGTGAAATCATATGACAATTCGGCAGCATAACGGCTGTAAATGCTCAAAAGGATTTTGAGACATTCATCAAAGGAATAGCATAATCAATCAACATCATAATATCAACGTTCTGGGTCAAACTGAGGACACACGGAAGTAGTAGAACTGTACGGAGACACAACCCAACAATCCTAAGACTTTACGGTTTAGTAGCACGTCATCCTGAGAGATAGAGGAGAAGCCTAGACCTTAAGCCTAGACCTTAAGCCTCGTAGAAAAGAAGAGGCTGACTCAGAAAGAATGACATGAGGTAAAGGAGTAAAAAGAGCCTTACGTTCCCTTCCACAATCAATTCCCTTATATAAATAAAGCATTTCTAGAATCAACTTCGACCAGTTTGGCGTGGTAATCCTACAGTCAGCTACATGAAAAGCCATAGGCTAGATGATCAGTACCAAGCCAGCCTCCATTGAACGAGCATGTGTGCACCATGTCTCAGCTTCAGAAGCTCAAGATGATCCTGACGTCGTACTGGGTACGCTTCTTTTCAATTGTCACCCAGCTTCAGTTCTGTTCGATACTGGAGCATCCCACTCCTTCATATCTGAAGGTTACGCTCAGTTGCACGACATGTCATTTTGTGATATGCCAACTCCACTAATAATTCAGACTCCTGGTTCCAAATGGCAAACCTCCAAGGTAAGCCGTGGTAATGAAATCCTTGTTGACAGACTGGTATTCCTTGCTTCTTTGATATCTCTCAAGTCTGCAGATATTAACATCATCTTGGGTATGGACTGGATGACAACTCATCATGCCAAGATCGATTGTTACACCAGATATGTTCAACTTATACATCCATCTGGTAAAACAGTCACTGTCTCTACTAGAGTTGCAAGGCGTCAACTCTATTCTCTTAATGCCAGCCCTCTTCCAGACCTTGAAGATATTCAGGTAGTCCGTGACTTCCCGGATATTTTTCCAGAAGAACTGCCAGGTGTCCCACCTGACAGAGATGTAGAGTTTGTCATAGAACTTATCCCAGGAACTGTTCCAATCTCTAGGAGACCATACAAGATGGCACCTTTGGAGTTAGCCGAGCTTAAGAAACAACTTGATGAGTCCTTGCAAAAGGGTTTCATCCGTCCCAGTTCTTCTCCTTGGGCTAGTCCTGTCCTCTTCGTCAAGAAGAAGGATGGCACGGATCGGATGGTTGTAGATTATCGTCCCGTTAATTTGGTCACGATAAAGAACAAGTATCCCTCCCTAGGATCAACGACCTGTATGATCAGCTCGCTGGATCCTCAGTCTTTTCCAAGATGGATTTGAGGTTAGGCTACCACCAAATCAAGATCAGAAACGGGGACATCCCCAAAATGGCCTTTGTCACTCATTATGGTCAATACGAGTACACCATGATGTCTTTCGGCCTAACCAATGCTCCAGCTACTTTCTCCCGCTTGATGAGCTCAATCTTTATGGAGTACTTAGATAAGTTAGTCGTGGTTTATCTCGATGATATTCTTATTTACTCGAAGAACGAGGAAGAGCATGTCGAACATCTTTGGCTTGTGTTAGAAAAACTCAGAGAGCATCGCCTTTATGCCAAGTTCTCCAAGTGTGAATTTTGGTTGCCAGAAGTGACCTATCTAGGCCACGTGATCTCCGGTAAGGGCATTGTTGTCAATCCCGAGAGAGTTAAAGCCGTTCTCGATTGGACTCCACCCGAAACGGTCAAGCAAGTTAGGAGTTTCCTTCGTCTAGCCAGTTATTGTCGCCGCTTCGTTGAAAACTTCTCCAAAGTGGCCAAACCCCTCACGGAGCTTCTCAAGAAAGATAAAAGGTTTGAGTGGACCCCATAGTGTGAGCACAGTTTTCAGGAACTGAAAAGACGCCTGACTTCTGCGCCCATACTCGGGCCACCAGATTTCACTAAAGACTTTGTTATCTATTGCGACGCTTCGTGTCAAGGACTAGGTTGTATTCTTATGCAGGATCGTCATGTGATTGCCTGTGCATCTCGACAGTTGCATCCACATGAGGAAAATTATCCTACACATGATCTGGAGCTTGTAGCCGTAGTCTATGCACTTAAGACTTGGCGACATTACCTTCTTGGTAACCGTTGCGAAATCTACACTGACCATCAGAGTCTCAAATATATCTTCACCCAACCGGATCTGAATCTCAGACAGAGACGTTGGTTGGAGTTGATCTCGGATTACGACTTAGGAATCACCTACACCCCAGGCAAAGCCAATGTCATGGCTGATGCTTTAAGTCATAAATCCTATTGCAACAACCTCATGTTGCAACAATGTCAACCACCCCTCCATGAGGAATTTTGTAAGCTTAACCTTCACATAGCTCCTCATGGTTCCCTTTCTACCTTGGTGGCGAAACCTACCCTTACAGATCAGATCATAGAGGCTCAGAAGCATGATACGGGAATTTCCCGGATCAAGAAGAATATTTCCAAGGGAGTTGTTGGCTGTTTCTCTATGGATGAACGAGGTGTTGTTTACTTTGGTAACCGTTTGGTGGTTCCCAAATGTCAACAGATGCAGCAACTGGTCCTTAAGGAGGCCCATGAATCCCCTCTCACCATTCATCCCGGTAGTACAAAGATCTATCAGGACCTACGCCAGAGGTTCTGGTGGACTAGGATGAAGAGAGAAATTGCTCAGTATATTGCCAGCTGTGACGTTTGTCGTCGCGTTAAGGCAGAGCATCAAAGACCTGCTGGCACCCTTCAACCTTTAGCTATTCCCGAGTGGAAATGGGACGAAGTTGGTATGGACTTCATCACCGGCTTCCACAGGACCAAGAAAGGAAATAATGCTATCTTCGTAGTCATCCCCGTTCGCATTCTGGATCGAGCAGAGCGTGTCACTCGACGTCATAACATCAAGTTTCTCAAGGTTCAGTGGTCTCATCATGCCGAGAGAGAAGCTACTTGGGAGCGAGAAGACCGCCTTCGACTTGAGTACCCTGCTTTTTTTCCGCCAACTCCTGAATCTCGGGACGAGATTTTTCCGAGTGGGGGCAAGTTGTCACATCCCTAGTTCTGGTATGATCCTAGGCTTGCTTTGTGCATCATGTTTAAATTTCAAATGAAATTGAAATGGGGATTTGTGAAACCTCAGAATCATTCCTGAAAATGACCCAAGTAAAAATTGCTCCAAAAGGGTCCAAGGAAATGCTCATGTTGCTCTCTGAAAATATTGGATAGAGATAAAAATCAAACCAATATTTTAAAGAGCTCATAAGTATTTATTTTGGGCATTTAGAATTAATCCAGTATTTATTTGCGTTGGATAAATATTTATATATATATAAAAAATATTGTCCAATAATTCTGAATTTTGGTGAGGGGCTTTGGATTAATTCCTTAAGTCCCTGCAAAATTTGGCAGAATTAAATAAAATGATTTGGTATTTTTATCAAGTCAAAACAACTGACAGAAATTAGAAACCAGAAAGAATTGGAGAGGACAGAGAGAGAATGCCTCACCTGGGCCTTACCTGTGTCGACCCAGCACTGTTGGCGCAGGCCAAGTCATCGCCTACCTCCTGCCAGGAGGACGGTGCGCGTGTTCCCGACGCGCGCGTGCATGCGCCGGCCACCTCCTCCCTCCCTGCCTGCCTGGCTCCTTCCCGGAGCGCCTAGACGACGCCACGGAGACTCCTTGACCCCATGTGTCTCTCCCGTCTCGCTCTGGACCCCTCCCCCTTCTCTGCTCTCTTTCTCACGCACGCCCAAGCGCTGCCGTCACCGCCGCACGCCGCTGCCGCGCCCACCGCCACGGCCTCACCTCCCCGTCGTGCTCAGAACCTCCGCCACGTCGCCGGCTACCTCCTCGTCGAGCCACGCACCTCCGGACGGCCTCCATCGTCGCCATCGCCATCATCTTCGCCACCGGCTGCCCGAGATCACCGACGACGCTCCGGCCGCACCAGTGCTTCCCCGAGCTCGTTGACGCCTCCGCTCGATCCGCCATGAGCTCTACTTTGTTTCCCCCTCCTCCCCGTGCTCGTTTGCCCCGTCCAGCTAGCTCAACCACCGCGCCCGCGAGCTCCTTGTCGCCGGCCATGGGGCCACGATGGCCATAGCCCGAGCCAGCCACTCCCGCGCGTGTCACCGTGCTCCTAGTGATGCCAGGAGGCCGTAGAGCCTCTCCGCTCGCTTCCCCATGCACCGCAGCCCTTGCCCGCACTTGGCCGTGCTCCGACCGCCGCCCCGAGCTTCGCTCCGGCGAGCTCCGGCCACCCCCGCATCTCCCACTTGCTCCTTTAGGTGCGGACGAGCGCGGGCTACGCCCTGGTGCTCTCCGCCGTCCTTTTGGTCACCGGAACGGTGATCCCGAGCCCCTCCGCCGCGTTCGGCCTCGCCGGCGGCTAAACGCCGGTGGGGTTGACCGGTCTAACCCCCCAGTTTACCTGGTGTTTGACTACCCAGGGTCAATGATAGGTGGGGCCCGGCCCTGCTAAATGTTTCTGTTAGGATTAGTTTAATATCTAATTAACACTGTTAACTAACTATGACACTGACGTGTGGACCCCACACATCAGGGTTGACCAGTCAGCGCTGTTGACTTGCTGACACAAGCATGATGCAGTGTTGACGCAATATGCTATTTTCTGGATTTAAAATAAATTAGGAAATTCCAGAAAATGTTATAAA
Source organism: Triticum dicoccoides (assembly GCF_002162155.2). Lineage (NCBI taxonomy): Eukaryota > Viridiplantae > Streptophyta > Magnoliopsida > Poales > Poaceae > Triticum > Triticum dicoccoides. The sequence goes on along the minus strand of NC_041388.1, from coordinate 116,847,762 downwards.
CTTCAAAAATTCATAGAAATTAAACCGTAGCTCAGAATGAAATAAATTATATATGAAAAATCATCAAAAAAATGCAAGGAATCCATTTATGCCAGTTTCATGCATGAAAAACTAACTTATACTTGTTGTATAAGTGAAAACGTAATAATGGCATGTTATATACTTAATTTGGGGTTTGCATATGAACCCTTGGTTCATATGGACTTCAACCAAATTGATGCTAGATGAATTAGGGAAAATCATAGCATCTTTGAAATGTCATCTTCATGCATCATATTGTTGCATATGGTTGATTATTGATTGCTGGCACCGTCCCCTCTCGATAGGTTCTACTTCGGAAGGTGTCCCGAGTACCTGTCTGACGAGCAGTGCTTCTTTGTGGATCTATCAGGCAAGCAAACCCCCTTGAGCATCTCGATAAATCCCACTCTCTTGCTCCTGCTCCTTTTACTGCATTAGGACAACAACGATTCAAACTGCTACTTCCTGCTGCGGTAGCTGAACCCATTCCTCTGCATGACCTGTCATTGCCACAGTAAATAGTTGAAACCCACTAGCATGAGTAGGAGTTGCTTGAGCCTTGATGTGCCTGCTCATCCATGCTAGTTTTTCTTTATGCCATCTATGCTTAGAGTTGTCTCAGGTCTGATTCATCGGAATGAATCGGAGTGGTGAACATGTCCTACCGATAAAGGCTAAGTGTGTGAACACGTTTTGGTAAAGGTAGCGATGAGAGGCCATGTAGGAGTACATGGTGGGTTGTCTCATTGGAACCGTCCCTAAGCACTGAGTTCTGTGTATGTTATCCAAGTCCTGTTACTACCACACATTGGGTTCCGGTCATCCGGCCCCTCTCGGCTTATTAATCCGCTTGATCTCTGTCCAGGAGTTGCAACTAGTTTCTAGCGTTTGTAGGTAGTGCTACTTGTCTACCAGGTGGTGTCCGACGGGACGGGCTTGGGACAGACTAGGCACCATGGCACGGTGTACCAAGTGGCACCCGGATGGTGGGCTTGGGAACCCTGCACACATCGTTTGGGTCCGTGAGCGACACCCCGGCCGGATCTCCTTGAGGATGGAACCCGAATAGGCGATAAACCTGGACGAGAGACTTGTGTGGTTAGTCAGGTCGTGGCCGACACCCTCGCCCGGCTTCCGCTTGAAGGTTGCCGAGGTACATGACATGTACAGGGCTATAAGTGGCGAGACCGTGTGTGAAGAAGTACACCCCTGCAGGGTCAACATTATCTATTCGAATAGCCGTTTTCATCGGATATGGAAACTTGGAGGACTTATGTAGTACATAGACAACTTGAAGTGGATACGCAAAAATCCACAAGATAAGCGTGAGTGCTATGGATGGCCTTCTCGTAGGGAGACGGGAACGGATCCATAGTGGAGTTTTGATATGGTGAATATGTGGACTCGTGTGCGTCTTCTCACCTCAAAGAAGTTTCTGATACTCGTAGTATAGGTTAGCCACTGAGTCAAAGCTGGCTTGCTGCTGTTAAACTCCACTACCCCCTTTGGTGATAATGTTGCATATGTAGATAGTTCTGATGTAAGACTTGCTGAGTACCTTTGTACTCACGTTTGCTTATTTATGTTTTGCAGTTGGTTACACTAGTGGCTTCGACGAGTAGCTTGTTTCCCAGCTACGATCTTGTACCCTTGGGAGAGTCGTGTTTAGTTAGGCTTCTTTGTCTTTTCCTTTTGTAGTTGTCTGTACTCAGACATGTAATGCTTCCGTTGCTTGTATGCTCTGAATGATGGGTCATGAGACCCCTGTTTGTATTGAATGCTATGTGGCTCTTCTGGGCCTTTATTTATATGAGTTTGAGTTATGTTGTGATGCCATGTTGTACAACACATACTTGCATGTTATGCGTACGTGTAATGTGCATTGCTATGTGTGGGATCCAACAACCTAGTTGTTTACCTCTGATAGCCTCTCTTATGGGGAAATGTAGTCTTGTGCTTCCATGAGCCATAGTAGTCCGCTACAGCCCGGTTCATCGGAGTCCTGCTAGCCCAGCACTACTACTCCGGAACACTTGACTGGCCAGCATGTGATTCACTTCGTTCCTGTGTCTGTCCCTTCGGGGAAATGTCACGCGGTGACATCCGGAGTCCTGCCTAGCCTGCTATAGCCCGGGTTCCCGGAGTCCTGTTAGCCCATTGCTACAGCCCGGATTCATACGCTGTTGACCGACATGCTCGACGTTGATTCATGTATGCCTATCCCTGTAAGTTAGTGCTACTTTGGGTTCACGACTAGTCATGTCGGCCCGGGTTCTCTGTCATATGGATGCTAGCGACACTATCATATACGTGAGCCAGAAGGCGCAAACGGTCCCGAGCCAGGTAAGGTGGCACTCGTGGGAATACCTTGCGTGAGGCCGCAAAGTGATATGAAGTGTTACATGCTAGATCGGTGTGACTTAGGATCGGGGTCCTGACATCCTGGGTATTTGATACCGGTGCGGTTGCTCACATTTGTAACTCAAAGTAGGAGCTGCAGAATAAACGGAGATTGGGGAAGGACGAGGTGACAATGCGCGTCGGGAATGGTTCCAAGGTCGATGTGATCGCCGTCGGCACGCTACCTCTACATTTACCTACGGGATTAGTTTTAAACCTCAATAATTGTTATTTAGTGCCATCTTTGAGCATGAACATTGTATCAGGATCTCGTTTAATACGAGATGGCTACTCATTTAAATCCGAGAATAATGGTTGTTCTATTTATATGAGAGATATGTTTTATGGTCATGCTCCGATGGTGAATGGTTTATTCTTAATGAATCTCGAGCGTAATGCTACACATATTCATAGTGTGAATACCAAAAGATGTAAGGTTGATAATGATAGTCCCACATACTTGTAGCACTGCCGCCTTGGTCACATAGGTGTCAAACGCATGAAGAAGCTCCATGCAGATGGACTTTTAGAGTCTCTTGATTACGAATCATTTGACACGTGCGAACCATGCCTCATGGGTAAAATGACCAAGACTCCGTTCTCAGGAACAATGGAGCGAGCAACCAACTTATTGGAAATCATACATACTGATGTGTGCGGTCCAATGAGTGCTGAGGCTCGCGGTGGCTATCGTTATGTTCTCACCGTCGCTGATGACTTGAGTAGATATGGGTATGTCTACTTAATGAAACACAATTCTGAGACCTTTGAAAAGTTCAAGGAATTTCAGAGTGAGGTTGAGAATCAACATGACAGGAAAATCAAGTTCTTGCGATCAGATCATGGGGGAGAATACTTGAGTCACGAATTTGGCACACACTTAAGAAAATGTGCAATAGTTTCACAACTCATGCCGCCTGGAACACCTCAGCGTAATGGTGTGTCCGAACGTCATAATCGCACTCTATTGGATATGGTGCGATCTATGACGTCTCTTACCGATTTACCGCTATTATTTTGGGGCTATGTTTTAGAGACTGCCGCATTCACTTTAAATAGGGCTCCGTCGAAATCCGTTGAGACGACACCGATGAATTATGGTTTGGGAAGAAACCTAAGCTGTCGTTTCTAAAAGTTTGGGGATGCGATGCTTATGTCGAGAAACTTCAACCTGAAAAGCTTGAACCCAAATCGGAAAAATGCGTGTTCATAGGATACCCTAAAGAAACTGTTGGGTATACCTTCTACCTCAGATCCGAAGGCAAGATCTTCATTGCCAAGAATGGGTCCTTTCTAGAGAAAGAGTTTCTCTCGAAAGAAATAAGTGGGAGGAAGGTAGAACTTGATGAAGTATTACCTCTTGAACCGGTAAGTGGCGCAGCTCAAGAAAATGTTCCTGAGGTGCCTGCACCGACTAGAGAGGAAGTTGATGATGATGATCATGAAACTTCAGATCAAGTTGCTACTGAACTTCGTAGGTCCACAAGGACACGTTCCGCACCAAAGTGGTACGGCAACCCTGTCTTGGAAATCATGTTGTTAGACAACGGTGAACCATCGAACTATGGAGAAGCGATGGTGGGCCCGGATTCCGACAAATGGCTGGAAGGCATGAAATCCGAGATAGGATCCATGTATGAAAACGAAGTATGGACTTTGACTGACTTGCCCGTTGATCGGCGAGCCATAGAAAATAAATGGATCTTTAAGAAGAAGACACACGTGGATGGTAATGTGACCATCTATAAAGCTTGGATTGTCGCTAAGGGTTATCGACAAGTTCAAGGGGTTGACTACGATGAGACTTTCTCACCCGTAGTGAAGCTGAAGTCCGTCCGAATCATGTTAGCAATTGCCGCATTCTATGATTATGAGATATGGCAAATGGACATCAAAACAGCATTCCTTAATGGTTTCCTTAAGGAAGAATTGTATATGATGCAGCTGGAAGGTTTTGTCGATCCTAAGAATGCTGACAAGGTGTGCAAGCTCCAACGCTCGATTTATGGGCTGGTGCAAGCATCTTGGAGTTGGAACATTCGTTTTGATGAGATGATCAAAGCGTTTGGGTTTATGAAGACTTATGGAGAAGCCTGCATTTACAAGAAAGTGAGTGGGAGCTCTGTAGCATTTCTCATATTGTATGTGGATGACATACTGTTGATGGGAAATGATATAGAATTCTTGGAAAGCATAAAGGCCTACTTGAACAAGTGTTTTTCAATGAAGGACCTTGGAGAAGCTGCTTATATATTAGGCATCAAGATCTATAGAGATAGATCGAGACGCCTCATTGGTCTTTCACAGAGTACTTATCCTGATAAGATATTGAAGAAGTTCAAAATGGATCAGTCAAAGAAGGGGTTCTTGCCTGTATTGCAAGGTACGAGATTGAGCACGGCTCAATGCCTGACCACGGCAGAAGATAGAGAAAAGATGAGTGTCGTCCCCTATGCCTCGGCCATAGGGTCTATCATGTATGCTATGCTGTGTACCAGACCTGATGTAAAACTTGCCGTAAGTTTGGTAGGAAGGTACCAAAGTAATCCCGACATGGAAGACTGGACAGCGGTCAAGAATATCCTGAAGTACCTGAAAAAGACCAAGGAAATGTTTCTCGTTTATGGAGGTGACGAAGAGCTCGTCGTAAAGGGTTACATCGATGCTAGCTTCGACACAGATCTGGATGACTCTAAGTCACAAACCGGATACGTGTATATTTTGAATGGTGGGGCAGTAAGCTGGTGCAGTTGCAAGCAAAGCGTTGTGGAAGGATCTACATGTGAAGCGGAGTACATGGCAGCCTCGGAGGCAGCACAAGGAGCAGTCTGGGTGAAGGAGTTCATTACCGACCTAGGAGTCATACCCAATGCGTCGGGCCCGATGACTCTCTTCTGTGACAACACTGGAGCTATTGCCCTTGCCAAGGAGCCCAGGTTTCACAGGAAGACTAGGCATATCAAGCGTCGCTTCAACTCCATTCGTGAAAGTGTTCAAAATGGAGACATAGAGATTTGTAAAGTACATATGGACCTAAATTTAGCAGATCCGTTGACTAAACCTCTCCCTAGAGCAAAACATGATCAACACCAGAACTGCATGGGTGTCGATTCATCACAACGTAACTAGAATATTGACTCTAGTGCAAGTGGGAGACTGTTGGAAATATGCCCTAGAGACAATAATAAAATGGTTATTATTGTATTTCTTTGTTCATGATAATTCTCTATTGTTCATGCTATAATTGTGTTATCGAGAAATCGTAATACATGTGTGAATACATAGACCACAACACGTCCCTAGTGAGCCTCTAGTTGACTAGCTCGTTGATCAAAAGATAGTCATGGTTTCCTGACTATGGACATTGGATGTCATTGATAACGGGATCACATCATTAGGAGAATGATGTGATGGACAAGACCCAATCCTAAGCTTAGCTCAAAGATCGTGTAGTTTGTTTGTTGTAGCTTTTCTGAATGTCAAGTATCATTTCCTTAGACCATGAGATTGTGCAACTCCCGGATACCGTAGGAGTGCCTTGGGTGTGCCAAACGTCACAACGTAACTGGGTGACTATAAAGGTACATTACAGGTATCTCCGAAAGTGTCTGTTGGGTTGGCACGAATCGAGACTGGGATTTGTCACTCCGTATGACGGAGAGGTATCTCTGGGCCCACTCGGTAATGCATCATCATAATGAGCTCAATGTGATCAAGTGGTTGATCACGGGATCATGCATTACGGTACGAGTAAAGTGACTTGCCGGTAACGAGACTGAACAAGGTATTGGGATACCGACGATCGGTCTCGGGCAAGTAACATACCGATTGACAAAGGGAATTGTATACGGATTGATTGAATCCTCGACATCGTGGTTCATCAGATGAGATCATCGTGGAGCATGTGGGAGCCAACATGGGTATCAAGATCCCGCTATTGGTTATTGACCGGAGAGTCGTCTCGGTCATGTCTGCATGTCTCCCGAACCCGTAGGGTCTACACACTTATGGTTCGGTGATGCTAGGGTTGTTAGGAAGACTTGTATGTGATTACCGAATGTTGCTCGGAGTCCCGGATGAGATCCCTGATGTCACGAGGAGTTCCGGAATGGTCCGGAGGTAAAGATTTATATATGGGAAGTTGTCATACGGTCGCCGGAAAGGTTCGGGGGCATGTCGGTATTGTACCGGGGCCACCGGAGGGGTTCCGGGGGTCCACTGGGAGGGGCCACCTCTTCCGGAGGGCCTTATGGGCTGTATGGAGAAGGGAACCAGCCCAAGTGGGCTGGGGCGCCACACCACCCTAGGGCCCATGCGCCTAGGGTTTGGGGAAACCCTAAGGGGGGCGCCCCCTTGCTTGGGGGGCAAGCCCCCCTCCCCTTGGCTGCCCCCCCCCTCTAGATCTCATCTAGAGGGGGCCGGCCCCCTTCCCCCTTCCCCTATAAATAGATGGGTGAGGGGAGGGATGCACACGACATCCAAGGCGCAGCCCCTCCCCTCCCCAACACCTCTCCTCCTCCATAAGAGCTTGGCGAAGCCCTGCCGGAGTACTGCAGCTTCATCACGACCACGCCGTCGTGCTGCTGTTGGAGCCTTCTTCCTCTACCTCTCCCTCCTCCTTGCTGGATCAAGGCGCGGGAGACGTCCTCGCTCCGTACGTGTTTTGAACATGGAGGTGACATCCGTTCGGCGTTAGGATCTTTGGTGATTTGGATCACGTCGAGTATGACTCCATCAACCCTGTTCTCTTGAACGCTTCCGCTCGTGATCTACAAGTGTATGTAGATGCACTCCTCTCTCCCTCGTTGCTAGATGACTCCATAGATTGATCTTGGTGATGCGTAGAAAATTTTAAAATTCTGCTACATTCCCCAACACCGGTCCATGATAATTCCGGAAAAAATCTGAATCTTTAAACTCCCGCATAATAAAACAATCCTTCCAGTGGTGCGTGGCCAGCTTATCCGCGATCCGTGCTTTGGGCAAGGCTGGTTTAATAGATAAGACAGGTGCTCCGGATTGGGACTCGGTCCTCCCCCACGCTGGGGCGGTTTACCCTTTCGACACTGACCATTACCTTGCATGCTGGTGTTAGCCACAAAATCTAAATTTTTATCTGCTTTACGCTTACCGCTGTTTCCATGACCCGTCGAGATATGATGCTGCGCTTTGGTGCTGCCGCTCTTCCTTCCCTTCCCTGTCTTGTCGTTGTCAGACTTGGGGTCCTTGGTACTATCAAAGTCGGCATACTTCACCAGAGCTGCCATAAGCGTCCCCATGTCATTGCAGTGACGTTTGAGCCGTCCCAACTTCAACTTTAGAGGTGCAAACCGGCAATTGCCTTCCAACGTTAAAACTGTTGTATCAGCGTTGATGCGGTCAGATGAATGCAAAATTTCAGAAACCCGGTGCACCCACTGGGTTGTCGATTCTCCTTCCTCCTGGACACAGGCAGCTAAATCCACAATTGACATGGGTTGCTTGCATGTATCCTTGAAATTCTAGATAAACCGGGCCCTTAACTCAGCCCATGACCCAATGGAGTTAGCTGGTAGGTTCTTCAGCCAAGTCCGGGCTGTCCCCTCCAGCATCATGGTGAAATATTTAGCACATGCCGCATCATCCACGTCCAGCATCTCCCTTGCCATCTCATAACTTTCGACCCATGACTCGGGGGATAAATCAATAGTGTAATTCGGCACCTTACGTGGGCCCTTGAAGTCCTTGCGTAGCCGTACATTGCGTAGCGCGGGGACGAGACATGGCACCCCCAAAGAACTGGAGGTAACCCCTGGTTCCACTGAAGTTGTTGGACGAACCGGGGTAAGTTGACGGGCCGCGTGCTGCGCTGCTAACTCGGCCTCTCGACGTGCTCTAGCACGATCCACCATGTCCTGAGCATCAACACCGCCACCCGCCAGGTTATGGCCACGAGGCAGATTACGATTCCGCGCACTGCTCGACACAGCCGGTTCATTCATATGCCTGCTGTAACTTCAGCTTGGGCGGGGAGTGGAATGAATCCTCTCGCGGCTGTATGAATAAGCCTGCTGCTGAGTCAAGGCTGTCTGAAGGAGCTCCCTAGCCCGCCGTGTCTCAACTGCTACGGGGGACTCACCTTCGATCGCGAGAGCCGCCAATCGTGAAGCGGCGGCGACAATGTTATCCATCGGGTTAGAGTAATGACCCGGTAGTGTTGGGACATGTGGTGACAGGACGTTGTTCTGACGAAGCGGTCCAATGAGTGTTGAGGCTCGCGGTGGCTATCGTTATGTTCTCACCGTCACTGATGACTTGAGTAGATATGGGTATGTCTACTTAATGAAACACAATTCTGAGACCTTTGAAAAGTTCAAGGAATTTCAGAGTGAGGTTGAGAATCAACATGACAGGAAAATCAAGTTCTTGCGATCAGATCATGGGGGAGAATACTTGAGTCATGAATTTGGCACACACTTAAGAAAATGTGCAATAGTTTCACAACTCATGCCGGCTGGAACACCTCAGCGTAATGGTGTGTCCGAACGTCGTAATCGCACTCTATTGGATATGGTGCGATCTATGATGTCTCTTACTGATTTACCGCTATCATTTTGGGGCTATGTTTTAGAGACTGCCGCATTCACTTTAAATAGGGCTCCGTCGAAATCCGTTGAGACGACACCGATGAATTATGGTTTGGGAAGAAACCTAAGCTGTCGTTTCTAAAAGTTTGGGGATGCGATGCTTATGTCGAGAAACTTCAACCTGAAAAGCTTGAACCCAAATCGGAAAAATGCGTGTTCATAGGATACCCTAAAGAAACTGTTGGGTATACCTTCTACCTCAGATCCGAAGGCAAGATCTTCATTGCCAAGAATGGGTCCTTTCTAGAGAAAGAGTTTCTCTCGAAAGAAATAAGTGGGAGGAAGGGAGAACTTGATGAAGTATTACCTCTTGAACCGGTAAGTGGCGCAGCTCAAGAAAATGTTCCTGAGGTGCCTGCACCGACTAGAGAGGAAGTTGATGATGATGATCATGAAACTTCAGATCAAGTTGCTACTGAACTTCGTAGGTCCACAAGGACACGTTCCGCACCAAAGTGGTACGGCAACCCTGTCTTGGAAATCATGTTGTTAGACAACGGTGAACCATCGAACTATGAAGAAGCGATGGCGGGCCCGGATTCCGACAAATGGCTGGAAGGCATGAAATCCGAGATAGGATCCATGTATGAAAACAAAGTATGGACTTTGACTGACTTGCCCGTTGATCGGCGAGCCATAGAAAATAAATGGATCTTTAAGAAGAAGACACACGTGGATGGTAATGTGACCATCTATAAAGCTTGGATTGTCGCTAAGGGTTATCGACAAGTTCAAGGGGTTGACTATGATGAGACTTTCTCACCCGTAGCGAAGCTGAAGTCCGTCCGAATCATGTTAGCAATTGCCGCATTCTATGATTATGAGATATGGCAAATGGACATCAAAACAGCATTCCTTAATGGTTTCCTTAAGGAAGAATTTTATATGATGCAGCTGGAAGGTTTTGTCGATCCTAAGAATGCTGACAAGGTGTGCAAGCTCCAACGCTCGATTTATGGGCTGGTGCAAGCATCTTGGAGTTGGAACATTCGTTTTGATGAGATGATCAAAGCGTTTGGGTTTATGAAGACTTATGGAGAAGCCTGCATTTACAAGAAAGTGAGTGGGAGCTCTGTAGCATTTCTCATATTGTATGTGGATGACATACTGTTGATGGGAAATGATATAGAATTCTTGGAAAGCATAAAGGCCTACTTGAACAAGTGTTTTTCAATGAAGGACCTTGGAGAAGCTGCTTATATATTAGGCATCAAGATCTATAGAGATAGATCGAGACGCCTCATTGGTCTTTCACAGAGTACTTACCCTGATAAGATATTGAAGAAGTTCAAAATGGATCAGTCAAAGAAGGGGTTCTTGCCTGTATTGCAAGGTACGAGATTGAGCACGGCTCAATGCCTGACCACGGCAGAAGATAGAGAAAAGATGAGTGTCGTCCCCTATGCCTCGGCCATAGGGTCTATCATGTATGCTATGCTGTGTACCAGACCTGATGTAAAACTTGCCGTAAGTTTGGTAGGAAGGTACCAAAGTAATCCCGACATGGAACACTGGACAGCGGTCAAGAATATCCGGAAGTACCTGAAAAAGACCAAGGAAATGTTTCTCGTTTATGGAGGTGACGAAGAGCTCGTCGTAAAGGGTTACGTCGATGCTAGCTTCGACACAGATCTGGATGACTCTAAGTCACAAACCGGATACGTGTATATTTTGAATGGTGGGGCAGTAAGCTGGTGCAGTTGCAAGCAAAGCGTTGTGGAAGGATCTACATGTGAAGCGGAGTACATGGCAGCCTCGGAGGCAGCACAAGGAGCAGTCTGGGTGAAGGAGTTCATTACCGACCTAGGAGTCATACCCAATGCGTCGGGCCCGATGACTCTCTTCTGTGACAACACTGGAGCTATTGCCCTTGCCAAGGAGCCCAGGTTTCACAGGAAGACTAGGCATATCAAGCGTCGCTTCAACTCCATTCGTGAAAGTGTTCAAAATGGAGACATAGAGATTTGTAAAGTACATATGGACCTAAATTTAGCAGATCCGTTGACTAAACCTCTCCCTAGAGCAAAACATGATCAACACCAGAACTGCATGGGTGTCGATCCATCACAACGTAACTAGAATATTGACTCTAGTGCAAGTGGGAGACTGTTGGAAATATGCCCTAGAGACAATAATAAAATGGTTATTATTGTATTTCTTTGTTCATGATAATTCTCTATTGTTCATGCTATAATTGTGTTATCGGGAAATCGTAATACATGTGTGAATACATAGACCACAACACGTCCCTAGTGAGCCTCTAGTTGACTAGCTCGTTGATCAAAAGATAGTCATGGTTTCCTGACTATGGACATTGGATGTCATTGATAACGGGATCACATCATTAGGAGAATGATGTGATGGACAAGACCCAATCCTAAGCTTAGCTCAAAGATCGTGTAGTTTGTTTGTTGTAGCTTTTCTGAATGTCAAGTATCATTTCCTTAGACCATGAGATTGTGCAACTCCCGGATACCGTAGGAGTGCCTTGGGTGTGCCAAACGTCACAACGTAACTGGGTGACTATAAAGGTACATTACAGGTATCTCCGAAAGTGTCTGTTGGGTTGGCACGAATCGAGACTGGGATTTGTCACTCCGTATGACGGAGAGGTATCTCTGGGCCCACTCGGTAATGCATCATCATAATGAGCTCAATGTGATAAAGTGGTTGATCACGGGATCATGCATTACGGTACGAGTAAAGTGACTTGCCGGTAACGAGACTGAACAAGGTATTGGGATACCGACGATCGGTCTCGGGCAAGTAACATACCGATTGACAAAGGGAATTGTATACGGATTGATTGAATCCTCGACATCGTGGTTCATCAGATGAGATCATCGTGGAGCATGTGGGAGCCAACATGGGTATCAAGATCCCGCTATTGGTTATTGACCGGAGAGTCGTCTCGGTCATGTCTGCATGTCTCCCGAACCCGTAGGGTCTACACACTTATGGTTCGGTGATGCTAGGGTTGTTAGGAAGACTTGTATGTGATTACCGAATGTTGCTCGGAGTCCCGGATGAGATCCCTGATGTCACGAGGAGTTCCGGAATGGTCCGGAGGTAAAGATTTATATATGGGAAGTTGTCATACGGTCGCCGGAAAGGTTCGGGGGCATGTCGGTATTGTACCGGGGCCACCGGAGGGGTTCCGGGGGTCCACTGGGAGGGGCCACCTCTTCCGGAGGGCCTTATGGGCTGTATGGAGAAGGGAACCAGCCCAAGTGGGCTGGGGCGCCACACCACCCTAGGGCCCATGCGCCTAGGGTTTGGGGAAACCCTAAGGGGGGCGCCCCCTTGCTTGGGGGGCAAGCCCCCCTCCCCTTGGCTGCCCCCCCTCTAGATCTCATCTAGAGGGGGCCGGCCCCCTTCCCCCTTCCCCTATAAATAGATGGGTGAGGGGAGGGATGCACATGACATCCAAGGCGCAGCCCCTCCCCTCCCCAACACCTCTCCTCCTCCATAAGAGCTTGGCGAAGCCCTGCCGGAGTACTGCAGCTTCATCACCACCACGCCGTCGTGCTGCTGTTGGAGCCTTCTTCCTCTACCTCTCCCTCCTCCTTGCTGGATCAAGGCGCGGGAGACGTCCTCGCTCCGTACGTGTTTTGAACGTGGAGGTGACATCCGTTCGGCGTTAGGATCTTTGGTGATTTGGATCACGTCGAGTACGACTCCATCAACCCTGTTCTCTTGAACGCTTCCGCTCGTGATCTACAAGTGTATGTAGATGCACTCCTCTCTCCCTCGTTGCTAGATGACTCCATAGATTGATCTTGGTGATGCGTAGAAAATTTTAAAATTCTGCTACATTCCCCAACACCGGTCCATGATAATTCCGGAAAAAATCTGAATCTTTAAACTCCCGCATAATAAAACAATCCTTCCAGTGGTGCGTGGCCAGCTTATCCGCGATCCGTGCTTTGGGCAAGGCTGGTTTAATAGATAAGACAGGTGCTCCGGATTGGGACTCGGTCCTCCCCCACGCTGGGGCGGTTTACCCTTTCGACACTGACCATTACCTTGCGTGCTGGTGTTAGCCACAAAATCTAAATTTTTATCTGCTTTACGCTTACCGCTGTTTCCATGACCCGTCGAGTTATGATGCTGCGCTTTGGTGCTGCCGCTCTTCCTTCCCTTCCCTGTCTTGTCGTTGTCAGACTCGGGGTCCTTGGTACTATCAAAGTCGGCATACTTCACCAGAGCTGCCATAAGCGTCCCGATGTCATTGCAGTGACGTTTGAGCCGTCCCAACTTCAACTTTAGAGGTGCAAACCGGCAATTGCCTTCCAACGTTAAAACTGTTGTATCAGCGTTGATGCGGTCAGATGAATGCAAAATTTCAGAAACCCGGTGCACCCACTGGGTTGTCGATTCTCCTTCCTCCTGGACACAGGCAGCTAAATCCACAATTGACATGGGTTGCTTGCATGTATCCTTGAAATTCTAGATAAACCGGGCCCTTAACTCAGCCCATGACCCAATGGAGTTAGCTGGTAGGTTCTTCAGCCAAGTCCGGGCTGTCCCCTCCAGCATCATGGTGAAATATTTAGCACATGCCGCATCATCCACGTCCAGCATCTCCCTTGCCATCTCATAACTTTCGACCCATGACTCGGGGGATAAATCAATAGTGTAATTCGGCACCTTACGTGGGCCCTTGAAGTCCTTGCGTAGCCGTACATTGCATAGCGCGGGGACGAGACATGGCACCCCCAAAGAACTGGAGGTAACCCCTGGTTCCACTGAAGTTGTTGGACGAACCGGGGTAAGTTGACGGGCCGCGTGCTGCGCTGCTAACTCGGCCTCTCGACGTGCTCTAGCACGATCCACCATGTCCTGAGCATCAACACCGCCACCCGCCAGGTTATGGCCACGAGGCAGATTACGATTCCGCGCACTGCTCGACACAGCCGGTTCATTCATATGCCTGCTGTAACTTCAGCTTGGGCGGGGAGTGGAATGAATCCTCTCGCGGCTGTATGAATAAGCCTGCTGCTGAGTCAAGGCTGTCTGAAGGAGCTCCCTAGCCCGTCGTGTCTCAACTGCTACGGGGGACTCACCTTCGATCGCGAGAGCCGCCAATCGTGAAGTGGCGGCGACAATGTTATCCATCGGGTTAGAGTAATGACCCGGTAGTGTTGGGACATGTGGTGACAGGACGTTGTTCTGACGAAGCGGATCTATTGGACGTGGCTGAACCGCCGCCCCCGTTCCAGGTGCCTCCACCCGGTTTACCACTGGTGGATTACTGGTTCCTGCTCCTGTGGTGTCAAAGAGATTCCTGGTTTCAAAAACTGGCGGCAGATGAGACCGGTACCTTCTCCTCATGATATCGTTTGACGCGCTCTGATCCAACATAAGCCGATAAGCATGTGCCTCCAACTCGGCCCGCTCTGCGGCCATCCTGGTATCCTCGGCTGCCAGATCCACCGTGGCCTGAGTTATCTGATCCTTCAGCTTCGCGATCTCCGCGTTATGCTCATCCTGGTTCGCCGGGTTAACTTCCGCTAGTAGCACTGCCAAAGCGTCAAATAAGTCAGATAAAACCTGAGCTGGCAGTCGCACAGGGCCTCCTGCCCCGGCCGCTGTCGCCGCTACTGATTCAGAAACCATCGCCGCTGCGGTCGAAGAGTGGTGCGCTGGCTGTGTACCGGCCATGAAAATTGCAACCCAGCTTGGCGGATTGAAGGGGTCCAGAATACTATCGCCATCGGAACAACCCCCAATCCGGCCATCTTGCAACTGATACAATGACTCGGTCTCTCCGGTCATGACTCATCATCAGAGTAAACGACGGTCTCACCACCAGATGCAGATCTAACCTCAGATTTTGCTCTGTGGATGACTCCCACGAAGGCATGCTTCATGGCAGGCTGAACCCGGGTGGGTCTCGCACACTGAGCCATTTCGATGATGTCGGTGCAAATGTCTGGCTCAGCGCCCGGTTCGCCAATCTTGCCAATGAATACGTGAATGCCGCCGAAGGGGACCCGGTACCCATACTCAATTGAGCTGGCCTCGGGGCCCTAGCCCGCGTCATCGATGTAGAGCTTGCCGCGCTCTTGGTCATCCAGCCCACAACATATCCCTTGAGCCCTTTGAAGCTGCCCTCTAAGAACTCGAAACGATCATGCGGTAGCGCGACGATGGGCGCCAACTGTCGTGGTTTTTCATGACAGTTGTCCTAGTGGAAGGACTTAGTTGTGGAGCCATCACGGCGGGTTAGCTTAAAGGGGTTAAAGCGGACAGAGGACGCAGAGAGTTTATACTGGTTCGGCCCCTTGTGGTGAAGGTAAAGGCCTAATCCAGTTGTGGTGGAATTGCTAGGGTTTTGATGACCAGGGAGCGAATCTGCTATGCCTGGCTCTCGAGTCATTGTTTGTTTTCCCTAAACCACTGCCGGGTCGTCCGCTTATATACATGGGTTGACACCCGTTGGTTTACAGAATCCCGAGGTCGGCTCATAAACGGGTCCGGCTCGGTCTCTATCCTTTCTATCTTACAACGCAAGTTACATGTCATATGCCGGTTTATGTCTACAGACCATAATCCGCCTTTGGGCCTTGAGCCTTCATAAAGCGCCACACTCCTTGTCTTCATTGGCTTCAAATATAAATAACACATTATGGGGATAACCCGGCCTCTCCTGGCCGGTTTACACCCAGTAGTAATATCCCCAACAGTGGTCGTTGGTGTCTTTGGTAGACACGGGGCCACCCAAGACTAGCCCAGAGGGGAGTGAGTCGGAGTGGCCGAGAGAGTATCATGGCAGTAGATCGGTTTTGTTGGAATGCCGTTGGTCCACCAGTATGGGAGTGCGAGGCCATGGGTTCCGTGGTGTGGGTAAAGTGCGCTACCTCTACAGAGTGTGTTTCTTTAAACTAATAGATAGCCACGTCCTCAGTCGTGGGCATGGGTTCGTACTAGGTCACACTGTTCGATCAACACTCACATGACGGAATGACTTATAGGTAATTTATATGTTGATATTTTGAGAAGTACAGATTGGCAGGATGTTGATGATGACGTTTGAGACCAAGTGTTGGTCAGGGTTGTGATCGCCGGAAAGATCACCGTTTGGTTACAAGACCACGAGGTTGGTCCGTTTGTGATCCGTGAATGATCTCCATTTGGTTTTGATCACGAGGTGATCGAGATGGTATATTGCTTGACCGTTTAGCCAAGAGAGATATGGTTACGGAGATCTGAGATGGTGATTTATCAGTGTTGTATCAGTTTCATACCATGCTTAGTAGTTGCTTCATCTTGGTAGATGTTAATTTAATTAACCTGCTTAATGCTATGTTGTTGTCTTGCCTTGATGCTTTTGGTTGTTGTGAGCTTGCAAGTACATTCAATGTACTGACCTAGCGTGTCATGCTAGATTGCAGGTGATGTCGTGATTGCTTGATTGCTTGTCGTGGTTTCTATTCGTGCGAGCTAGATCGTGTCCCAGCCCGAGTCCCTGCGGAGTGGAGTTCACCACCTTCGTCGTTGTTCCGCTGCTAGAAGTATTCCGCTGCTACGAGTTGTTCTACTGCTAGCATAGAGCAAGTGTAGTATTGCAGGCGTAGTGTCGCCATGCAGATGTGCTTCTTTGTAACACCAGACCCTTGTATTATTATTCTTGTAGTAAGAGCTGATTTGTTCTATGTCAAGCTGTGTCGTATTCCAGAGGCTTCTCCTCGATCTCTAGGCTGGAATACGGGGCGTTCCGGTTCTCTGAGCCAGGGTGCCACAACGCTTGGTATCAGAGTAGGTCTGGCTGTATGACGCCCTAGTCAGCGCGAGCGGTAGGAATTGGTAGTTTAAGGTCCGACTTATTTATTGCATTTGGTTGCTGCATTTTTTGTTGTATAGCATGCATACAGCCTTAGTATTTGTTGCTAACAGTTTATCTGGTGAATGTAGCTGGCATCGGTTCGGATCCACTACGACTCAGCCTTTTGCATTTCTCCATTTTCTTTTCTTGCTCGTTCTTCAGTGTTTGGCATCATTTCCGTCCCAGCGGAGTGATGCCAAGTGATCCCGACACTGTTTGCAAAAATGGGGCTCAGGTATCGCGCCAATTTCTTTCTTTCAGCCCCATTTTGTTTTGGTGGTAGACATGCTTCTATCACGGATCGTCCTTTTTATTTTGTCGTGTTGCCAACCCTTAATGATCTTAGTCATCACGATAGGGCAACGCCAGCAGACTCAGTTTTTCCCCGCTATCCTTATTTCTTGGAGGAGTAAAGATATTTTCCGTCCGCTTGATTATAATGTGGTCGCGACATTCGTGTCATGCTACATGGTTACCAAGTGCGTCCTCGCCTCCGAGCTAGTCCAGGTTGCTACCTGGCTAAGCTAGCACTTGGTGTAATGCTGTTTACACCAATTCTTCCACACATTTATTCGTCCTTGTGCACATCGTCACAGCATGCTAGATCATAGAACCGGAGATCCCGTGAGATTTGTGTGCTTAAGTAGGCATGCATATTGTGTGACTAGCAGTAATATGTCACATTGATTGTGTGTGAATTGATTATTGTTGTGTGCTTTTGTTTAAGTTGAGTTTTCTTTTGCCTCTTTCTTTTTGGGCCCCAGTGTTACATTATTTTTCCCCTATAAAGAGTTGCTCATGAACTGACACCGGAATCAAAGAATTAATAAGGAGTTCAAACATTTGGGAAGTCAGCTAAACAGAATGGAATTCTCAGCCGACTGCAGTGAAATGGGAAATATCTGATTTTGAGGCTGATAATCAATTTTGCATTGGTGTGCACTCCTCACAACAGTACCGATAACTCAAGTCTACATCAGTACAAAATACTCACAGCAGTAATAGTCAAGTCAGCAGCAAGACAAGTCAGGTACAAGATCAACGGTATATTTTCAGTCAAAGGTATGGATCATATACAAAATTTTGGCTCAGCAATGCATGATTGCTTAAAATATGTTATCATCCGAGATAAAGTCAGAATGTGATATGCTCAAGGAAGACAGTTAAACAAATTTTCTCATGCAAATAATCAGCAACTGAATATTATGGGTGTATGTGTGTAGATTTTAGTCTGCATATTAGTATGAAGCTTTGAGTGTAAGAAAGTCAGTATTCTTTCACACATTGTTAGAATAAATTTATGATGCAAGGCTCCTCGATTTTCCTCAGCATGATATGTGCACAATGTTCGGTCCAAAGATACCCGGTCTTTCTCAACAAGATACCACGGTAAAAGCTTCTGACAAACGGAAATGAATTTCTCTCAACAAGCAAACCCGAGGAGAAGCTTCCCAAGTATGGAACTCAGGCTTCTCCAGCACAATAATCAGACCAAGCTTCGTGTATAAGCTATAGAGCCTTCTTCTACACGATACCCAGACAAAAGATTTGAGCAGAAGTTAACAATTCTTCCTCAGCAAGCTACTCGAATGGCTTCCCTTATAAGCCAATTAGTCTGCGTCAGTACCACAGTATTGCACCATCCTCAGAGAGTATGTGGTGAGTTGGCAGTATATGGCAGTACATTTCAAGGATCAGATTTGCAATAATTTTTGTCAAGAGCACAAATTAGCCAAAACATATGCCTACCTCAAGGATCAAGTGTTCGGTTCCATATGATTCTTACACATATGGTGAGCATGCATCCCCAATCATATCAGTCACTCATATGAGGTACGGCAAGGATCCAAAAGATATACCTAAGGAAATACGGATCCCACAGCCTCATGAATCATGCAAATGAAGATAAGCAGAGATACACATCTTATGTAATACAAGGATCTACAAGATCTGGATAAGACATCACAAAATCAACAGTCTTGACAGTGGCCACCAAGGCCAATATTCCCGCACCGACAACGAAATCTCATGAACTCTTGTCACCCTCTTATATGGCTGGCCTCAACAAAGAGCTCTGTACAGCTACAACCCCGACCATATGTCATATGTGTGTAGACCCATGTCAGAAAATAAGCAAAAGGAATAATGCCAACAATGTTGCACTAACCACAGCCCTGGTCATACGAAGAATCAAAGACATGTGTGGCGAAGTTATTTCAGTAAGGTATCCTGACGAAGAAAATCATGACCGTTAAAGGGTGAGACTGACAGCAAAGGTATGATGATTTTTGCACGACCATCAGGGTCCGAATGCCCAAATCAGTTGGAGGCCGTAATTCCATATGGATCCATAAAGGCATACCCTCAGTGGATTAGTCTGCTCTACAAGGACTTCATAGCCCGCTGACCCGCTAAAAAATGGTTAGTTTGGAATATCAAAAACTGTTCTGTCAAGTCCAAGATTCTTTTGCAACATCAGCAGTTTGACTTCAGCGTGAGTATGAAGGATCGCACAACTTATTACCACATCCGGTTATACCGACAACATGGGTAAATCAAAAATCGAACAATCAGCTCAGACCAGGTATATCCACTTGTGTAACCTAGTACCCGGACAGCCTGTCATGAAACGTATCTTCCCACCAGCATACCTATTAGGACAGTCTCACGATATTAATATTTGAGGTATGCTATAGTTATAAGTCTATACCCTGTTATATTTCTCATGACAGAAGGCAGTCAAACCTTTGGTACATATTTCATGCTCGAGCCAAAGGAATAAATCAAAATAAATTAGTACCGTTTATGAGCAGTCAGATTCCGTCAGAAGATGACCATGATTCTCAGCATTCATTGAAACCAAAAGGCCTACATTTATT
The DNA here is from genome assembly GCF_002162155.2 of Triticum dicoccoides. Taxonomy (NCBI): domain Eukaryota; kingdom Viridiplantae; phylum Streptophyta; class Magnoliopsida; order Poales; family Poaceae; genus Triticum; species Triticum dicoccoides. The sequence goes on along the minus strand of NC_041388.1, from coordinate 116,828,008 downwards.
TGAAGCAACCCCATGACAAGAGTAAAAAGGTTTTCATGACCAAAGGAAAATTTATGCTCGGATCCATTGGATATCACCGCAGATATGAGAAAATTCACGTCGGCAAAAGGAAGTGGTATATGAGCAAAAACCTATCAGAATTTGGGGAAAGGTGAAGCAAGCCACCCTACAGCAAGGTAGTTGATCATCTGAAATTCTTGGGGGAACAATAAATAAAGGAAATGGATACCCGAGTTGGAAATGGTGTCCTCAAGTCATACTTGTTCCCTGAGCCACCAAATATCGAGGATGATATTTCTTTAAGGGGGGAGGTTTGTAACAGCCTGGATTTTGGCTCTTTTCTTTTTCTTTTAATCTAATTAGTTTTTGCTTTGTTTTTCTTTTTGTACTGGTTCTATGGCCTTGCCACCTGGGAAATCATCTTAATTTCCTTTCCCAAGTGGCTCATAATTCTCAAAACCTTGCCAAGATCATGTCACTTCACTCTTTGACCAAACCTTAATTTCTTTTTCCAGGGAAAATTCCTTTTCTATTAAAGGAATAACCCTGTCTACCCTAGGTTGTGAAGCAACCTATATTTCTGTCCATTCAAAAATTCCCAAATAATTCTCATAATCCCTTTGCGTCATGTGTTGCTCAAATATGCCCAATCTTTCCTGTCCTAGCCCAAGAATAACTCCCCAATAATTATTCTTCATTTATCTCCAGAGTGGCATATTGTGAAGGAAGTGCCACCTATCCAATCTTGTTTGCTCCCAAACTTGCTGGGCGTTCTTTTATGTACAAATCATTGCCACTTGACAAAATTCAACTTTATTTTCCTAGCCAATCTTCCTCAGTGATTTTTCAAAGTTTCTGTCAAACAGAAGCCACTGTGAAGGAAGTACTAGCTAGGAGCATCCAAATGAGTTGAAATTTTGCATACCTCTTCTTGTACTAATATAATTAGCCTGCTCCAAATTTCATCCCCATCCAATCATCTATGTGAGCACAGGATCAAATCTTTGCTTCTAGCAAAATTTTCAGATTGTGAAGCAAGTGCATTTTATATTGCTTCAAAAATCCTGATAAATTTCCAGATCCTTCTGCTACCTATATAACTTCTCTCCACCGAATTTGGCACCATTTCACCTAGCCATTATTTATCCAAAATTCATGCAAAATTCTGGTCAGTGAAGATAGCTGTGAAGGAAGTACCATTTTGGTGAATCGAATTGGTATGAAATTGTTACAGCCTCTTACTATGACCAGATCACTAAGCCTTGCCAAATTTGAGCTCAAGTGGAATCACTATGTGAGTGCATCATCCAATTCTCATTTCTGGACCAGATTTGGCAGTTGCAAAGCAACTATATTAAACCTTGGTCCAAATCTTCTCAAAGTTACCAGGATGAATGTCCTTCTTACCCTAAACCTCGTAGACAAACTCTCTGGCTTCAATCCCTTTCCTGTTGCTCAGCAGTTCTCACCCAAGTTTACTACGGTAAACTTCAGACAGTGATTACCATTTAACTATAGCAGTTTTCACCGAGCTACCACCGTAGTTGAGACCTACCCTGGAAGAACTTACCCGTAGACAACAAGTTCCAGCCCCTCTCCCCCGCTACATGCTAGTGCACGCGATGACCGCGTTAATGGCAAGCCTGTGTGCGGGCTCTGTTGCCGTTGGCCATGCCCAGGATGTCTTCTTGCTCGGGCCCCTCCTCCTCTCACCGCCTCCGTGCGCGTGAGCGTGTCCAACAGCTAGCCTACATCGTCGCCGTCCCTTGGACCCCTCTCCCCCTCCGGCAGCTTCCTCACCGACGCTCGCCGCCGAACGCCCACGGGGGCACAGTGCTCCGTTTGGCTTCGAGCTCACCTCGGCCTCTTCCTCTGCTCCCCGGTGTCGTATACTTCTCTGTGACCTCTGAATCAATGTCTCGTCGTGTTCCCGCACCCTCCCGTGCTCGATGAGCTCGTCAGAGCCTCGGTCCGACATGCCTGGCGGCACCCGAGCCCGTGCGTCTCGCCCTGCCTATTTATAGCTGAGGGAGTCCTAGATTAGGGGGTGTCCGGACAGCCGGACTATATCCTTCGGCCGGACTGTTAGACTATGAAGATACAAGATGGAAGACTTCGTCTCGTGTCCGGATAGGACTCTACGTGGCGTGGAAGGCAAGCTAGGCAATACGGATACAGATATCTCCTCCTTTGTAACCGACCTTGTGTAACCCTAGCCCCTCCCGGTGTCTATATAAACCGGAGGGTTTTAGTCCGTAGGATAACAACCACAACATACAATCATTCCATAGGCTAGCTTCTAGGGTTTAGCCTCTCTGATCTCGTGGTAGATCTACTCTTGTACTACCCATATCATCAATATTAATCAAGCAGGACGTAGGGTTTTACCTCCATCAAGAGGGCCCGAACCTGGGTAAAACATCGTATCCCCTGCCTCCTGTTACTATCCGGCCTAGACGCTCAGTTCGGGACCCCCTACCCGAGATCCGCCGGTTTTGACACCGACATTGGTGCTTTCATTGAGAGTTCCACTGTGCCGTCGCCATCCGGAAGGATGCCTCATCTCATCTTTAAAGACGTCACTGTTGCTAAGGGAGCTTTCGCTGTCGGCCAAACTCTCCAGCTAGGTGGTTTTCTTATGACCGCCTGTTCGGCCCTACGCCAACGATGACTTCTCGGGTCATCGAAAGCAATCTTCACGTCAACTCGGAACTCGCCGAGCAGTTAGACCCAATGGAGCTCTCTTCCCTAAACAAGCTCTTCGATCGCATCACCGCCCTGGGAGTCGCTACAAACTACGATCAAATTGGGCTAAACCCGATCTGAGAGAGATCAACACTCCCCGGGTCACCCATCACATTGCAGTGGTGGAGGAACAATGTGGCAACCCTTCATCTATCTTAAGGACTAGCTATGTCCGGATTCCCGATCCCTCCAAGCCGGATACCCGTAGAGGGGAGGACGTCACTCAAGACCTGAATCTAGAGTCAGGCAGTGGGCTAGATTTATTGGAAAACATCCAAGGATCCAAACTTCCGAGTTCGGAAACTCCTTGGCCCCTGAGTCTCAGATTGGGTGAGGATTCGGATTCAATTCCGCCCACCCACCCAAACATAAGCGATCTATCCCAAATTAGGCAAGAGCCCCAGGAAACAGTACATCACTACTGGGCCAGATTCCTCCTTGCGATGAACAAGGTTAAGGACTGTCGTGAGGAAGACACAATCTTATTCTTCCGCAATAATTGCACGGACAAGGGAATCCTTAACGCCATAAATTGCCGTGAGATAACACGCTTTGCTGACTTGGCATCCATAGTATGAAAGTACTGTGCGATGGAAAGTGCCTGGAAAACCAAAACAAACTTTTTGGATAATCCGGCCCTAAACACAAACCCAGTCCGACATAAAAGGGTGCATTATCACAATACACCCGGGTTAACTACCAAGAAGCAAAAGCCCTCTACGGGGCAAGTAACCATACTGGAGGGATGGCTCAACAGACCCTGCAAAATTCATAGTACAGCGGATGCAATACCAACGCACAGCCTTAGAGCATGTTGGATACTCCGGCAGGTGGCCAAAAGTGGTGAGGATCTACTCCTCCCAAATACCACAAAGCACCATCCCGTGGACAACAATACGGTGTTAATGGTCTTTGAGACCTTCGCTTCAAATAATAGACGCAAGCGAACACCCCGCAGCATGGCCGAAATCTACCACGTAGCAGCAATAAATCCTTGGAGTGACACGGCTATTACCTTCAATGCCAGTGACGAACCTAAATTCCGAACAGCCCGAGCACCAGCCGCACTGGTCCTCAGTCCAATCATGGACGGCTTTCGACTCACCAAGGTACTCATGGACGGCGACAGCGGATAAAACCTCATCTATGAGGAAACTCTTCAAAGGATGGAAATAGACTGGAGCCGCATTGAGCAAAGTAGCACAACCTTTAGATGAATCATCCCCAGTCGGGAAGCACGCTGTGCTGGGAAAATCACACTAGATGTGGTATTCAGCACGCCGGATAATTACAGGTCCGAAGAAATTACATTCCAAGTGGCCCCGTTCAGCAGCGGATACCACGCTCTATTAGGGCGGGAGGCGTTTACAATCTTCCAAGCAATACCCCATTACGGGTACATGAAGCTCAAAATGCCCGAGCCCAGCGGAATCATCACTCTTGCTAGTGATCCGGACATAGCACTCCGCGCCGAAAATAAGACAGCCGCACTGGCCCTCGAGGCACTATCCGAAGCCCTAGCGGCCGAGGAACTGACTGCGCTGCGCTCCACGGTGAATAGGGACGACGTGATACTCGATAAAAGGTCTAAGGCCACCTCCTTTAAACCGGCGGACGAAATAGTCAATTCCAAGTCCATCCAACGGACCCTACAAAAATAGCTTCCATCGGGGCATAATTAAACCCTGATGTCGACACCGCACTACAAGAGATCCTACGCGAGAACTGGGACATTTTTTCCTGGCACCCTTCAGACATGCCAGGAATCCCACGCAGGCTGGCCGAGCACAGCCTAAATATCCTAAAAGGATTCAAGCTAGTCAAGCAGGGTCTTCGGCGTTTCTCCGAACCTAAGAGTCAAGCCATGGGAGAGGAACTAGCCAAGCTATTGGAGGCCGGATTCATCAGAGACATAAAACATACGGACTGGCTAGCAAACCTGGTGATGGTACCAAAGAAGGACAAATCCTGGCGCCTGTGCGTCGATTTTAAGGACCTTAACAAGGCCTTCCCCAAGGATCCCTTCCCCCTCCCCCGCATCGATCAAATCATCGACGCTACTGCTGGACACGATTCATTGTGTTTCCTCGACGCATACTCCAGCTACCATCAAATTAAAATGGTAGAGCCAGACCAAGCCGCAACGGCATTCATCACATCGTGCGGCCCATTTTGCTTCAAGACAATGCCCTTCGGGCTAAAAAACACCGGTGCAACATATCAGCGCATGATTCAGACATGTCTGGCAAACCAGATTGGCAAAACAGTGGAGGCATACGTAGATGACATGGTCATCAAAACCAACCATGTAGAATCTCTAGTAGACGACTTGAGGCTCACATTCGATAACCTTCAAACATATGACATCAAGCTCAACCCGGAAAAATGTGTTTTCGGCGTACCAGCCGGAAAGCTCTTGGGCTTCATTGTATCCGGTAGAGGAATTGAAGCAAATCCAGCCAATATCCGAGCTCTGTCACAATTGGACATCCCAAAGGACCTCAAACAAATAGAAAAATTGACTGGATGCATGGCGGCTCTAAGCCGCTTTATCTCCCGCTTGGGAGAAAAGGCATTACCCCTTTATCGGCTCCTCTGGCGCACTGAACACTTCGAGCGGACGGATGCCGCCACGGCCGGACTCTACTAAATAAAAGCCAGATTGGCAACAAACACAGTCCTGGCCGCGCCAAACATTGGCGAACCAATGCTATTATACATTGCGGCAACTCATCAAGTAGTAAGCGCAGTGCTCGTCGTCAAATGAGAAACGGACGGACACAAATTCCCCCTTCAAAAACCAGTTTACTATGTGTCCACTGTCCTTACTCCATGCAAGTCAAGGTACCCGCATTATCAAAAGATAGCGTATGCAGTATTTATGGCATCCCGGAAGCTGCGACACTACTTTCAAGAGTGTTTGATAACGGTAGCCTCGGAAGTACCACTTAACGATATTATAAACAACCGCGACGCGACGGGTCGGATTGCCAAATGGGCCATTGAGCTCCTCCCGTTCGACATAACTTACAAGCCACGACGAGCTATTAATTCGCAAGTTTTGGCCGACTTCATCGCCGAGTGGACGGAAGCCAAACTCCCTAAAGAGTATGGCACAGATTCAAACTGGATCATGCACTTCGACGGCTCCAAAATGTTGGCTGGTCTGGGGGTTGGCGTCGTTTTGACGTCCCCGACAGGATATACAGTTCAATACGTACTACAGATAATGTATACGGACTCCAACAATGCGGCCGAATATGTGGCCCTTCTACATGGTCTCCGGATGGCAGTATCCATGGGCATTCAACGCCTAGAGGTGCGCGGGGATTCGAACCTCGCGATATCCGAAATAAATGGAGACTTTGATGCCAAGGATCTGAAAATGGCAGCTTATCGCAATGCCGTCCTAAAAATGTCAGCTTGGTTCGAGGGGCTCGAATTTCACCATATAGCCCGGGAAAACAATCAGGCAGCAGATGTCCTGGCATGCATCGGCGCAAAACGCGATGCCGTCCCTCCCAACATCTTCTTGGAGAGGCTGTTCAAGCCATCCGTGGTATGGGAAGGGGAACCCAGAAATAACAGCCCGGACCCAACCGCACTGCCCGACACCAAATATTCTGACATAATTGGAGGCTCTACCAACGAAATAACATCTTCAGCCCACGTAATAATGGCAGTCATCGCCCCGAGGATAGAACCATTCCTAGCCTACCTAACTAAGCAGGAACTTCCCGCGGACCAAAATGAGGCACACTGCATAGTGCGGCGATCTAAAGCCTATAAAGTGCATGAGGGAGAGCTTTATAAGAAAAGCACCACCGGAGTCCTTCAAAGGTGCATCTCCGAAGAGGAAGGGCGGAATCTTCTGGCTGAAATTCATGTCGGACTCGGCGGTCACCACGCAGCGGCCCGGGCCCTTGTAAGCAAGGCCTTCCATACAGGCTTCTATTGGCCGACGGCCCAGGCAGACGCTCAGGAGTTAGTCCAACGATGTGTTGGTTGCCAGCTTTTTGCTAACCAAAGCCACATGCCACCCACCGCTCTCCAAACCATCCCCATCACCTGGCCCTTCGCGGTCTAGGGGCTTGACATGGTTGGACCCCTTAAAGGAGGAACCCACAAGCAAAAATACTTACTGGTCATGGTGGATAAGTTCACCAAATGGATAGAAGCCAAGCCTGTTAAGACGGCCAAATCTGGACCGGTGATAGACTTCATATCCGGTGTCATACACCGTTACGGCGTCCCCCACAGCATCATCACTGATAACGGCACAAACTTTACGGCCGACAAGGTAAAACTCTGGTGCAAAAACATGGGCATCAAGCTCGATTATGCTTCAGTCTATCACCCACAAACTAATGGTCAGGTCGAGCGGGCAAATGGTCTTATCATGAGCGGCATCAAACCCAGATTAGTGCGGTCCCTCAAGGAATCTAACATGCATTGGGTAGAGGAGCTCGACTCCGTACTCTGGGGGCTGCGGACCACGCCGAATCGCACTACCGGATACACACCATTCTTTATGTTATACGGCACAGAGGCGGCTCTGCCCTGCGACATTATTCATGACTCACCTCGAGTGCGCATGTACGAAGAAAGAGAAGCCGAGCTCGATCGGCAGGACATTTTGGACGCCTTGGAGGAGGAGCGTGACGTGGCAAAAGCCCATTCCGCATTCTATCAACAGCAGGCTCGAAGATACCAAAGCAGAGAAGTACGGGCCAAAACTTACAATATTGGCGAGTTAGTTCTATGCCTGCCGGATAAGAAAAAGGACAAACTCAAGCCCAAATGGGAGGTCCCTTATTCATTGACCAAGTCCTAACTGGTGGAGCGTACCATCTGTGGGATGCATCGGATAATCGACTCGAGCCAAACCCATGGAACGCAGCCCGACTTCGAAGATTCTACACCTAACGCCGGACTCTATGTTCGTCTCCTTCCTCTGTCCATTTTTTATACACTATCTGTCTTATATTTTTCTCCTTCTCCTTTTCTTTTCTGTCACAGCCTTTAGGGGCCCATTCATGCCTTGTTTGCACGCAACTGACGCGCTATCCGCGCTCATTATACCTGGGGGCTTCTTTAACAGAAGCTTATTCATACGGGCTTTATGCCCAACACATGTGTTATCCTTCCGCATGTACCCTTTATTCACCATTATATGCATCGATATGACTTAAGTATTGGCCAAGCTGGGTTGCCTGGCTCTTGTATTTATGCCCTATGTTCCCGTTAATTCGGCTAGGGCATAAGGGGAGCACCTCTGCGATTGTTACTGCCGGGTCAGCCGGATGTGTACCTCAGACTAGGTGAAGCCAAAAGCTAGCGTTCTTAAGGGAATATTCGGTCGGTGAACTAAAGATGATTTTTCACTTATTTACTTTTGCACCCCCAGATGTTTTTTCTGCATCTCTTCTCACAGTCCGGACATGCACTTTAGGGCATGCCTCCCAGGGAAAGGAACCCCTAACGGAACTATTCTCCCTAGAAGATGTTTCTTACTAACCATGTAATATAACATAACTAGTTGGGCACTTGTCCGTTAAAGCACTAATGACCCATACGCCTGGTCTCCACGCATGCCCCGGTTCTTACATAACCGAGAGGGTATTCAGATACACTCCGGACCGTCGGGTCCCGAGGTTGAAGCGAAAAGTTCCGCCACGACAAACGGTCTACAATCCTGCTAGAAGGCATTATACATGTCACTTTAAATTACATAGTCAATTTGACTGGTTGAATTCCTCTTCAATACCATCCAATAGGCTGTCTAGTCTACAGCCCTGTTGGGAGGACTTTGTGGCCAATTCTACTTGGCCATACACTAAGCTCACAGGGATCTCCTTCCCATCGGGCCCCACAGGTCCGACTTTGGCCATGTGGTTCGGGTCAGCCTTCGTGTACCGCGTCCTCACCATTGCCCAGGCTTCCCTGGCGCCCTGACGGCAGGCCGATATCTTCCATACTCGGAAGCGCCGCCGCGCTCCTTTCAGCTTCTCTACAAGCTCTCCAAGGCCTTCGGGCATGGAGATGGATGGCCACAAGGCCTGGGCGACGCCTTGCATCACCCGCCGAACTCATTCGTGCAGCTGTGAGAGCTCGGGAAGAAGTTCACCCGTAGAACCGGGCATTTCCTCAGCAGGACGACCTGTTAGCATACCTACAGACATAACTCGGTCAGCCAGCTTCCTCGCCGAACTCTTTTTCAAAGTTCGTTCAAGCACTTACTAAATATGCCGCGTCGAAGCCGCCGATTCTCCTTAACAGAGTCCAACAGTTGGGCACGAACATCTTTTAGTTCCATGCCCAGCTTGGTGTTGGCATCTAGGAGATCATTCTTCTCCTGCCTCACCCTCGTAAGCACGCTCTCACCGGCCTTCAGCTGGCGTAGGAGTTGTTGCTTATCCGGATTTACTCCAGCGTCATCTGCAATTTTATCGTCAGATCTGCATATACGTCGCATTCTATATGATACTTATCATTCGAAGGATATATTACCAGAGGGGGTCTCTTTGGGCTCCCCTGCTGCGGCCAGTGCGGCCTGAAGTTGGGCTTTGCACTCTTCCAGCTCCTGGGACAGTTGGGTATTCTTTTCTGTAAGAAGCTGCATAACAAATGATCCTTAAATCAGTAATTCTAACTGTTTCAAGTCTTAGGGGCTACTGATATATATAACCACCAAATTTTCTCACCCTTATGTCTTTTACATACTGCTCCATGGCTCTGGCTAGACCTTTTTGAGCGGCACAGAGGTACGCATCTCCCGAGTTGAAGGCATCCAATGCTTCTTGGGAGAAACATGCATCACGAAGAACACTCCGGTGACGCCTGTGGTTCATGGCACTTTCCACCTTGGAATTAGTGGCGGATAGTTTATCCGCATCCTCTGTCGGAGGAGCACCCGGCGCACGCCTCGTATTCGTTCCCGCCTCCGAATCTAGCCTTGGAGCCTGGCTGGTCGAGGCGCGATTAGTAGCCTCTCCGGGTATAGTCCGGCGAGCGCTATTTTTCCTAAAAAGAAGGCATGGGCGTTAATATGCCTCTAAGAATAATGTGTTGGAATAAAGACCGCGCGCTGTACCGCTACGCCGGTGTCTCAATCCGGACTGTGGGTCTTTTCAGCCTGCCTGGCCTCGTGGCCCCTTGTTGGCTAGTCGCCGCAGGCTCGGCCTTCCGCCTCGAGGACCTCCCCTGCAAAACACGGTTGTTATACGGCAATCAAAAACACGCAAGGACGGATCCCTCTTCAAATGTACTGGGACTTCGGTCTCAGTTACCTGTGAGGCTGGAAGTAGCCCAGGGTAATCGGCCGTAATGGCCACCAAAGCATTGTCATTGCTCAATTGGTAAAATACCCCATCTATCAGCTCCACAGATATGTCTGGATCCTCCTGGGAGGCCGGGTCAAGGGACTGTTCCGGGTCCTCGGGTTGCGGAGGGGGGTTGTTTATCTCCCTTACAGCCTGGCGTAGCTCCTGCGTTGAAATCGCTAGACTGAATACTTAACTATGGGAATATGAAACGGGTGGGCAAGGAAAAGTCTCCGCTTACCCAGCTCGGAGGATTGTACATAGAAAATCCACCCTGCGGGTTGACACGGAGGAATTCCTCCTCTTCTCCCTTGTACAAAGTGGATACAATCTTTATTAGATCAACAACTGATCCCGGCCCTTTACGGCCGTAGCGGGTGGCGTCATCCTCCCCGTTGAAATCCCACATGGGGTGGCCTCTATACTAAAGCGGCTGCACCCCCCGCATAATGCATGTGGCCATGACCTTGATCATGGTCAATCCAGATCGAGCTAACAAACTTATCCAGCTCGTCAAGTAAAGAATGTCCCTGTCATCTTCCTCCAGGGAGCTCCATGGACGCCAGCTCCGGCGCTTCTTCAAAGGAGCGTTGTTGAACTCAGGAAGGCCGATTCGAATAGGATCCAGGAGGGGGACGTCTTCTATATAAAACCATTCCGAAGGCCAGTCTTCGGACGTCTTCTTTGGGGTTCTGGACAGATATCCGGTCCCAGCAATACGCCACACTTCGGCTCCGCCCACTTGATATATTGACCCCTTCTGAGAACAGGGCACAAGGCAGAACATCATCTTCCACAGCGCGAAATGAGCCTCACAGCCCAAAAACAGCTCGCAAAGGGCTACGAATCCCGCGATATGCAATATGGAGGCAGGCGTAAGGTTGTGCAACTGGAGGCCATAGAACTCCAGGAGCCCCCGGAGAAAGGGATGAATTGGAAATCCGAGCCCTCTTACCAAATGAGGGACAAGGCATACCCGCTCTCCCTTGAAGGGATTGGGAAGGCTCTCCGCTTGCTCTCCGCCATTATAGGTGGCGAGTCCGGCTCGAATCGGGACCATGTACGCTGGGGGAAGAAATCCCTTGGTCTGAAGCATCACTAATTTGCTGTGCGGGACGGAACATCTGTCCCAATCTCCAGGCTTGGGGCAAGGGGAGAGAGAGGAGGAGATGCGTCGACCGTCCATGATGGAATGGATCTCTGTCGGATGCGCTCCGATGAAGGCTCGCCAAGGGAAGATGGTGTGATTGGGATCTGAATCCTCGTCTTTTTAATAGGCAGCTCATTCGCACAGCTAGGGGGGTAAATGTAAAAACACCCTGGCTCTTCACATTCGCTCGACACGTGTAAAGTGGCCATTATTGGGCGTGGAAGCCAAGGAGTACAACATTCACGAGAGGCCGGACACTATTTCAACAAGTACACGGAATTTGGAGAAGAGCCCGCCTTGCAATGCCGAAGACAATACTGCGCGCCGGACTCATCATCATTGAAGCCTGGTTCGGGAGCTACTGAGGGAGTCTTGGATTAGGGGGTCTCCGGACAGCCGGACTATATCCTTCGGCCGGACTGTTAGACTATGAAGATACAAGATGGAAGACTTGGTCTCTTGTCCGAATAGGACTCTACTTGGCGTGGAAGGCAAGCTAGGCAATATGGATATGGATATCTCCTCCTTTGTAACCGACCTTGTGTAACCCTAGCCCCTCCCAGTGTCTATATAAACCGGAGGGTTTTAGTCCGTAGGACAACAACCACAACATACAATCATACCATAGGCTAGCTTCTAGGGTTTAGCCTCTCTGATCTTGTGGTAGATCTACTCTTGTACTACCCATATCATCAATATTAATCAAGTAGGACGTAGGGTTTTACCTCCATCAAGAGGGCCCGAACCTGGAGAAAACATCGTGGCCCCTGCCTCCTATTACCATCCGGACTAGACGCACAGTTCGGGACCCCCTACCCGAGATCCGCTGGTTTTGACACCAACAATAGCCCTCCTCGAGCCTCTCCGAGCTCACCACTCGCCTCATCCACCTCCCAGTGCCCTGCCTAGCTACTTCCCCGAGCTCAAGGAGCTCTCATTCCCTCCCATCGCCACCATGGCCGCCGTTCAAGTGCGCCTAAATACCGGCCACCAGAGTCCTCCCTCATCGTTCTTCCACCACCCAAGCACTCCACGGAGCACCACGAACCTCCCCATATCCTTAGATCAACTCCAGGAAGCCCCTGCGCTTGTCTCCATCTCCGGCCGACGCTGTCGTCCGCCTCGGTGGATGCCCCGCTTGTTTCGGAGCTCGTCGGCGACCTTGTTGTGCGTCAGCGAGTGTGCCTTGGCCTCCTGAGCACGCCAGTAGGCTGCATGGCTCGAGGGCTGGTCGGAAGCGCCGCTGGTCACCGTTGGGTCCTTCTCCTCCCTTCGGCCGAGTGTAGGAGCGGGAGGTTGAAGACAAACCCAAGCCAGGCCGGCCCCACCTCCGGCGAGACCCCCTGGCAGCGACCCAGGCGGCCAGTCCCGCCGCTGCATGTTGACCCGCCCGATCCACGTGGATAAGTGACAGGCCCCAGCCCCGTGGGACCCGCCCGTCAGCGACCACGCGCCCAGTCCCGCCTCTGCCTAGTCAGATAAGTGGACACGTATCCTCTGCATACGTTTTCCATATTCAGAAAGCATACTTTGGTTAACTGCGACTAAAAATATGCTTCCCTATGCAGAAAACATATTTCGGCCGTAGGCGCTTTCATTTTTTCTGTTTAGGTCCAGGCTGAAAAATATTTCTTTACAGATGGGTCCCTGGCAGAAAAACAACTATATCTCTTTACTCCCAACTCCAAATGAGTTGATTCCAAAGCCAACTTCTTTGTTTCGTCGAACCCATTCTATTGGTATCATTCTCACCATGTTTTGACATTCTAAAAATGACCATTTTGCCCTTATGCTTAATCAGCCCCCTCCGAGAGAGAACTTTTTCCGGTGATTCTTTTCGTGAGCTTCTCGCACTTTCTCCCGGTGATTTCTTCCACCCTAGGCAAGCCACACCCTCCATTTGCATCACTGTAATGCAGTGACAAGGTTTATGCTATTTGAACTTGTTTAAAGTATTTCTTTAGCTACATGACTTTGCGCATGGCATTTTCTCGGAGTATTATTTTGATCTTGTTGTTGCCATGCTATTGTTTGGTTTACTAGGAGTTATCTTTGGAGTTGATGAGTGTCATGTTGCCTTTGGAGTATTAGTGGTTGATATTATGATTGTTTTCATGATGATATCCGTTATTATATTTTGGAGTATTACTTTGGATGTCACGCTGCCTTTGGATTATTGCTGGTTAGTATGATTATTTTCATGATGCTAGTCAATGTTCTGTTACTGTTGCTTGGAGTATTAATTTCGGAGATGATGTTTACGTGTGGATCTTAGCTGGATAGCTTTGTTCTTTTTATTGGAGTAGTAGAGTTATTGTTTTCAGACTCATCATGGTAGAAATGTTATGTTATCCTTGGAGTATCTTTATATGATGATATTATGCTCAGATTATTTGTTGGATATTGCTATGACTTGGATTATAGTTTGATAGTAGATATCGAAGTATCAGTTATCACAGTTATATTTTTGGGGATAAATTCCATCATTAAGTTGGTCAGGTGCCACCGAACCGGGCTTTCTCCACTGCAACCACATTTGCCTTTATGGGAAGGCCCTAATGCGATGCTATTGCCGTGTCTCTCGCTCGTGCCTCCAACGAGGGAATGTTATGGGCGCGCACTACCCTGAGGTAGGCGGACATAAGCCTTGTGTTCCCGTTGTTGTTGTTATGTGCACATGTCCCCGTTTGGGACGGTTTATTGTTTTGGCCATGATGGTGGCCGTTGGTGTCTTTGGTAGACACGGGGCCACCCAGGACTAGCCTAGAGGGGAGTGAGTCGGAGTGGCCAGGACATTGTCATGGTAGTAGATCGGTTTTGTTGGAACACCTTTGGTCCACCTGAATGGGAGTGCGAGGCCATGGGTTCCGTGGTGTGGGTAAAGTGCGCTACCTCTGCAGAGTGTGTTTGTTTAAACTATCGATAGCCGCGTCCTCGGTCATGGGTATGGGTTCGTACTAGGTCACACCGTTCGATCAACACTCACATGACGGAATGACTTATAGGAAATTTATATGTTGATATTTTGAGTAGTACATATTGGCAGGATGTTGATGATGACGTTTGATACCAAGTGTTGGTCAGGGTTGTGATCGCCGGAAAGATCATCGTTTGGTTACAAGACCACGAGGTTGGTCCGTTTGTGACCCGTGAATGATCACTGTTTGGTTTTGATCACGAGCGAGATGGTATATTGCTTGGCCGGTTAGCTAAGAGAGATATGGTTATGGAGATCTGAGATGGTGATTTATCAGTGTTGTATCAGTTTCGTACCATGCTTAGTAGTTGCTTCATCTTGGTAGATGTTAATTTAATTAACCTTCTTAATGCTATGTTGTTGTCTTGCCTTGATGCTTTTGGTTGTTGTGAGCTTGCAAGTACATTCAATGTACTAACCTGGCGTATCATGCCAGATTGCAGGTGATGTCGTGATTGCTTGATTGCTTGTCGTGGTTTCTGTTCATGCGAGCTAGATCATGTCCCAGCCAGAGTCCCTGTGGAGTGGAGTTCACCACCTTCATCATTGTTCTGCTGCTAGAAGTATTCTGCTGCTACGAGTTGTTCTGCTGCTAGCATAGAGCATGTGTAGTATCGCAGGTGTAGTGTCGTTGTTCTGATGTGCTTCTTTGTAACATCATACCCTTGTATTATTATTCTTGTAGTAAGAGTTGATTTGTTCTATGTCAAGCAGTGCCGTATTCCAGAGACTTCTCCTGGATCTCTGGGCTGGAATATGGGGCATTCCGGTTTCTCTGAGCCGGGGTGCCACAGTGTTCTTGTGCTTGGTGGGTGTGAGGATGGAGTGGATCCAGTCCAAGATGAGATGAGTCCCTAGATCCGATGAGTCCCTGGATCCGTTGGTGGCTAGTCCTATTTATAGAGGCCTTGGTCCTCTCCCCAAATAATGAGTGGGAAGGGAGCCAACAACGGCCAAATTCGAAGGGAGACAACTAGTACAAGCTGTCCTGACTAAAGGTGGTCTTCGCCTGCCAAAGGCTCTGGTGGTGACACCGTCTTAGGCTCCATGGTGACCTCCGTCCTGTCGTCCTGCTGGTCATTGTCTCGTTGCACCGAGATAGAAACGTTTGCCTGATGCCTCGGGACTCCTCACCTGCGCTTGCCCCTTTAGCACCAAAGAGGAAACAAGGACGCTGTGCTCGCTGGCGCCCGCCTGGCGCCCGCCTGGTCTTGGTCGTCATGGCTTACATCATTGGAACCTCGTGAGGTTCGCCTTGCCTTGATCTCTCCGTCCCTCGCGAGCCAGCCTAGTGAGGCTGCCCCCGAGGAGGTCTTGTGTCGTCCGCCTCGCGAGGCTTCGCCCCCCGCGAGGGTCTTGAACGTTTGTTGGTGAGGACGGGCCGTACTAGGCCACGAGTGGAGCAATGTCGTGGGACGCAGGCAGGCAAGTCTGGGGACCCCCGTTCCCAGAATGCCGACAGTAGCCCCAGGGCCCAAGGCGTGCTCAGACTTGGCTTCGAGGCGAAGCCAAAGGGCAAGTGCGGAGCACCGCGGGCCCCAATAGCCTGTGGCCTTGGTCGACGCGTGGCGATTGATTGGACGTGGGCATCTTTGCTTCCCCACGCTGCCTCGGCAAGTGCCCGTCTGACAGAAGGCTGGCGCGGGCAACTCGCCTTCATTGCTTTCTTCCATCTTGCTCCAGATCCCCTTTCTCGCCCCTCGCTTCCAAAATCTCCAGATCTGCTCCCATCCCCTTCTAAATCAGTGACCAATGGCGCCCCGAAAGGTTAAGGTTTCTTTGTCTCCCACCTGGTACGAGCCGGCTCTGGATGCGCCCAACGTCTCAGAGAAGAACCTTGCCGCCACGCGCCTACTGACGGCGGGAGAGAGCAACGAGAGGGGGAAGACCGAGCTCCGGGCTGGCTCTACCGTGTCGGAGCCTGCGGGAAGCACCTTCTTCCTCTTCTTCATGAGCAGCATCGTCGCGGGGCTGGTTCCCCCCTTCTCCGACTTCTTCTATGAGGTCCTCGGCCATTCCAGGCTGCAGGTGCTGCATCTTCATCCCAACTCTGTTCTCCTTCTGTCGATCTTCGCCTTCTACTGCGAGGTGTATGTCGGCGTGATGTCGTCCGTGGCTCTACTACGCCACTTGTTCTTCCTTCACATCAATGATGGTCGTACCTCCGGTTGTGCCAACTTAATCACAGCCAGCAAGGCCAACTCGATCTCGAAGGCTGGGAAGAAGGCCGACAGCTTCAGGAGCAAGTGGGTCATGATGGACGCCAAGTGTGTCCACGCACGCTTGGTGCTGCCAACGAAGATGCCCCAGTCTGACGCAGGGTGGTCTCGTGCGAAGCTCACTGATGACCGGGCGATGTCGGTGCTGGAGAAGATGAACGTCGACCTGAAGTCGGGCAACGTGAAGGCGGCGAAAGTGGCAGGGGCCATGCTCCTGAGGGAATTCCTGATGCTGCGCGTGGCCCCGCTTTAGGCGTGTTCGCTTGAGCCTGGAAGCCTTGCCTGATGAAGAGCTGGCTGCGGCTCTCTGCCTCCTGGTCAGGGATGACCAAGAATACCCACCGAGTGCCTTCATTCCCTTGTTCCGCCGCAAGGACGGGGCGCAGGTCGTGGCTGCCAGGCCAACATTTGATGGGCATGGGCTGGTGCTGCCAGCACCTCCTGCAGTCCCGGCTACGACGGCGCTGGTGGAAGTGTCTTCTGGCGACTCTCGCAAGGATGAGGAAGAGGAGGAAGATGAGGAGAGCGACTAGGAGGCGACCCCCGAGGGGATGGGGGAGACCTCCCCCTTCCGCAAGGCTGACCTCCTATGCACCATGCCTGACGACGACGACGAGACCGATGAACTCCAGAGGGGGGAGCCGCCCATGATCCCAATGAGGGGTAGGTCGGCGTTGGTTTCCTAAGATGATGCTCCTGTTCTGACACCACCTCGGGCTGCTTCCGGCCCGTCCGCTGCACCTTCTTCTCCTCCTGGATCCCGCGCGTCCGCACCTAGGACTTCAAGGCTATCCGGCTTCATGCTCAACAAGCGGAGGGATTGAACCGCGGTAGACCAATAAGTGCTCCTGCCCTGTGTTTGCTCTTGCTTCTAGTGCTTGACCTTGATGCTTCTCCGTTATGCGATTAGGTCGATGCCTGGAGCGAAGAAGAGGAAGGAGGAGGCGGTGGTGCTGCTCGGGACCAACCTGCCTGCTCCGGCTGTGTCTCCCTTCGTGGAGAAGGGCAGCGTTGGCACTCATGTCTCTCTGGCTCGGTCGACCTCACGAGGCCTGGGGGAGAATCCTCGGGAGGAGTCAGCCCCCATGGCCCCGCTGGCTCCGGAGGTACCGGTGTCCGGCTCAGCTGCTGAGGTCTCCAAGGCTCAGGAGCCCCCGGTCTCCCAGGCTATGGTGATGATACCTTCTCCTCCTGCTGCTGCTGCATCGCCGATTCCAGGTCCTTCCGCCTCCCCTGACGTCTTGGTGCGCGCTCTTTCTGAGATGACCCGACTGCGAGAAGTTCTCCAGGGCGCCGACCCCCAGCTGGTGGTTGTGCGCCTGGAGCTAGTGTCTGGCTGGCTCCATTCTGACGCGTCCATTCGGGCGGCGCTGAGCTAGGCCACGGCGACCTCCGAGAAGGAGAAGCAGGCCGCCGCCCAAGTAGTGGTTGCTCGCGAGGCAGCGCTAAAGGACGTCGAGGCCGCCCAGGATCGCTGCCGGGCGCTAGAGGCCGAGCTGAAGACCCTGCGCAATGGGCGTGCAGAAGAAGCCCGGGAAGACGCCATCAAGGGTCGCAATGCCGAGATGGAGTAGTCGGCGAAGGCGCGGGCCGCTGAGCGTGGCTGGCTGGAGGAGCTGGAGCAGAAGGTGAAGGCGGAGAAAGCCGAACTTGACGCCAAGGCGAAGGTTCTGGCCGAGGACCGCGCGACCTTCGTGCTCCTCGAGGAGAGGTCTCGCGTTGCACTGAAGGCACTCTATGAGAAGGGCTTGGAGAAGCCGCTGACCACCAACGAGGACGGCCCCACCCAGCTGCTTCCCTACTTGGTCGAGGCGCTTGAGGAAGTCATGAGCGGCATCGGCCCCATGGTAGAGGAAGAGGCTCATGTCCTTTCTTCAGCTGCGCTAACGCGCGTCTTCAGCCACCTCCATCTTCGCGATCCTACCGCCCGCCTTGACGAGCTGCTGGTGCTACTAACCCTGCAGCCCTGGCCGGTGGTACAGGTGAAGGCGACGCCACCAAGGAGGGAGCGCCTCTTGCGGGCTCCGTCGGTGTCCAGGGATGACTTGCTTGCGGCTCCTTTCCTTTTTAAACTCCTGCAACATGTACCGTGCCTCGTGGAGGCGTTTAAACTTGTGTTTGATACTCGGAGAACAATATGTCTTGTAATATTTGCTTTGAGATTTTGCAATTTCCTTCACATTTGCTTTATGTTCTACGTCGGCAGAGCCCGACCCCGTGCATACCTCAGCCGCCATTGGGTCGTCCGGATCACCAGGACGAGACCAAGGAGTGAGGGGCTACATGGCCAGTTAGGCTCCTGAGCTGCGATGCTCAGGAGTCCCCCTTGACACGCAAACAACTTATGGAAAGGAGATGCAAGGGTAGGTCTAGTGTTCTACGTTGGCAGAGCCCGACCCCGCGCATACCTCAACTGCCATTGGGCCGTCCGGATCACCAGGACGAGACCAAGGAGTGAGTGGCTACGTGGCCAGTTAGGCTCCTGAGTCGCGATGCTCAGGAGTCCCCCTTGACACTCAAACGACCTTCATACCTTTGTCCTCGCCGAGGCTCGGCTCGGGAGGGGCGCGCGATGACCAGGTCCGGGGGACCTGGCTGGGTGGCGTATGCTTGGGCGTGACCAAGCGCAGCCCCCGTGCCCAGCCCCCTCGCGCGACTCTCCCAGGGGGAGGTGTTGCGATGAGGACAGACACTGAGTCAAGGGCTCCCTGAGGTTGATACGGCCACGAGGCCACCCTTAGTTGTTTATCACCAGCGCGGAGCATAGCGCTTCCGCACTTTCATGGGCATAGCCGCTCCTCTGTAGTGTCGACGGCCAGCGCGGAGCATGGTGCTTCCACTGGTACGTGTGAGGGGACTCCCTACTGCGGAGAGCCCCAGGGGCATGTAGAGCCCCGCCCTGACACGTGGCTTGCATGGCAGGGCTAGACGAGGTGTGTCTGGGCACTCGTGAGCCAGTGCGGGACTCACGAGGCCCTACCTCAAGGTGGGTTGCGCCAGGTCTTGATTCTTGATGGCGGTGGTGGTCCTGCGAGATGGTTAGACAACCTGCGCTGAACGAATCTCCTGAGGTTATCGCATGAGAAGGCCAAGCACCAACGACCCCAGGATGTGACGCGAACGGGGCCGGCCCGCCAGACAGAGCTCAGCCATTGGATTTATCAACGCTGCAGGGACGGGCCCGAGCACAAACGCCGTGTCTAGCCTTCTTATGCGAAGGGCCCTGAAGAAGACGATCGGCGCGCGGCTCCAATGGTGGGCGGCAATCAAGTAGGCGAAGGAGTGCCGCTCTCCTGCGCCCCAGGCGCCTGTGCCGATCCTGACGTGGCTCCACTTGGGGTGCCGCTCTCCTGAGGCCCTGCACGGAGTAGCTGCTTCTTCTTCTTGGGGATGACCTCAGGAGGGTACTGCGCTGCATTGCTGTCGGGGTCTTCGATTGACGCTGCTTGGAAGGCGCGCTCGAGGGAGCACAATGCATCTCTTTCTTCGCAGGGGACTGTGATGATTCTGAAGGAAATATGGCCTAGAGGCAATAATAAAGTTATTATTTATTTCCTTATTTCATGACAAATGTTTATTATTCATGCTAGAATTGTATTAACCGGAAACATAATACATGTGTGAACACATAGACAAACAGAGTGTCACTAGTATGCCTCTACTTGACTAGCTCATTGATCAAAGATGGTTGTGTTTCCTAACCATAGACATGAGTTGTCATTTGATTAACGGGATCACATCATTAGGAGAATGATGTGATTGACTTGACCCATTCCGTTAGCTTAGCACTCGATCGTTTAGTATGTTGCTATTGCTTTCTTCATGACTTATACATGTTCCTATGACTATGAGATTATGCAACTCCCGTTTACCGGAGGAACACTTTGTGTGCTACCAAACGTCACAACGTAACTGGGTGATTATAAAGGTGCTTTACAGGTGTCTCCGATGGTACTTGTTGGGTTGGCGTATTTCGAGATTAGGATTTGTCACTCCGATTGTCGGAGAGGTATCTCTGGGCCCACTCGGTAATGCACATCACTATAAGCCTTGCAAGCATTGCAACTAATGAGTTAGTTGCGGGATGATGTATTATAGAACGAGTAAAGAGACTTGCCGGTAACGAGATTGAACTAGGTATTGAGATACCGACGATCGAATCTCGGGCAAGTAACATACCGATGACAAAGGGAACAACATATGTTGTTATGCGGTCTGACCGATAAAGATCTTCGTAGAATATGTGGGAGCCAATATGAGCATCCAGGTTCCGCTATTGGTTATTCACCGGAGATGTGTCTCGGTCATGTCTACATAGTTCTCGAACCCGTAGGGTCCGCACGCTTAAAGGTTCAATAACGGTTATATTATGAGTTTATGTGTTTTGATGTACCAAAGGAGTTCGGAGTCCCGGATGAGTTTGGGGTCATGACGAGGAGTCTCAAAATGCTCGAGACGTAAAGATTGATATATTGGACGACTATATTCGGACATCAGAAAGGTTCCGAGTGATTCGGCTATTTTCAGAAGTACCAGGGAGTTACGGGAATTCGTATTGGGCCTTAATGGGCCATACGGGAAAGGAGAGAAAGGCCTCAAAGGGTGGTCGCACCCCTCCCCATGGGCTGGTCCGAATTGGACTAGGGAGGGGGGCGCCCCCTTCCTTCCATCTCCTTTTCCCTTCCCTTCCCTTCCCTCTTACCCCTACTACTTGGAAGGGCTCCTAGTTCTACTAGGAAAGGGGGAATCCTACTCCCGGTGGGAGTAGGACTCCCCTAGGGCGCGCCATAGACAGGGCCAGCCCTCCCCCTCCTCCACTCCTTTATATACCGGGGCAGGGGCACCCCATAGACACAACAATTGATCATTGATCTCTTAGCCGTGTGAAGTGCCCCCCTCCACCATAATCCACCTCGATAATACTGTAGCGGTGCTTAGGTGAAGCCCTGCGTCGGTAGAACATCCACATCGTCACCACGTCGTCGTGCTGACGAAACTCTCCCTCAACACTCGGCTGAATCGGAGTTCGAGGGACGTCATCGGGCTGAACGTGTGCTGAACTCGGAGGTGTCGTACGTTCGGTACTTGATCGATCGGATCATGAAGACGTACGACTACATCAACCGTGTTGTGCTAACTGTTCCGCTTTCGGTCTACGAGGGTACGTGGACAACACTCTCCCCTCTCTTTGCTATGCATCACCATGATCTTGCGTGTGCGTAGGAATTTTTTTGAAATTACTACATTCCCCAACAGTGGCATCCGAGCCTGGTTTTATGCGTTGATGTTATATGCATGAGTAGAAGACAAGTGAGTTGTGGGTGATATAAGTCATACTGCTTACCAGCATGTCATACTTTTGTTCGGCGTTATTGTTGGATGAAGCGGCCCGGACAGACATTACGCGTACGCTTATGCGAGATTGGTTCTACCGACGTGCTTTGCACACAGGTGGCTGGCGGGTGTCAGTTTCTCCAACTTTAGTTGAACTGAGTGTGGCTACGCCCGGTTCTTGTGAAGGTTAAAACAGCACCAACTTGACAAACTATCGTTGTGGTTTTGATGCGTAGGTAAGAACGGTTCTTGCTAAGCCCGTAGGAGCCACGTAAAACTTGCAACAACAAAGTAAAAGACGTCTAACTTGTTTTTGCAGGGCATGTTGTGATGTGATATGGTCAAGACGTGATGAGATATAAGTTGTTGTATAAGATGACCATGTTTTGTTGAAGTTATCGGCAACTGGCAGAAAGCCTTATTGTTATCTCTTTATTGCATAAGATGCAAGCGCCAAATAATTGCTTTACTTTATTGCTATGCGATAGCAATAGTTGCAAGAGAAATAGTTGGCGAGACGACCATGTGACGACACATTGATATAGATCAAGATGATGGAGATCATGGTGTCATGCCCATGATGATGGAAATCATGATGGTGCTTTGGATATGGAGATCAAAGGCACAAGATGATGATGGCCATATCATGTCACATATTTTGATTGCATGTGATCGTTATCTTTTATGCATCTTATCTTGCTTTGATTGACGGTAGCATTATAAGATGATCTCTCACTAAATTTCAAGATAAAAGTGTTCTCCCTGAGTATGCACCGTTGCCAAAGTTCGTCGTGCCCAAACACCACGTGATGATCGGGTGTGATAAGATCTACGTCCATCTACAACGGGTGCAAGCCAGTTTCGCACACGCAGAATACTCAGGTTAAACTTGACGAGCCTAGCATATGCAGATATGGCTTCGGAACACTGAGACCGAAAGGTCGAGCGTGAATCATATAGTAGATATGATCAACCTAGTGATGTTCACCATTGAAAGCTACTCCATTTCATGTGATGATAGGTTATGGTTTAGTTGATCTGGATCACGTGATCACTTAGATGATTAGAGGGATATCTATCTAAGTGGGACTTCTTAAGTAATATGATTAATCGAACTTTAATTTATCATGAACTTAGTCCTGGTAGTATTAGCATATCTATGTTGTAGATCTATAGCTCGCGATGCTGCTCCCCATTTAATTTTGATATGTTCCTAGAGAAAACTATGTTGAAAGATGTTAGTAGCAATGATGCGGATTGGATCCGTGATCTGAGGTTTATCCTCATTGTTGCACAAAAGAATTATGTCCTTGATGCACCGCTAGGTGACATACCTATTGCAGGAGCAGATGCAGACGTTATGAACGTTTTTGACAAAAGCTCGGTATGATGACTACTTGATAGTTAAGTGCACCATGCTCTACGGCTTAGAATCGGGACTTCAAAGATGTTTTGAACGTCATGGACCATATGAGATGTTCCAGGATTTGAAGTTAATATTTGAAGCAAATACCCGAGTTGAGAGATATGAAGTCTCCAACAAGTTGTATAGCTAAAAGATGGGGGAGAATAGTTCAAGCAGTGAGCATGTGCTCAGATTGTCTGGGTACTACAATCGCTTGAATCAAGTGGGAGTTAATCTTCCAGATAAAATAGTGATTGATAGAATTCTCTAGTCACCATCACCAAGTTAGTAGAACTTCGTGATGAACTATAATATGCAAGGGATGAAGAAAACAATTCCCAAGCTCTTCGCGATGCTGAAATCCACGAAGGTGGAAATCAAGAAAAACATCAAGTGTTGATGGTTGACAAGACCACTAGTTTCAAGAAAAAAGGGGCAAAGGGAAGAAAGGGAACCTCAAGAAAAAATGGCAAGAAAGTTGCTGCTTGAGTGAAGAAGCCCAAGTCTGGACCTAAGCCTGAGACTAAGTGCTTCTACTGCAAAGGGACTAGTCACTGGAAGCGGAACTACCCCAAGTAATTGGCGGATAAGAAGGATGGCAAAGTGAACATAGGTATATTTGATATACATGTTATTGATGTGTACTTTACTAGTGTTTATAGCAACCCCTCGGTATTTGATACTAGTTCAGTTGCTAAGAGTAGTAACTCAAAACGGGAGTTGCAGAATGAACAGAGACTAGTTAAAGGGCAAGGTGACGATGTGCGTTGGAAGTAGTTCCAAGATTGATATGATCATCATCGCACACTCCCTATACATTCGGGATTAGTCTTGAAACTAAATAAGTGTTATTTGGTGTTTGCGTTGAGCATGAATATGATTTGATCATGTTTGTTGCAATACGGTTATTCATTTAAATTAGAGAATAATTGTTGTTCTATTTACATGAATAAAACCTTTTATGGTCATACACCCAATAAAATGGTTTGTTGGATCTCGATCGTAGTGATACACATATTCATAATATTAAAGCCAAAAGATGCAAAGTTAATAATGACAGTGCAACTTATTTGTGGCACTGCCGTTTAGGTCATATTGGTGTAAAGCGCATGAAGAAACTCCAAGTTGATGGACTTTTGGAATCACTTGATGCTTGCGAACCATGCCTCATGGGCAAGATGTGTAAGACTCCGTTCTCCGGAACAATGGAGCGAGCAACTGACTTATTGGAAATAATACATACTGATGTATGCGGTCCGATGAGTGTTAAGGCTCACGGCAAGTATCGTTATTTTCTGACCTTCACAGATGATTTGAGCAGATATGGGTATATCTACTTGATGAAACACAAGTCTAAAACATTTGAAAAGTTCAAAGAATTTGAGAGTGAAGTGGAGAATCATCGTAACAAGAAAAATATAAGTTTCTACGATATGATCGCAGAGGTAAAATATTTGAGTTACGAATTTGGCCTTCAGTTAAAACAATGTGAAATAGTTTCACTACTCACGCCACTTGGAACACCATAGTGTAATGGTGTGTCTGAACGTCATAACCGTACTTTATTAGATATGGTGCGATCTATGATGTCTCTTATCGATCTACCACTATCGTTTTGGGGTTATGCATTAGAGAGCTACATTCACGTAATAGGGCACCATCTAAATCCGTTGAGACGACACTGTATGAACTATGGTTTGGCAAGAAACCTAAGCTGTCGTTTCTTAAAGTTTGAGGTTGCAATGCTTATGTGAAAATGTTTTCAACCTGATAAGCTCAAACCCAAATCGGAGAAGTGCGTCTTCATAGGATACCCAAAAGAGAATGTTGGGTACACCTTCTATCACAGATCCGAAGGAAAGATATTCGTTGCTGAGGATGGATCCTTTCTAGAGAAGGAGTTTCTCTCGAAAGAAGTGAGTGGGAGGAAAGTAGAACTTGATGAGGTAATTGTACCTGCACCCTTATTGGAAAGTAGTTCATCACAGAATTTTGTTCCTATGACTACTACACCAATTAGTGAGGAAGATAATGATGATGATCATGTAACTTTAGATCAAGTTACTACCAAACCTCGTAGGTAAACCAGAGTGAGGTCTGCACCAGAGTGGTACAGTAATCCTGTTCTGGAGGTCATGTTACTTGACCATGACGAACCTACGAACTATGAGGAAGTGATGATGAGCCCAGATTCCGCACAAAGGTTTGTGGCCATGAAATCTGAGATGGGATCCATGTATGAGAACAAAGTGTAGACTTTGGTTGACTTGCCCGATGATCGGCAAGCCATAGAAAATAAATGGATCTTCAAGAGGAAGACATATGCTGATAGTAGTGTTACTATGTTCAAAGCTAGACTTGTCGAAAAAGGTTTTTGACAAAGTTCAAGGTGTTGACTACAATGAGAGTTTCTCACTCATATCTATGCTTAAGTCTGTCCGAATCATGTTAGCAATTGCCGCATTTTATGGAATCTGGCAAATGGATAAACAAAAGTGCATTCCTTAATGGATTTATTAAAGAAGAGTTGTATATGATGCAACCAGAAGGTTTTGTCAATCCTAAAGGTGCTAACAAAATGTGCAAGCTCCAGCGATCCATCTGTGGACTGGTGCAAGCATCTCAGAATTGGAATATATGCTTTGATGAGTTGATCAAAGCATATAGTTTTATACAGACTTGCGGTGAAGCCTGTATTTATAAGAAAGTGAGTGGGAGCACTACAACATTTCTGATAAGTATATGTGAATGACATATTGTTGATCGGAAATAATGTAGAATTATTCTGCAAAGCATAAAGGAGTGTTTGAAAGGAGTTTTTCAAAGAAAGACCTCGAAGAAGCTGCTTACATATTGAGCATCAAGATCTATAGAGATAAATCAAGACGCTTGATAAGTTTTTTCAATGAGTACATACCTTGACAAGATTTTGAAGTAGTTCAAAATGGAACAGTCAAAGAAAGAGTTCTCGCCTGTGTTACAAGGTGTGAAATTGAGTAAGACTCAAAGCCCGACCACGGTAGAAGATAGAAAGAGAATGAAAGTCATTCCCTATGCCTTGGCCATATGTTCTATAAAGTATGCCATGCTGTGTACCAGATCTATTGTATACCCTACCACTGAGTTTGGCAAGGGAGTACAATAGTGATCTAGGAGTAGATCACTGGACAGCGGTAAATATTGTCCTTAGTGGAGTAAAGGATATGTTTCTCAATTATGGAGGTGACAAAAAGGTTCGTCGTAAAGGGTTACGTCGATGCAAGTTTTTGACACTAATCCAGATGATTCTAAGTCTCAATCTGGATACATATTGAAAGTGGGAGAAATTAGCTAGAGTAGCTCCATGCAGAGCATTGTTGACATAGAAATTTGCAAAATACATGCGGATCTGAATGTGGCAGACCCGTTGACTAAACTTCTCTCACAAGCAAAACTTGATCACACCGTAGTATTCTTCGGGTGTTAATCACATAGCGATGTGAACTAGATTATTGACTCTAGTAAACCCTTTGGGTGGTGGTCACATGACGATGTGAACTATTGGTGTTAAATCACATGGTGATGTGAACTAGATTATTGACTCTAGTGCAAGTGGGAGACTGAAGGAAATATGCCCTAGAGGCAATAATAAAGTTATTATTTATTTCTTTATTTCATGATAAATGTTTATTATTCATGCTAGAATTGTATTAACCGGAAACATAATACATGTGTGAATACATACACAAACAGAGTGTCACTAGTATGCCTCTACTTGACTAGCTCATTGATCAAAGATGGTTGTGTTTCCTAACCATAGACATGAGTTGTGATTTGATTAACGGGATCACATCATTAGGAGAATGATGTGATTGACTTGACCCATTCCGTTATCTTAGCACTCGATCGTTTAGTATGTTGCTATTGCTTTCTTCATGACTTATACATGTTCCTATGACTATGAGATTATGCAACTCCCGTTTACCAGAGGAACACTTTATGTGCTACCAAATGTCACAACGTAACTGGGTGATTATAAAGGTGCTCTACAGGTGTCTACAAAGGTACTTGTTGGGTTGGCGTATTTCGAGATTAGGATTTGTCACTCCGATTGTCGGAGAGGTATCTCTGGGCCCACTCGGTAATGCACATCACTATAAGCCTTGCAAGCATTGCAACTAATGAGTTAGTTGCGGGATGATGTACTATAGAACGAGTGAAGAGACTTGCCGGTAACGAGATTGAACTAGGTATTGAGATACCGACGATCGAATCTCGGGCAAGTAACATACCGATGACAAAGGGAACAACATATGTTGTTATGCGGTCTGACCGATAAAGATCTTCGTAGAATATGTGGGAGCCAATATGAGCATCCAGGTTCCGCTATTGGTTATTGACCGGAGATGTGTCTCGGTCATGTCTACATAGTTCTCGAACCCGTAGGGTCCGCATGCTTAAAGGTTCGATGACGGTTATATTATGAGTTTATGTGTTTTGATGTACCAAAGGAGTTCGGAGTCCCGGATGAGTTCGGGGTCATGACGAGGAGTCTCAAAATGCTCGAGACGTAAAGATTGATATATTGGACGACTATATTTGGACATCAGAAAGGTTCCGAGTGATTCGGCTATTTTCAGAAGTACCAGGGAGTTACGGGAATTCGTATTGGGCCTTAATGGGCCATACGGGAAAGGAGAGAAAGGCCTCAAAGGGTGGTCGCACCCCTCCCCATGGGCTGGTCCGAATTGGAAAAGGGAGGGGGGCGCCCCCTTCCTTCATTCTCCTTTTCCCTTCCCTTTCCTTCCCTCCTACTCCTACTACTTGGAAGGGCTCCTAGTTCTACTAGGAAAGGGGGAATCCTACTCCCGGTGGGAGTAGGACTCCCCTAGGGCGCGCCATAGAGAGGGCCGGCCCTCCCCCTCCTCCACTCCTTTATATACGGGGGTAGGGGAGCACCCCATAGACACAACAATTGATCATTGATCTCTTAGTCGTGTGCGGTGCCCCCCTCCACCATAATCCACATCGATAATACTGTAGCGGTGCTTAGGCGAAGCCCTGCGTCGGTAGAACATCAACATCGTCACCACGCTGTCGTGCTGACGAAACTCTCCCTCAACACTTGGCTGGATCGGAGTTCGAGGGACGTCATCGGGCTTAACGTGTGCTGAACTCGGAGGTGTCATATGTTCGGTACTTGATCGGTCGGATCGTGAAGACATACGACTACATCAACCGCGTTGTGCTAACGCTTCCGCTTTCAGTCTATGAGGGTATGTGGACAACACTCTTCCCTCTCGTTGCTATGCATCACCATGATCTTGCGTGTGCGTAGGAATTTTTTTGAAATTACTACGTACCCAACAGATTCTGCCGCTCCCTGGCATCTTGAGGATGTTGTAGCCGTGGTGTGTCACTACCATGAACTTGCCCAGGGCCGGATACCCGCGGATGGCATTGTATGGCAGACGGATGTAGCCGTGATGTATGGCAGCTCGGTGCGGTAGTTGTCATGCTGTCCGAAGGTGACAGGGAGGTGGACCTGCCCTATCGGCGTGGTGGAACCGTCGGTCACTCCTGAGAAGGGCTTGGTAGGCTGAAGCTGATCGTAGGGCACTTGAAGGCTGTCGAACATCTCGACGGACAGGACGTTAAGCCCTGCGCCGCCGTCAATGAGGGTCTTGGTGACTTGTACGTTGCTGATGACGGGTGAGCAAAGCATAGGGAGGGCGCCAGCGGTGGCCATGCACTTGAGCTGATCTGCCGAACTGAAGGTGATGGCGCACTTGGACCACCTAAGCGGGCATGTGGCCTCAAGCCTGGGGAGGACTGCATTCACCTCACGATCAAACTGCTTGAAAATTTGCTGGGAGGCTGGGGCTTGATCCCCGCCCAAGATGCAGGCGATATCTCGCAGCTCCTGGAAGCCCCCAGCCCGCTCGTCCTGATGGTGGTCGTCGTTCCTTCTTGGTGGTGGTGGCAGCGGATGGGGACCAGCGTCCTCGCGAGGCTAATCCCTCCAGGCGTCTTCGCGAGGTTGGTCCTGCCAGCGGTCCTTGCGAGGCCGGTCGCGCCACTCCTGGCGAGGGCCACGGTCGTCCCACCGTCCTCCGCCACGTCCTCCTCCGCCGTCGTAGCCCCGGTCGTTGCGCTCGGGGCATCGACCGAGGCGTCCGTCCCGAATGGCCCTAAGCTCTTGACGGTCATTAGTGTTGTGGCTGTGAACATTGTGGAAGGTGCAGAATGGTCGGCTTCTCTTGGATGACTCAGGCTAGTCGCGGCCGCGCTTCGTCTCTGGCTCTGCCGCGAGCACGGCCACCCCCTTGCGCTTCACGTCCTTGCCCTTGGCCTTCTTCTCCTCAGGGTCGGCAGCCGGGAGCTCGAGGAGCGGAAGGCGCCCTTCCTTAGCCTTTGCGCACTTGGTCGCCAGGTTGAACAACTCCAAAGACGAGCACAGTTCCTCGTAGATGGCGAGCTCCTCCTTCATCTTGACGTCTGCTACCTCTTGAGCACTGCGTTGGTTTTCCCTTGAAGAGGAAAGGGTGATGCAGTAAAGTAGCGTAAGTATTTCCCTCAGTTTTCTAGAACCAAGGTATCAATCCAGTAGGAGATCATGCACGAGTCCCTCGCACCTACACAAACAAATAAGAACCTCGCAACCAACGCGATAAAGGGGTTGTCAATCCCTCAACGGTCACTTACGAGAGTGAGATCTGATAGATATGATAAGATAATATTTTTGGTATTTTTATGATAAAGAGAAATAAAGATGCAAAGTAAAAATAAAAGTCAAAAGAAATAACTAAGTGTAGGAAGATTAATATGATGGAAAATAGACCCGGGGCCATATGTTTCACTAGTGGCTTCTCTCAAGAGCATAAGTATTACGGTGGGTGAACAAATTACTGTTGAGCAATTGATAGAATTGAGCATAGTTATGAGAATATCCAGGTATGATCATGTATATAGGCATCACGTCCGTGACAAGTAGACCGACTCCTGCCTGCATCTACTAATATTACTCCACACATCGCCCGCTATCCAGCATGCATCTAGAGTATTAAGTTCATAAGAACATAGTAATGCTTTAAGTAAGATGACATGATGTAGAGGGATAAACTCATGCAATATGATATAAACCCCATCTTTTTATCCTCGATGGCAACAATACAATACGTGCCTTGCTGCCCCTGCTGTCATTGGGAAAGGACACCGCAAGATTGAACCCAAAGCTAAGCACTTCTCTCATTGCAAGAAAGATCAATCTAGTAGGCCAAACCAAACTGAGAATTCGAAGAGACTTGCAAAGATAACCAATCATACATAAAAGAATTCAGAGGAGATTCAAATATTGTTCATAGATAATCTTGATCATAAACCCACAATTCATCGGTCTCAACAAACACACCGCAAAAGAAGATTACATCGAATAGATCTCCATGAGAATCGTGGAGAACATTGTATTAAGATCCAAATATTGAGAAGAAGCCATCTAGCTAATAACTATGGACCCGAAGGTGTGAGGTAAACTACTCACACATCATTGGAGAGGCTATGGTGTTGATGTAGAAGCCCTCCATGATCAATGCCCCCTTCGGCGTAGAGCCGGAAAAGGCCCCAAGATGGGATCTCATGGGTACAAAAGGTTGCGGTAGTGGAAATAGGTTTTTGGCTCCATATCTAATAGTTTGGGGGTACGTTGGTATATATAGGAGGAAGAAGTACGTCAGTGGAGCAACATGGGCCCCACGAGGGTGGATGGCGCGCCTAGAGGGTAGGCGCGCCCCCTGCCTCGTGCTCTCCTGGTTGATTTTTTGACGTAGACTCCATGTCCTCTGGATCATATTTGTTCCAAAAATCACGTTCCCGAAAGTTTCATTCCATTTGGACTCCGTTTGATATTCTTTTTCTGCGAAACACTGAAATAGGAAAAAAAACAGCAATTTGGGCTGGGCCTCCGATTAATAGGTTAGTCCCAAAAATAATATAAAAGTCTATAATAAAGCCCATTAAACATCCAAAACAGAATATAATATAGCATGGAACAATAAAAAATTATAGATACGTTGGTGACATATCAACGTCGCAGACGCCATCGGAAAACGCGGAGATGATGGCCTCGTCCGTCACCTTGGGGATCTTGAGGCGAACGTTGTTGAAGCGCTAGACGTACTTCTGGAGGGTCACCCGCGGCGCAGGTCACCCGCGGCCGGAGGGCGGTCGCGAGTGCCCTGGAAGTTGGCGACAAAGCGGTCACGCATCTCGTTCCAGGAGGAGATGGAGCCTGGGGTAGGTTCAGGAGCCACGAACGAGCGCCATCCTTGAGAGCCATGGGGAACCAGTTTGCCATGACTTTCTCGTCGCCGTGGGCTGCCTCGATGCTCAGCTCGTAGAGCTGCAGGAACTCTGCAGGGTCGGGGGTGCCGTCATAGCGAGGAGGCAGGTCTGGCTTGAACTTGCCCGGCCACGCGATGCTACGCAGCTCAGGGGTGAAGGCGCAGCAGCCGGCGGTGGCCACCGGGACCCTTTGCTGATGTGGAGCCTGCCCTTGATGCCCACGCACCGCCACCGCAGGCGGCGCACGGTCTTGTCGTAGTGGTGCTGGGAGCACGGGAGTGTTTTCTTGCGGACGGGGAACTTCTTGGCAGCTTCCTTCTTCGCGCACGGGCGCTTGACGTGGTGGGTCGCACCGGGGGCCCGCACGCCTGGGCACTAGGACGCCGTCTTGTTGCGGAGGTGGTGGTGGTGGCGCTCCATGAGCCACCTCGCCCGCAACTGGCGGAGGGCGAGGCAGCGAGAGGGATAACGCAGGGGAGCCCCCCGCGGCGCTGACGAGCTCGGCGATGCGGTCCAGCCAGTCCTCATAGAGGTCGTCGATGGGGCAGTAGAGCAGGAGTTCGCGTGCCATGAGCAACGCGGCCTGTGCGTCCATGGGAGCACGACGAGCGTGAGACGACGAGCCGGCCGGGGTCAGCGGCGGAGTGGTGGTGCGGTTGTCCCGCCGCACCGAGGGCTGCAGCGAGGATGCTTGCTGCTTGTTTCCCGCCGGGCCGGTGGCGGCGTTGGCGGCAGGTGACAGAGAGCGACGGGGAGGTCCGCCGAAGGGAGCCGACTGAGCAACACGAGCGGTGAGGGCAGCCCTACGCTCAGCGCTAGCTCGGCGAGCATCCGCCATGGATGCGACGAAGCGACGGGACGCGGATCGATGGAAGGAAACATTCGGCGCACCCCTACCTGGTGCACCAAATGTCCGATTTCGGGTTCCGGCAAAACCCTTGACGTTCGAAGACTGGGGTGCGCATGAAGATTTCCCCCTACCTAATCATGCCCTCAACCTCACCGTGATCTCAAAGCCTATCTCAGCGAACACGCAACACAAGGGACACAAGATTTATACTGGTTCGGGCCATCGTTGTGTTGTAATACCCTACTCCACTATGGTGTGGTGGATTGCCTCTTGGGCTGAGGATGAACAGTACAAGGGGAAGAATAGCCTCCTAAGGAGAGGTGTTCTTGTGCTTGGTGGGTGTGAGGATGGAGTGGATCCAGTCCAAGATGAGATGAGCCCATAGATCCGATGAGTCCCTGGATCAGTTGGTGGCTAGTCCTATTTATGGAGGCCCTGGTCCTCTCCCCAAATATTGAGCGGGAAGGGAGCCAACAACTACCAAATTCGAAGGGAGACAACTAGTACAAGCTATCCTGACTAAAGGTGGTCTTCGCTTGCCAAAGGCTCTGGTGGTGATGCCGTCTTGGGCTCCACAGTGACCTCCGTCCTGCCGTCCTACTGGTCTTGGTCTCGTTGCACCGATATAGAAACCTTTGCCTGGTGCCTCGGGACTCCTCGCCTGCACTTGCCCCTTTAGCACCAAAGAGTAAACGAGGACGATGTGCTCGCTCGCGCCCGCCTGGTCTTGGTCGTCATGGCTTACGTCATTGGAACCTCGTGAGGTTCACCTTGCCTTGATCTCTCCGCCCCTCGCGAGCCAGCCTGGTGAGGCTGCCCCCGAGGAGGTCTTTTGCCATCCTCCTCGTGAGGCTTGGCCCGTCGCGAGGGTCTTAAGAGTTTTTGGGTGAGGACGGGCCGTACTGGGCCATGAGTGGAGCCACGCCATGGGCCGCAAGTAGGCAAGTCTGGGGACCCCCGTTCCCAGAACGCCGACAGTGGGATCCCTTCCCGCCTAACATTTGGTAAGAGGACTAACACTACAAAAAAAATACACTTTTGTGATGATACGTGTTTGTCACAGTAGGTCGCATTTTTTGTCATGCATGTACATCCATGACAAATTTATGACAGAATCAAGATAGTCATACCTGTGCTGTCGTAGAAGTGTTCCATGACATTACCCAAATTATCATCACGGAAGTGTCCACTTCCATGATGATAAATCACGCGTCACAGAAGTGCTTTCATCAAGGGTTACCGACACGTGGCATCCACCATAACGGAACGCCGTTAAGCTATCGGGTCGGGTTTTGGATCCGATAACCCGTTAATAGCCCCAACCAATGGGGATTTTCCACGTGTAAAATCATCATTGGCTAGAGGAAACACGTGTCGGCTCATCGTTGAGACAGATGTCATCCACTTATTGGACAGAAGGTGCCTATGATACGTCGACACGTGGCACGGCCCAACAATGGCCCATTCCTGTGAAAAGGCCGGCATGTTTAACTTGGTCAAAAGCTGGCGGGCCGGCCCATGGAAAGCCTATTAACGACATGTTCGCATATAGCCCATTTACAGCCCGCTAACCCAAGACTCGTTACGCCCTATCCAAATTAGGCCCAGTAGCGTCATCTGGGCCATCCAATATGATTCCAGCCCGTTTTCACTTCTGGCCCATGTATAACCCATGACGTCTTTCGGCCCATATGAGTCCCTTTGTAACTCTTGGCCCATTAGCGGCCCGTGCTGAAATTAGCCCGTAATAAATAGTGTATTACTTTACACCCATTAACGGCCCGTGGTGAAATTGGCCCGTAATGAACAGTGTATCACTTTATACCCATTAAAGGACTGTTATTCCGTTGGGCCGTTTCTAGCCCAAGTTAACTTTCGGCCTTCTGAGGGCCCATTTATTATTGGGCTCATTTGTAGCATTCGGTTATTTATGGCCCGTTACTGTCATTTTCTGCTTGTGGGCCAAATTCAGCCAGTCATTACAGTCGGCCCGTTTGTGGACCGTTAGTTTGTTGGGCCATTTTCATAGCATCACCAAATATGGCCTATTAACGGCGGATACGTCTCCGTCGTATCTACTCTTCCAAACACTTTTGCCCTTGTTTTGGACTCTAACTTGTATGATTTGAATGGAACTAACCCGGACTGACGCTATTTTCAGCAGAATTGCCATGATGTTGTTTTATGTGCAGAAAAAAAATATTCTCAGAATGACCTGAAACTCCACGGAACATCTTAGAAAAGACAATAAAAAATCCTCGCCAAAGATGAAGACCAGGGGGTCCACACCCTGTCCACGAGGGTGGGGGCGCCCCCCCCCTTAGGGCGCGCCCCCTACCTTGTGGGCCCCCTGGATGCCCTCCGACGCCAATTCCAACTCTATATATCTGCTTTCGGAGAGAAAAAAAATCAGAGAGAAGAAATCATCACGTTTTACGATACGGAGCCGCCGCCAAGCCCTAAAACCTCTTGGGAGGGCTGATCTAGAGTCCGTTCGGGGCTCCGAAGAGGGGAATTCGTCGCCATCGTCATCATCAACCATCCTCCATCACCAATTTCATGATGCTCACCGCCGTGCATGAGTAATTCCATCGTAGGCTTGCTGGACGGTGATGGGTTGGATGAGATTTATCATGTAATCGAGTTAGTTTTGTTAGGGTTTGATCCCTAGTATCACTACAAAAAATACACTTCCGTGATGATACGTGTTTGTCAAAGTAGGACGCTTTTTTGTCATGCATGTACATCCATGACAAATTTATGACAGAGTCAAGATAGTCATACATGTGCTGTCGTAGAAGTGTTCCATGACATTACCAAAATTATCATCATGGAAGTGTCCACTTCCATGACGATAAATCGCGTGTCACGGAAGTGCATTCATCAAGGGTGACCAAAACGTGGCATCCACCGTAACGGAACACTGTTAAGCTATCGGGTCAGGTTTTGGATCCGATAACCCGTTAACAGCCCCGACCAATGGGAAATTTCCACGTGTAAAATTCTTATTGGCCGGACGAAACACGTGTCAGCTCGTCAGTGGGTCAGATAGGCGCCTATGATACGTCGACACGTGGAATGGCCCAATAGAGGCCCATTCCTGTGAAAAGGCCGGCCCGTTTGACTTGGTCAAAAGCTGGCGGCCCGGCCCATGGAAAGCCTGTTAACGGCATGTTCGAATATAGCCCATTTACAGCCCGCTAACACATGGCCCGTTACGCCCTATCTGAATTAGGCCCAGTAGCGTCATCTAGGCCATCCAATATGATTCCAGCCAGTTTTCACATCTGGCCCATGTATGGCCCATGACATCTTTTGGCCCATATGAGGCCCTATGTAACTCTTGGCCTACTAACGGCCCGTGGTGAAACTGGCCCGTAATGAACAGTGTATCACTTTACACCCATTAATGGCCCATGGTGAAACTGGCCCGTAATGAACAGTGTATCACTTTATACCCATTAACGACCCGTTATTCCGTTGGGACGTTTCCAGCCCATGTTATATTTCGGCCTTCTCAGAGACCATTTATTCTAGGGCTCATTTCCAGCATTCGTTTACTTACGACCCGTTACTGTCATTTTCTGCTTGTGGGCCAAATTCAGCCAGTGGTTACAGTCGGCCCGTTTGTGGTCCGTTAATACGTTGGGCCGATTTCATAGCGTCATCAAATACGACCTATTAACGATGGCCCGTTATGGTCGGCCCATGAACGGACGATTCTAACTCTAGCCCATTTACGGCCATAATGCGGTTTGTTTGGCCAATCGATTATACGGCCCGTATAAGGCCCATTGATAATACAGCCCACAGAAGGCCCATTGTTTCTACGGCCCATAGAAGGCCCACTATTTCTACGGCCAGTAGGAGGCCTAGTGTCACTACAGTAAATATTAGCCCATGGTTATTGTGGCCTAGTTTTAAAAAATAGGTTATTGCAGCCACTAGCTAACCGCGGAAAAAGAACTGCAATGACTACAAGCAAACAAATAAACAAGCCAACAAGGAAATAAATAAGCAAGAAACTAACGCTAGGCTATCATGGCGATTACACATATTACATCCACTGGGCATCATAGTTCGCCACCAGTGCAAATATAGGGAACAAAGCAGCATATCATATACACTGGTTGTCAAAGTTGGCGACCAGCGCAAATAAACGCCGCAGCAAAACAAATCCAGAACTGAAACCACTTCAGAAGATCTCAAGAAACAATATCCTGGGTACCCATAATGCTGGCAAGATGCTTAGCAAGCTTATTAACTTTCTCTTTTTTGGCGCTTAAATCCTCCAGCGCTTGCTGTTGCACCAGAAAATATGCATCTGAATTTTGCAGGGACTTCCTCAGTCCTTCAGCTTCCTGTAATAGCACATCTGATCGATATCTTTCAACTTGAAGTTGAGACTCAAGAAGACAAACTGATTCAGGCAACGAGTTTGAAGAGCTTGTGCTAGTAGTAGTGGCCAGTAACTCGAACACTACATCAAGACAGGACTTTTGGGTTCCCTCACTGTCGTCAAGATAGTTTTTATCAGCTTTCTTGGAGACCAATAGGGATGTCTCACTATCTTGAACCTTATCTGCATTACTTCCTTTACCATTAGATAATGCGGTACTATTCTCCAATATTTTGTCGGCATTCTAAAAGAGAAACAAGCAGACACATCACATGTTTACCATGTTGTATATGAAACTCATTTTGGTAAGTGAGTTCAGTAGTAAAGTGCATAGGATAACAGCATGAAACAAACATATATCTATGGACCATGGTCACTTTATGGTCTATATCATTCTAGTTTTTGTTGCCAAATCAAGATAGAGACATAGTTCAAATAATATTTGTTCAAGACAAAGCAGAATAGACATAATATAAGTGTGGGTAACTATAGAGCAATAACAACACTTGTAATGTGCATGACATGAGAACATAATTGTTTATTTAATTGAAACTGAAATCTACATAGAGCAGGTTACAACAGAAAACCAGTTAAAGAAACAGGTTTAAAACATACCTATTGCACCATTGGAGTTTCAATTCCATCCTTCAAATTTGAAAATAGTTGGTATGAGTAAATACAGTCATGCAAGAGCAAAGGAGTATGAACCATAGCTACAGAACCTGACCTGAGAACAAATCTTCTTCTCCTTTAAGCGTTGAGTTGGGATTCAGAGTGGTGGTCCTCGTGCTTTGGGCACTGCAGTTCCCTTACAAACTGCTAGTGTTTGGGTGCTCTGTGGTGGAGACAGTGCTCTGTCAACTGGAACTGGGTTACTATCTGTCGGAGTTGGGGTTAGAAGGGGTGTAGCTGGTTCTCCGTCCAATTCGGTAGGGGTACAATCTGCGATAGTCTGGGTTATGTGTGGTGGATCTGGTCCTTGGGCAAGTACAACCGTGGTTCTATCTGCATCAACTGGTGGCACTATCTTTTCTGAAGACTGTGTTGTTACTCCCTTAGATACTGTCATCACGCTCTCCAATTCAAATGGTTGATAAACAAGAAAAGTAATTGAAAGTATAGACATTGTATGATAGACAGGTGCAATGGATAGTGGGGAATAAAAGAGGGCATGAAATAATTCATATTTATGTTGTCTAACCAAACAGGATAGCATGACACAATTTCACATATATGATGGCTAACTAAACAGGATAGCATGACACAATTTCACATTATGATGGCTAACTAAAAAAGATGGAAAGACATAGTTCAAAATATGAGACTATGTAAACAGGATGACATGACATAACTATATAATGTGTTTATTAAATAGGTTGGCATGCCATAATTCACATACATTCACGGATAGAATGCCATAATTCAAAATATGATGACTGTAAACACTAAACAGGATGAGATGATATAACTATATGATGTCTTTATTAAATGGGTTGCCATGCCATAATTAAGATAGATGATGTGTATGTACTATGTAAACATGATGGCATGATATAATTCAAATATATGATTTATATAGTAAGCAAGTAAGTAGATGGCAATCCATATATGATGTAAAAACTAAGCAATGCAAGACAACATAAATGACATGGGTAATATAACCCTGCCAAGTTTGAGCATAGACCTCAGGGGGAAAATAGGACTGGTCATCAGTCTCTGAATCCTCCTCTGAGGAGCTCTCTGTAACCAGCAAGATGTCTGCTTCAGCAGGTAGCATTGTCTGCTCTGAATACCTTGTTTTCACTCCAGATACTTCCATCGCCGCTTCAAATGGCTGATGCACGGGAAGAGTAGTTGAATATACAAACGTTGTCGACAAATGGAACACGTAATACAAAAAAATGATAGCATGATATAATTCACATACATGATGATTGGCTAAACAACATGGCATTGCATAATTCACATATATAATGCCTTTGCAACAAGATAGCATTGTAAAATTCACATATATAATGTCTTGCAACAAGATGGCAATGCATAATTCACATATATGGTAATTAGACACTGAACAGGCGGCATTCACACAAAGCATGTCTAAACTAATCAAATGACATAGCAATGCGAGACACCATACGCACGATATGAGCAACATAACCCTGCCAAGTTAGAGCATACACCTCGGGGGGGGGGGGGAATAGGACAGGTCATCTGTCTCTAAATCCACCTCTGAGGAGCTATCCGTAACCAGCGAGATATGCGCTTCGTCAGATAGCATAGTCTTCTCTGAAGACCTTGTTTTCACTCCAGAATTTGCCATCACTGTGTCAAATGGCTGATGCACACGAAGAGCAGTTGAATGTAATAACATTTTTGACAAATGTAATATGTAACCAAAAAAAGGATGGCCTGATATAATTTACATATAAGATGACTGGCTAAGCAGGATGGCATTGCAAAATTCACATATATGATACCTGGCTAAACAAGATGGCGTTGCATAATTCACAAAAACTAAAGAGATGCAACAAGTGTAGAACCTCTTTGGCGAAGCCATGTCGATCTCAGCGTGATTGGGTTGGCCGGTGAGGATGCTTCGGCTGACTTGGCTGTCGGAGGAGGGGAAGAAGATCTTTTGCGTCTTGAGATGGAGCCCGAGGTACTGCTCCGCTGTGATGGATGGTTTCGTCGTTGGAGCAGCTCCGGTGAGTTGTATGACCCGAGGCTGAAGCAGGACAAGAGAGACAACGAACAATGTTAACCTGAGTGGAATTATAATAGCATCTCCAATACATGACGTAAAATACATAACCACAAAGTGCTAGATGTAAAATACAACAGCCGCTCATCTCTGAACTTAACTGTCGAAACTAAACTTAACTGTCGAAACTGAACTTAACTGTCAAAACTGAATTTTGCTGTCGAAACTGAATTTTGCTGTCGAAACTGAACGCACTAGCAAGGTGAGGCTACACATCGGTCGACTGACATTTTCATCTCTGGTCAGTCGATTTTGCAGCCGTTGGATATGAAATCAAGGGTCTGCGGTTCATCTTCAACCTCCACCCCCCTGAGCCGGCCAAACAGCAGCCCCCCGCCGCCCGCGGCCGGCGGTGCGCCGCCCCTCCCGCCCCGAAAACACTCCCCACCGCCGGTCCGCCACCGCCCCGGCCATCCCTCTAGCCCCCCCCCCATGCCGAGCTTTTTCTCCGGCGATCCCCACGCCACCGCCCGCCAGCGCCCCGCCACCGCC
>NC_041388.1:116784660-116787683 GCF_002162155.2 Triticum dicoccoides | reverse complement strand
ACCCTAAGATAGATAGTGGGGTACCTCTCCGGCGAGCCCCCCTCCCCGCTGCGGCTGGTTCTTCCTTCACCCCGGCGAGCCCCCCACCCCCTGAAAATCGATTGACCCCAAAGTCAATTCAGTTGACTGAAGTGTAGCTAAATCAGAGCAGCATCGCAAGAAAGAGCAAGAGCGAGAGCAGCAGCGCGAGCAAGAGCAATAGCAAGAGCAGACCAGGCAGGGGACCAAGAGCAAGAGTAGAGCAGCAGCGCGAGCGAGAGCTAAAGCAGCAGCAGGTCCTACTGATGTGGATGTCGCCGCCGAGGGAGCGACGCCGTGGAGGAAGTGGCCGGAGACGCCGCCGTGGATGGAGCCGCGCCGTGTCGGCTCGGGACCGAGCGCTGGTAGCACCGTGAGATCGAATCAAGAAGAAAATGCGGCAATTAGTGTACAACCTCATTGGTGCCACCGATTAGGACACAGCTTCATACGAGGAAACGGTGATGATGATGCTCTTCGGGTGGTGCAGGTGAAGATGACGGTGTGGGAATGGAGGTGGCGCGAAAGACGACGGGAACGTCGGGGCAGCTCCTTGGAGGTGGAGGACAGGGTGGCTGAACCGGCGGGAGATGAGATCGACGACGGATCCTCATCCGGTAAGGTGGATGAGGGACGTCGAGGTGTTGCTGTGGACGGTGTCGTAGGGGAAGAGGCTCCGGCTGGGTGGAGCAGGGTGTGGGGTTTCGTCGCGGGTTTTCACGGCCTCGGTGTACGAATGGGTGGGCGGATGGGATGGTAGTGGGGAACCATGGCTTAGAGACGCGCTTGTCCGAAATGTGGGGTAAATTACGAAAGTACCCCCACCAATTTGAGGCGGTTCTTTCGGTTCAGTGGTACCACGGGCATTTCGCGTGTCGGGATTTCACAGGAGGTGGGAGTTTTCACGCGCGTTGTAATTTCGGAATAGCAAGGCGCGGGTTGAGATGGAGGGAGTTGTCGGAGCACAACGAGACAAAGATATATCTTAAATATTTCGGGCTAACAAGGCGCGGGTTGAAATTTCCGGACAAGCCTAACGTGTACTGTCCCAAATCAATGCACCCTACAAATGTCATTCAAAACTTTGAATTCATGTTATGTTCAATTAAAATATTTCGCTATGTATATAATGCATGCAACCTACTAATCAAATGAACGTTTTAGTGCATTCCAAACGTATATACTACCGCTTCAATATGAACTAAATTTGAATTCGTTTCTCTATTTGAATAAGATCTACAGTAATGATTGTTGTGAAGTCAAAGTATTTGAATTCGTTTCTCTGTTTTAATAAGATCTACAATCATCATTATTGTCAAGTTAAACCATCGTTTGTGTATTATCTTCACAGCACACCACATGATTAGTCTCGAGTTACATATGAACTATGTGTACTATATGAACTCGAACTAGATTTTTTGAATCCACTTTATTTTGATTTCAAATCACATTACATTTCTAGCTCTAGCTAGATCTTCATAATCTAAACCATGTCTCATATGTATAGTGTGTTTATCAAATTATGTATGGTGCCCCGCTCCTATGCCTACAAGTATTTAGATGTGAGTTGCAAACACCACACATTACCACAAATTCAAATAAAATGTGAGAATGTTCGATATATAGTATTGTTTAGATTATTCGATATTTAGTTGTAAGCTGCGAACGCCACACATTATCACAAATTCAAATAAAATGTGAGATTGTTTGATGTATAGTATGGTTTAGATTGTTCGGCATTTAGCTGTGAGTTGCAAACGCCATGCATTATCACATTATGGTATAACATGTGCACATCACGTGTATCACTGCTATATTCATGCATGCAATGTTTAAAACACTATGATCTCATATTCAAATATATGAATCCGCTTTCATATCAAATTATGATCTTTGTTAGTCTCTTACACCCACACAATCCTCTAACCTTTGTAGCTACCACTAACTTTCTCTCGTGCATGCACATGCCCTCCTCACCCTCCCCCTCCCTCGGCATTCTATCCACCTGGCACATACATTTTTTTCTTTAGGTCGTTCTCCCAGAGTCTCCACAACTCCTTTCCGACACACACCGATCAATAAACCTCTCCAGCGATGCCTGCCTACAACATACAAACACACCTTCAATCTCCTCCTTTATGTGTCCTTGCCTCGTGTCTCTCATACGGTCAGACACACGTATAAACTCTCACCCCTCTTTTCATCGCTCTAACAACCGCACACTCCTCCCCCTATCTAGCTAGTAGTTGGGCCTCTCGCACCACCTCCTAGCTCCATTCTCTCTGTCTATCCGTCTTGCTGGGCCTTATTTGCCTCTAACAAATGGACGTACACCGACCGATCTCTCGCTATACATATAGCTAGCTAGGTCCTTATAACTCGCTTTTACCCACACGTCAATCGATCTACCTCATTAGTTGTGTCTCTCCCTTCCTCCGACAAACAACAATTGATCTACCGATCTAGTTAGGTTTGCTTACCAAACACATGGTTCCCCTTCATCATCAATGGATGCGTCCCGACAGATCTATCACGCATAGGCACACACAGAAACACATCCCCACTCTTATTGATAACATTGCAGTTCCACCCTCAGTTTGTCTAGTAGGCCTCTCCCACCATCTTCGAGAAGCAACTCCATGACCCATCCAGCACTCTACCCCTCTCCCTCCCTCTCTCCCTCCTCTCTCTCTCTCGGTCCCATCATATTTCTCGTCCTTCAGTTATGTATGGATGTCGACCGATCTCCCTCAAGACATAGCTGGGTCTCTCCTTCTCAACACATATACTAGTCGTTCTACCTCTAGAGTCAGGCCTCTGCCTACCCCTCCCACCACCCCCTCCCCCCACACACACCAATACATCGAGCGCTCTAGTCATGTCTCCCTCCCACACACAAACTTGACGTGTGCCCTCTAACGTTCCGGTAGGCTAGTCGCCCTATATCTTTGACTTGTATAGACAAACAATTTCGATGGCTCTCTTCATCGATCTCGCACCCACCC
>NC_041388.1:116764086-116784364 GCF_002162155.2 Triticum dicoccoides | reverse complement strand
CCCACCCCAAAACAAAAAACACTCACGAAAGTGGTTTGTATCTCTCACACACACCCCACGTAGGTGGGGGACGTGCATGAAGAGAAGAGGTGCATGCACGACGCACGTACTCCCGTCTCTTTCCCAACCACACCCGCGCGGGTACACGGTGGAGCTCATTTCTGTATGAAAAAGGAAGCCCACGTGGTAATTTGGCACGTGTACTGGTGGTCCACTTGGTGGAGGGAGGATCGTCTACCATGGGTGAACAAACAAATTGCAACTTGACATGTTATGTTAAAAAAAGAGGCAAACCATGTGGGGCCTACCTTAGAGGCAAGGCTCTATACACTGGAGTACTTTTGATGTGTCCCGTCAACTCGTAGAACGAGGAGAAGCTTGCTTAGTATGCCATCTCCCCCGCCCATGGGCACGGTGGCTCGCAGGATGAGGTAAAGCTTGCTTACTATGCCTTACGCCCGCTCCCTCGCCCATGCTCGCGGTGGCTCGTAGGACGAGGTGAAAATTTTACTACTCCCTCCGTTTACTCCTCGTCTCTACTACCTTGGTTATAGAGATTATACTATCATATTGTTTGGAATATATATGTCCTTTAGTAGATTTCAATATGAACTACTAGTACATACTAAAAAGACTGATGTATATAGACATATTTTAGAGTGTACATTCACTCATTTTGCTCCGTATGTAGCACTCTCCCTCGCCCCTCGACCCTCACCCACGTGGTGGACGTGCAGCAATTCATTCGGTCTCATATACCCAAAACGATTTATACTGCACTACCATTATTGCTCAACTTCCCAAAGAGGCGAAGAGCCAATCGCAAGGTTAATATCTTCGAGATGCCAAGCGCAAGGTTATAGTAGAACGAGTAGTAGGTGCCGCGTCATTTATAAATAAAGTTTTTTTTCTTCAGTGGCACGTACACAATATGATAGGTTCATATGGAGAGAAAAGGAAACCGCTCCACTATATACATAGTCAGGACGGGCCAGCCTACATGGTTGCTTGCTGGGGTTGCTCTCTTCACACTCTCTCGCACAAAACAACTGTGGCCACATCTCTAACATCCCGGCGGATCACGTCCGCTTGGGGAAGGGGTGGATACTTAGTGTAGATGCGGTGGCCGTTGCCGACGGTGCAAACCCACTGTTAGCACGTCCCGATCAGGGGTCCCCGCCGTTCTCTCTCACAAAGCCGATGAGATTGCCTTC
Source organism: Triticum dicoccoides (assembly GCF_002162155.2). Classification (NCBI taxonomy): domain Eukaryota; kingdom Viridiplantae; phylum Streptophyta; class Magnoliopsida; order Poales; family Poaceae; genus Triticum; species Triticum dicoccoides. Next base: position 116,783,150 of record NC_041388.1, on the reverse strand, counting down.
GTCCCTTGCTCACTGTCGCGACGTGGGCAGTTGCCGCCTCCCGCCGCCCTCCTCAAGGTTGAGCTATGTCCCTCAGGTACAACTCCCTTTAGAGCCGGCTTGCACCACTGCTCCAGCTGCCCACATCACTCCCTGTGGATATTTCTCTACTTCTTTGCCCCGCACATACCTCTACTAGCTTCTACGTACTGTATTTGTGATGAGTTTATGTCTCATAAACTAGTACCAGTAATCTTATTCTAATCAAACTTGTTCAATTTCTTTGCCACAGGGATGCTCATCTCGATTTTGGTGAAACTACACAAAATGATCCGATGGTCAAAAGGTTGCAAACTTCATTTATTAGGAAGCTCGAACATTGCCAGCAAATTGAAGCCTGGTCAGGGTTCACGGTTCAAGGGCTAGGGACTGCATGGATCGTTTTTTTCTTTAGCTGCCTCTGTTCCAAAATAAGTGTCAACTTTAGTAGTAGTACAACTTTGTACCAAAGTTTGCACAAAGTTGAGAAACTTATTTTGGAATGGAGGGAGTACATATTTGCTATGATCTGTCAATCATTGAGATGCAATAGCATGCATGTTAGTCTCCTTTGTATTTGATGAAATGTTGCAACGGGCAACCTTGGACGAAAGATACATGTAACAGAAGCTGGAAGCTTCGTAGCATTGTACAAATTTATCTCGCTGATAAATTACCTTACATACTATACTAGTACTTCCTCCATTCCTAAATATAAGTCTTTGTAGAGATTTCACCATGAACCACATGTGGATCACTAAGCCTGCGTGTTTTCACTACTCTTGCACGCCTCCGCTGTAAGAATGGAGAAAATTGTAATCTAGTAGTACTATACCTCCTTTCGCCGAAAGCATGGGACATCCAGCAGTCCTATGACCTCAGTAATAAAGACCAATGAGCCGTCAAATCACATAGACCTAGCAGTAAGTTCGATGGATGAAGCAACCATCACTCTTGCGCCAGTGAGAGGTCGCGTCCGCTCTGCCCGGGCATGAATGCGGCACCGATTCTTTGGAGCGGCGCTAACCGTTTCGGGCAGGAAGCGCGCGCGGGCGATGGAGGGGCTTTGGGTGGGCCAGGCTGGTCAGGAGCGAGCGTGGCAGTTGCCCGCATGTCCCTACTGGACACACCCGGAAACGAGAGGATGCACCGACTCTCGCGGCTAAAATCATACACTACACAACATCTCTCTGTAGGAGTAGGTCGATCTGTCGCTCTCTCTAACAAACACATGGTGTTAAACACACACACGCGCGCGCGCGCGTGCACACACTCACGCACCTTGGTCCCGTTGCACCTTCTAACGTGACTTATTACACCTAGACGGAGGGAGTAGTAAGTATACAAGATACGGTGGCACACTGACTTAAGTTGAATACAAGTGCCCAAAATTTGTGTGCATGTTATAATAAGGATTCAGGAATGTATAAAAGGTTATTTCCCTCTCGTTAAACATAACGGGAGGGTTGTGTAGCTGGTTAGCCTGTTTGCTTATCAAACTTGAGGTATCGAATTCGATAACTACACTTGAGCATAATTTGTGCCAGGAGGATTGTGGGAGTCCTGGATAAGGGGGCCTCCGGACAGCCGGACTATCTCCATTGGTCGGACTGTTAGACTATGATGATACAAGGTTGAAGACTTCGTCTCGTGTCCGGATGGGACTCTACTTGGCGTGGAAGGCAAGCTAGGCAATACGTATATGGATATCTCCTCCTTTGTAACCGACCTTGTGTAACCCTAACCCTCTCCAGTGTCTATATAAACCGAAGGGTTTTAGTCTGTAGGACAACAATCACAACATACAATCATACCATAGGCTAGCTTCTAGGGTTTAGCCTCTCTGATCTCGTGGTAGATCTACTCTTGTACTACCCATATCATCAATATTAATCTAGCAGGACGTAGGGTTTTACCTCCATCAAGAGGGCCCGAACCTGGGTAAAACTTTGTGTCCCCTGCCTCCTGTTACCATCCGGCCTAGACGCACAGTTCGGGACCCCCTACCCGAGATCCGCCGTTTTTGACACCGACATTGGTGCTTTCATTGAGAGTTCCTCTATGTCGTCGCCGTTAGGCTTGATGGCTCCTACTATCATTGATAGCGATGCGGTCCAGGGTGAGACTTTTCTCCCCGGACAGATCTTCGTATTCGGCGGCTTTGCACTGCGGGCTAATTCGCTTGGCCATCTGGAGCAGATTGAAAGCTACGCCCCTGGCCATCAGGTCAGATTTGGAAGTTTGAACTACACGGCCGACATCCGCGGAGTCTTGATCTTCGATGGATTCGAGCCACAGCCGGGCGCGCCGCACTATTGCGATTGATATGACCTAGCTCTGTCGTCGAACAGTACCCCAGATGCCGCGCCCGCATCAGCTCCGACCCTTAGTTCGGAGCCAACTGTGCCAATCGAGGATGGGTGGTTAGACACCGCCTCAGGGGCTGCAGTCTCGACAGCGATCGAGCCGAACACCAACATAATCCTCTGCGCATCCCGTGACTCTAAGGTGCCGGACTCTTTTTCTTACTCCGAACCGCCCGCGCCAATGCCAATCGAATCCGATTGGGCGCCGATCATGGAATTCACCGCCGCGGATATCTTTCAGCACTCGCCCTTCGGCGACATTCTGAATTCACTCTGGTCTCTCTCTTTGTCAGGAGAGCCCTGGCCGGATTATGGCTAACAGGATTGGGATGCGGACAACGGAGAAATTCGACGCCCACCCACCACCCACTTTGTAGCCACTGTCGATGATTTAACCGACATGCTCGACTTCGACTCTGAAGACATCGATGGTATGGACGACGATGTAGGAGACGAACACGAACCAGCACCTATAGGGCACTGGAATGCCACCTCGTCATATGACATATACATGGTGGATACACCCAACGAAGGCAATGGCGACGAGATAGCGGAGGATGACCCCTCCAAGAAGCAACCCAAGCACCGACGTCAGCGGCGCCGCTCTAATTCCCGCCAAAGCAAAAGTGGTGATACCGACACAGGAGATAATAATACTCCGGATAATGCCGAAGACAACAACAATCCCCTCCAGCAAGATTTAGAGCAGGAGGATGAAGGAGCCAGCTCCCCCGAGAGAGCGGCAGACGGAGAGAAGGAGGATGATCACATGCCCCCCTCCGAAGACGAGGCAAGCCTCGGCGACGATGAATTCGCCGTCCTAGAGGATCCCGTCGAACAAGAGCACTTCAAAGGCCGGCTTATGGCCACGGCAAATAGCCTAAAGAAAAAGCAGCAGCAGCTTCAAGCTGATCAAGATCTGCTAGCTGACAAATGGACCGAAGTCCTCGCGGCCGAGGAATATAAACTCGAGCGTCCCTCCAAGAGTTACCCAAGGCGCAGGTTACTTCCCCGACTGGAGGAAGAAGCGTATGATATGGCTCATCGGCCACCTCGTGGCCGCGATAGAGAGGCATTCCAGCCAAAAGATCAGCCTCCACCCCAACGCCATTCAAATAAAAAGGCATGGGGAGATACGCCAGACCTACGAGACATATTGGAGGACAAGGCAAAGCATTCAAGATCGATCTACGGATCACGAGGGCGCACCACTCTGCGAGACGACAAATGTCATGCCGGATACAGTAAAAGCAAATCCGGCCGGGCCGAACACAGCGGGCAAGACCCATTCGAGCTGCGTCGCGATATAGCCCAATACAGAGGCGCCGGACACCCCTTATGCTTCATAGACGAAGTAACGGAACATCAATTCCCAGAAGGTTTCAAACCTGTAAACATTGAATCATACGACAGCACAACAGACCCCGCAGTATGGATTGAGGATTTTCTCCTCCACATCCACATGGCCCGCGGCGATGACTTACACGCCATCAAATACCTCCCATTAAAGCTTAAAGGACCAGCGCGGCATTGGCTTAATAGCTTGCCAGCGGACTCCATTAGCTGTTGGGAAGATCTGGAATCCGCATTCCTCGACAACTTTCTGGGCACTTATGTGCGACCACCAGACGCCGATGACTTAAGCCACATAATTCAGCAGCCAGAAGAGTCAGCCAGACAATTCTGGACTCGGTTCCTTACAAAGAAAAATCAAATCGTCGACTGTCCGGATGCGGAGGCCTTAGCGGCTTTCAAGCACAACATCCGAGACGAGTGGCTAGCCCGGCACCTTGGTCAGGAAAAGCCGAAATCTATGGAAGCTCTCACGACGCTCATGACCCGCTTTTGTGCGGGAGAAGACAGCTGGCTGGCTCGCAGTAATAACATATCAAAGAACCATGGTACCTCAGATACCAAGGACGGCAATAGCAGGTCACGTCGCAACAAGCATAAGCGCCGCATTAACAGTGAAAATACTGAGGATACGGCAGTCAATGCTGGATTCAAAGGCTTTAAACCCGGTCAGCGGAAAAAGCCATTCCAACAAAGTACGCCGGGTCCGTCCAGCTTGGACCGTATACTTGATCCCCTGTGTCAAATACACGGCACCCCAGACAAGCCAGCCAATCACACCAACAGGGATTGTTGGGTGTTCAAGCAGGCCGGCAAGTTAATTGCCGAAAAGAAGGACAAGGGGCCGCATAGCCATGACGAGGAGGAACCCCGGCAGCCGCACACTAGAGGACAGAAGAGGTTTCCCCCGCAAGTGCGGACGGTGAACATGATATATGCAACCCACATCCCCAAGAGGGAGCGGAAGTGTGCGCTCAGGGACATATATGCGTTGGAGTCAGTCGCCCCAAAGTTCAACCCTTGGTCCTCCAGCCCGATCACCTTCGATCGCAGGGACCACCCCACTAGTACCCGTCATGGCGGATTTGCCGCACTGGTCCTAGACCCAATCATCGACGGACTTCACCTCACTCGAGTCCTTATGGACGGTGGCAGCAGCCTGAACCTGCTTTATCAGGACAAAGTGCGCAAAATGGGTATAGACCCCTTAAGGATCAAACCCACAAAAACGAACTTTAAGGGCGTTATTCTAGGCGTAGAGGCCCATCGCACAGGCTCAATTACACTGGAAGTGGTCTTCGGATCCCCGGATAACTTCCGAAGCAAAGAGTTAATCTTCGATATAGTCCCGTTTCGCAGTGGTTATCAAGCGCTGCTCGGGCGAACCACATTTGCTAGATTCAATGCGGTACCGCATTATGCATACCTCAAGCTCAAGATGCCAGGACCCCGTGGAGTTATTACAGTCAATGGAAACACAGAGTGCTCCCTCCGAACAGAGGAGCACACCGCGGCCCTCGCAGCAGAAGCGCAAAGCAGCCTCTGAAGGCAATCAACCAGTTCGGCATTTCAAAGCCCGGACACCTCCAAGCGCGCTTGAGGCAATCGGCAAATAGACCGCCTGGTGCGATCTGAACTCGCGTAGCAATACGGCGGCCACCCCAATCCCAGCCCAACGGCGATATTCGTACCGCGCGTACATAATTACGCATTAAAAATACCATGGGCACATGTGGGGAGGGGGGCACAACTGCGGCATGCCCCAAAACGCGACCTAAACCGCACTAGGGGCTTCCCGTTTGGTTATTTTTTTTCTTTTTTTTCTTTTTTCAGGACGTTAATCTCTGGTAACACTGTCCGGCAGCACTACTGCGGAACACATGATGCAGCAACCAAGAAGGCAGACATCTAAAAGTTATACAACGGAATTCCCAGGTTGATCTCAGATTTCATATCATCCCTCAGCTCGCCCTTGGAAGGGACTTAGTCCTACTTTTTTCCTATCACACTATCTGTATCACTCTGCTTTAACGCAGCTTTTTAAACAATGCATTACATTACGACCATTATTGCATTCTTGTTGTGTATATATATATATATGTGTGTGTGTGTGTGTGTGTGTGTGTGTGTGTGTGTGTTCATTAATGACACCTTGCAACTGTACACTCTGGTACGGCCAATACACCAGGGGCTTACGTACCCCACAATGCGGTGTGAATAGTCCGAACACTTTCACAAGTGCGGCACCCCGAACTTATAACATTATATGCATCAGCTCCGAATCATGTCTTTGGTCAAATGTTGGGTTTGCCCGGCTCCTATGTTTTGGTACCTTACGTTCCGCTCTATCGGCTAAGGTAGTGCTAGGAGAACTACTTAGATTGTGCCCCAGTTCTGCCGGGCTGAGCACCTCAGTAGAGAAAGCTAAAACTGACTGTCGTGATAAGGCGAGAGACTGGTCGCTGTTCGGCGAGGTTTTTCGAGTCCCTAAAGACTTATGCCGCTTAGGGCGAGGGGCCGGCCCTGTCCGGCTTACAGGCGTGTATCGCGCCCCGAATTCGGCCTTACGAATACCAGGGGCTTCGCCGAAATTTAAAATTATAGAATTCTATGGCTAAGTGAGAGTGATAAAGCATTATTAGTCCGGTTGCCTTGTTCGTTGTGCTGAGCACCTCCCTCGAAGGACCCAAATATGGGAACAAGACTGCTCAGGTTTATCCCGAACACACCAGCACTCGCGGCATGGGGGCAGAGGCCGAGGACTAGCCATCTCTCAGATTGGATAAACAACCAAACAGAAGGTAATATTTTAAATTCAAACAAGCGTTGCATAGCGCACATGAAACATGTTTTCATAAATACAGGATAAAACGAGCGAGTTTACTCAAAAATTACATCTTTCGAGCACTCATCCATGATGAGACGGGCACCCGACAGAACACCCTCGTAGTACATCTCAGGGTGGCGGTGCTCCTTGCCCTCCGGCGGCCCCTCCTTGACCAGCTTCACGGCGTCTAGCTTGACCCACTGCAATTTCACACGGGCAAAATCCCGATGTGCACCTTCAATGCAAACGGATCGCTTGATGACCTCCAGCCGTGGGCAGGCATCCACAAGCCGCTTCACCAGGCCGAAGAAGCTGTTCGGAAGGACGTCGCCAGGCCACAGCCGGACTATAAATCCCTTCATGGCCTGATCGGCCGCCTTATGTAGCTCGACCATCTACTTCAGCTGGTCGCTCATTGGCACCGGATGTTCGGCCTCAGCATACTGAGACCAGAATAGCTTCTCCGTCGAGCTTCCTTCCTCGGCCTGGTAAAATCGTGCGGCATCGGACACACTGCGGGGCAAATCTATGAATGCTCCCGAAGAGCTCCGGATCCGGGTAAGTAATCGATCATTTACTTTTACATGCTTGCTTTGCATATAGAAAGCCTTACCCGCCGCTATCTTCTTCATTGCGTCGATCTCCTGGAGGGCCTTCTGGGCCTCGGCCTTGGCACTCTTCGTGCTCTCAAGGGCCACGACAAGCTCAGGCTCTCCCGTCTTCGAGTCAAGCTCCAATGCCTCATGCTTTGTCACGAGAGCCTGGAGCTCTTGCCGCACCTCGCCCACCCGAGCCTCATGCTTCTCTCACTCGGTGCGCTCCTGGGCCGCCTTATCTTCGGCCTGGGATAGCGCTTGCTTCAGGGGCGCCACCTCGGTCGTGGCCCCTGGCAAACATACAATGATCCTGTCATTTGGCAATCGCGTCATTTTTCTCATATATACATATCTATAGACGGGGTATTACTTACCCTTGTTCTCCTCGAGCTGCCTCTTAGCAAGGCCGATCTCTTTCCGGGACCCCTCGAGGGCCTCCTTCAGTATGGCGACCTCCGCAGTTAGTGCGGCAAACGCCAGCAGCGAAGCCTGCATATGCATATTGACATACTTATATTAGACTCTTGTGATATTATTTGATCCTCTGTTCGTCTTTTCTTTGTGAACACCGAACAAAGCATCAAGGGCTACTTTCTATGTGGTAATATTCCTACTACATTTTAAAACACTTACCTCAAAGCCTGTTAAAAGGCTGGCACAGGCTTCGGTCAATCCTCTCTTGGCGGACTGAACCTTCTGGATGACCGCACTCATGATAGTGCGGTGCTCCTCGTCGATGGAAGCGCTGTGAAGCGCTTCCAGCAGGTTGTCCGGCGCCTCTGGATGGACAGAGGTCACCAGCACAGGCATTTCGCCCCTCTTAGAAGGAGGCCGCCTGCCTGAGCCTGGCTGAGGGCCGAACTCGGAGCTCTCAGGGGCCCCATCCCCATGGCTCCCGAAGTCTGGAAGGTCGCCTTGAGGCACCTCCGGGACTGTCTCCCCTCGATCTGGTGCCTCTTGACACAAAACCTCGGTGTCGTCGGCGGGATGAGGGGAGGTGGCGGTTGGGACTGGGTCGCTATCCATGTCCGACGAGCCCAGGGAGCCGTCCGATGATACCTCGATATTGGCTTGGGGCGGCCTGCATAATTGCGTTCGGCGTTAGGGAAAGCAGTGCGACAAAGGAATCCTATGGGTAACTTTGGCATCCGAATACTTACGATCTCCCCGGGGGCTTGGCCCTAGGCAACCACTCGTCTTCGCTTTCGTCGGAGACGGTGGAGCTGTCCGGAAGGAGAGTCCTTCCCTTCTTGGACCCTTCGGCCTTCCCAGTTGGGGCGGCCTTCCTTTTCTTGTCTCCCCCAGTCGACGGGAGAGCATCTTCTTCCTATTCCTCGTCTTCAGGAACTCTTTCGGGTTCCCTTGGCCTTCTTGGTCTTCTCCAGCACCATATAGGAGCCAGAGTCAACATCTTCGTCAGAAGATCGTCTGCGGGGCCTTCGGGCAAAGGAGCCGGATAGTCGATCTGTCCGGCCATCTTCTGCCAGTCCTGTCAAAATTACGGGGGTTTATATCCCGCATAGAGTCAATCTATATAAATAAAGAGGTATCCTATGAAAGGTGAAGCGTCTTACCGCACTGGCTTGGTGCTTCGCGCTGAATCCACGATCGTCAGTAATAGGAGGAGGGACCTCGGCTCTTTTGAACAGCACCCTCCAGGCGTCTTCATGAGTCGTGTCGAAGAGCCTATTCAGAGTCCGGTGCTGCGCTGGATTGAATTCCCACAAGGTGAACTCCCGTTGTTGGCACGGGAGTATCCGGCGGATGAGCATAACTTGGACTATGTTGACAAGCTTGAGCTTCTTGTCCAGCATGTTTTGGATACATGTTTGGAGTCCGGTCAGCTTTTTCGAATTACCCCAGGACAGGCCCTTCTCTTTCCAGGAGGTGAGCCGCGTGGGGATGCTAGATTGAAACTCGGGGGCCGCTGCCCATGCAGGGTCGCGCGGCTCGGTGATGTAGAACCACCCCGATTGCCCTCGAGCCATGTTATGTTGGGCATCTTGCCCACCATGGTGCCTCCGCACTCAGCCTGGCGGCTGCCCACCACCTTCGGCTTGACATTGAAGGTCTTTAGCCATAAGACGAAGTGGGGATTGATGCGGAGGAAGGCCTCGCACACGAAGATTAACGCCGAAATGTTGAGGATGAAGTTCAGAGAAGATCGTGGAAATCCAGGCCGTAATAGAACATGAGCCCCCGGACGAAGGTATGAAGAGGGAATCCCAGTCCACGAAGGAAATGGGTGATGAATACCACCCTCTCATGGGGCCTGGGGGTGGGGATGAGCTGCGCCTCATCTGGGAGCCGATGTGCGATGTCGTCGGGCAGGTATCTGGCTCTCCTCAGTTTCTTAATGTCTCCCTCCGTGACGGAGGAGACCATCCACTTGCCTCCCGCTCCGGACATGGTTGGAGAGGGTTGAGGTGGAAGTGAGGACTTGGGCTCTAGAGCTCGAGTGTGCGGGAGCGGATGAGCAAAGGAGGAAGAAGGCATGGATAGAAAGGTGAATCCTTATCCCTTTATATGGGCGGACGAAACCGAGCGTTCCCACTTGCCTGGTAAAACTCGCTTATCCCCCAAGCGCCGCAATTGATGGCGCGGTTGGGTTACCCACACCCGTATTGATGAGAATCCCGTAATAAGGGGACACGATCTCTGCTTTGACAAGACATGTCGAAAAACTGCCTCGCGTTATGTGCGGGGCTGGTTAAAAGAAACTGTTCGAATAATCACCGGGCCATGACATAACATCATGTTGCCAAAACAAGCCAGCAAATTAGATCTGTGAAAATATTGTTCTCTCTACGGTGGAATGTGGAGCTTATTTTGCAGGGTCGGACACTATCCTCGTGTTCAAATTCTTCTGTGATGTATTTGGAGAAGGAAGCCGCCTTGCAATGCTGAAGACAATACTGCATGCCGGACTCATCGTTATTGAAGCCTGGTTCAGGGGCTACCGTGGGAGTCCTGGATAAGGGGGTCTCCGGACAGCCGGACTATCTCCATTGGCCGGACTGTTAGACTATGAAGATACAAGATTGAAGACTTCGTCTCGTGTCCGGATGGGACATTACTTGGCGTGGAAGGCAAGCTAGGCAATACGTATATGGATATCTCCTCCTTTGTAACCGACCTTGTGTAACCCTAACACTCTCCGGTGTCTATATAAACCGAAGGGTTTTAGTCCGTAGGACAACAATCACAACATACAATCATACCATAGGCAAGCTTCTAGGGTTTAGCCTCTCTGATCTCGTGGTAGATCTACTCTTGTACTACCCATATCATCAATATTAATCAAGCAGGACGTAGGGTTTTACCTCCATCAAGAGGGCCCGAACCTGGGTAAAACTTCGTGTCCCCTGCCTCCTGTTACCATCCGGCCTAGACGCACAGTTCGGGACCACCTACCCGAGATCCACCATTTTTGACACCGACAAGGATTCTTTGACTGGTCAAAATGTTTTCTAGGGTTTGCACGCTTCACACTCTCTCTCCAGTATATATATACATGCTGGAGCCTCAACGCTTGTAGTTGCTCTCTTCACACTCTCTCGCCCTCTCCCGCTGGAGCCTCAGCACTTGTAGTTGCTCTCTTCACACTCTCTCGCCCTCTCCCGCTGGAGCCTCATCGCTTGTAGTTGCTCTCTTCACACTCTCTCGCCCTCTCCAGATCTAAACAAGACTTCGTTGGCCTCTCTCTCCCCTCATTGCTGCTCAAAGAACCGGCAGGATCCGTCCACCGGGAAGGGAAGGAGGCTTAACGCTGTCGCCGTCGGCGAGGGACTACCGGCGCAACTGTTCACCTTCCACCCAGCGGCGGCGCGGGAGGGCCTCCAACCCCATCTTCTTCGCCGCCGTCCCGTCGCCCGCCGAACCATGCCCCAAGAACCTTAAGGTATAATTTACTTACTCCACATGCATTGCTCTAGCTGCATGTATACCATGAATCTAGGACGTGGTTCAAAGAGGAAATGAGTGGGAAAAGTTGTATATAGCATGAATCTAGGATGTGGTTCAAAGAGGAAATGAAGGGGGAAAGTTGTATAGCATTAATCTAGGACGTTGTTCAAAGACGAAAGGAATTGGGGAAAGTAGTGGGGAAAGTTGTATCGCATAAATCTAGGACGTGGTTCAAAAAGGAAAGGAAGGGGCGAAAGTACTAGTTCAAAAAGGAAAGGAAGGGACAAGGCTGTAGAGTTTGAGCAGGACTAGATTTGATGCGCTCACATAGGGAAAGGCGTCTGATAACAAAACTGGTACCAACACGGACTAACATGGAGTTTTTTTAGTCCCTACACCAAAATGACCCTGTAAACAAACACCCTCTAATAATGCCACTGCAAAATTGATGCAATGCCACAGTTAAAAGCAAATTACATGTTTAACGAATTTTATTGTTAATATAATCTCTATGTTAATATTAATCAATGCCACCGTTTGAGAAATGCTACTCTCTTGCTTTCTTTCCCATTTAGATAAGGTAGATGCTTCTTTTTGTTGGCTTCTGTGTCATCCACCGTTATTGACCACTAATTGTTTCCTTTGCACCTCTGTGTAAACAGGGTTATCTGCTTCACCTCATTGCCATTGTGACCTTTTGTTGCACTGCACAAAACACTTCTGTTTTAAGAGTGTTTTGTGCAGTTCAACCAAAATGTCACACCGACAATGTTGCTTGATTGTTTGATCTTACTGGAACTGCACAAGAGGAGATCTTACTTCCTATCCGTTAAGGCGAATTTGGTTCAGATCTTCTTCTTGTGGGTTGTTTGAATTCCGCATCATGAGAGGTCAGTACTAGCCTTCTTTCACATGATTCTGCAGTGTGCATTCATATGTTGTGCTACTTGTACGATAATGTTGCTTGATTTTAGTGAACTGCACAAATGGAGACAAGACTTCAATCTGTATGTACACCGTAATATCCCATTGAGGTAAGATAAGGATATTTCACAACTGCTGGCATGTATTTTGCCACTTTCATTAGAAAATTGAGTTTAGTGCTATACTTGTGCTCCCTAATTGACATGCCAAATCTTACATTGAAGGCGAAGCTTGTTTGTTATTGAACCAAGTGATGAAGGGGAAGAACAAGGGGAAGAAAAACAAAAATCAACTCTCGGTGCTGTAATGAAGCACCGGAACTGTGATGGCACAAGTAATGATATAGTTTTGCATCTTAATTTATTGCTATGGCTCGAACGAGCAATTGTTTTGCCACTGATTTGATGCCACTCTTAATGTAATATGTAATTATCTCTACTTGAGCAAACAGGGATCTTCTTTGAAGATACCATATATCTTAGTGGAACTGCACAAGAAGATGTTGGAAACATTAAACTAATCGAGGAGTATATAGTAACCTTGGCCACCACCATAGATAGCAACATATGGTTCCGGAGAAATGCTTCATCTGTATGCTCTACACAATAAGCCTCCTGACAAAGGTTGGCACTCGCCCACTGATTTCATCCATATGATTGAGCTTTGTCATCTCTATTGGTGTTGTGCTACTGTTTAGATACTGTCATGAAAAAATGGTATTGTCCTTGAGAAGTGCTTCATCTGTGATGTTTTAAAGATTTCCTTTCCTTTTTTTCGAGCAAACAGTGATGCTAGCATTTAGTAGTCCTCTTGTCTTTGCACAACAGGATCATCTTCTCTGTAGAAGAATATGGAGTACGTGAAGTGACTAGTTCCGATTATGCCAGGATGAAGAAGCCCTGTCTATCTTATCATAAGAAGGAGCAGTTGAAGGATGGTTACATTACTCCCCACAAGACCAAACTAACTTCAGCTCAGAAGGACTGACAAAATCTCCATTTTTTTGCTATGATGCGCGAGTACAATGTTGTTCTAGGATTCTTTTTGGTGAGTTCCATTTTTCTAAAAGTGTGCTCTAGATGGACCATGTATGTGCCTGTTGAAACTGTCAATTCATAGTACAGTTTGCTGTATACTAATCACTTTTTTGTATTTGTGCAAACAGGGGTGCTCATCTTGATTTCAATGGGAACTGCACAAAATGTTCATGAATACATCGAATCATTCATTTCCACCACAAGAAAGGAGGTGCCGATAAGTTCAAGGCGTTGCAACATATAAGGGCGAAATCATACAAGCTACGTGCGAATTTGCTTGATTTTGGTGGAACTACACAAAAAGAACAGCTGGCTTATTTAGCACGAGGTGCCATCTCAATGTCCGAACTGATGGCAAACCCTGCCCGTCCCAAAATCGCAGGCATTTGATATTTTGGAATGGGACAACCTTGTCAAATTTTTCTCATTGATTTTAGCGAGACATGCGTTTGATATTTTCGAATGAGACGCCCTTTGCTATTAGCAGTGTCGATCAATTTTTTCTTTATTCTTTAGCTGTGAAGTAAATATTGCCTCTGACATGTTCTCTATGGATTGCCAGGCCTGTGTGTTTGATTGCAATGTACAGAAATGCTAAAAAGCTGCTCAAACTCTTTGTACTCCTTTTGTTCCTTTTTACTTCGCACATTATGAAAGTGCATACTTTTTGTATAAGATTGGTCAAAGTAGAGATACTTTCACTGCAGACAAAACTTGTATGCAGACTAGAAAGGACCGGAGGGAGTACAAGTGAAACTACTGCAAACAAGGTGAACACCCTGGGAATAATGCTAGTATGTATTGTTTTGCATCTTCATCCAATGCCAGTGATACAGGAATTCGAACTAATCAAAATAAATTCATTCATACACGGTCGGATTTCATATAAACATGTTGTATTTCATTACATTTCAACTAAAAAGGGGTGCGCTGGAGGTACAATTAATTAACTGGCCTAGCTTATCATAGAGATTAGGGTAACTAGGAGCCCAATGATCAGGATCACCACATGACAAACACCTTTCTTCTTGTCATTCTTCTTCTTCAAGTTCGTGTGTTGCACAGCCTTGTTCTTCCCATCAAACTTTGCTTTACCATCAAACTTGCCCTTGTTCTTGAACTTGTGGGGCTGGAAGTTCTTCTGTACCATATTGGCACTAGATCCTCCCTCAATTCCTCAAGCATGTGTGTCCTTTGTTCTTGCCTTTTCTTCCACATCAAGAGTGCCAATGAGATCCATGAAGGAGGAAGCTTGGTGACGAAGGAGGTATAATTAATTAACCGAAGCTACCCACCGGTGTCCCGCTGAGCCGAACAGAAGCTTCAGTGACTAAACTGCAGGTGCAGTTGCGTAACTGACATGTGGCCTGTTGGGCCCATGTGTCAGTCAGCCAACTGCACCAGCAGTTAAGTAGAAGCAGCGTTGTTCTCCAGCAGTACTCCCCGACTCCACATCACCGCCAAGAAGCTAACCAGCCGTCAATGGTCAACCCGCCTAGCTTGGCTTCAACAGGAGGGTAGCAGCGGTGGCCTTACTTGGACTCGAGCGGCGGCGACCTACCGTGTTCTACTCTTCCTCGTTTTCTATGTGGCGCGGCCTCGTTGGCAGGGGGCGGGGCCTCGGTGGAGCCGGCGATGTCCTCTGTCTCATTGCCGGCGGGCGGCGCCTCAGCGGAGCGGTGGAAATCCTCCCCCGCGTTGCCGGCAGGGTGGGGCCTCGGCTGAGCCGGCGATGTCCTCTGCCTCGTTGTTGGCGGGGTGGGGCCTCGGCCGAGCCGGCGGTGTCCTCTGCCTCATTGTTGGCGCCGCGGGGCCTCGGCGGAGCAGGGCCTCGTCGACACCAGCGGAGCGGGGACTCGTCGGAGCCGGCATTGTCCTTTGCCTCGTCCTCGGTCTCGCGAAACAGCACCTCGCCCGCTTCATCGCCCTCTTTGCTAGCCTCTTTGTAGGCGGCCGCAGCCTCCGCCACCCGCATGCGGTACCGCCAGCGCTCGAGGCTGCCCTTGCGGGCGGAGCGGTATGAGTCGAGCAGCGCCTCCTGCTCCGCCCGCTCCATGGCGATCTGCTCCTCCACCTGCAGGTGCTCCTAGAGGAGATGGTGGTTATAGGCGGTGTTGGCCTGCGCCTCCCGGAACTGCTCCTGATGCATCTGCCTCACACTGTCCATATATTGGGCACGGGCCTCGTCGATGGTCATGGTGCAATGCACCGGCGTGGATGGCGCGGAGGAGGGGGTTGGTGCCGGATCGTCGACTACCATGTTCTCCATTGGGACATCGTCGTCCTCCGGCTGCCTGCCGGCCAGCCGTTCGGCAGCAATGGCTGCCATCTCCTCGTGGTCCGTCGTCCGCCCGTCCTGAAGAGTGCTGGAGCGCGAGGAAGCCATGGTGGGTAGTAGTGGTGTGGACAGGAGAAAGGGAACGGATGCGGATGACTGCGGCTATGGCCGGCGCAGCAGTTTATATAGCAATGGTGGGCGGGCGGAGGGACGGACGTGTGGCACCGGAGTAGCCGCCTCGGCAACCGTGTATCATTAACGTGGGCAGCAGATGGACGGACGGACGGCACTTGTGTCGTTTGAAGGCGGAGCAATCGCCTGCACAGGGAAGCGGGGCGGGCGGCGCTGACTGTTTAGGGCGGAAAGCGCGCGCGGGCGAGGAGATTACTTTACTTGGAGAGGATGACAATGGGGACCCACCAGGTCCATAGCCTCATGTATGCAAGTGCCTCCTTATTATATATATATATATATATATATATATATATGTGTGTGTGTGTGTGTGTGTGTGTGTATAAAACTATACTCCCTCCGTCTAGGTGAATAAGTCATATTAGAAGGTGCATCACGACCTAGGTGCAAGCAGATTGGTGGAAAAGAAGAATATTTCTCTCTTCTAAACACAACATTTAATCACAGCAGTTAAGAGGATGCCTTATTAGCTACCCATGCAAGCCATCATAATTCATAGCATGCAAAGCGCTTTTATTTCTTGCCTAATAACCGCATGGACGTGCTGCATGCATTGGTCCTTGCCCGAGCAAAAAAAGGGAGGAAAGGGGTTTCCACGGGAGACAACGAGGCAGAGGTGGAAGGGCTCGCTGGAGTAATTTATTTTTCTTCCCCCTGGTTTCCTGACATCACGGTTCCACACCATTATCAACATATGTAGTAGTCAATAAACGAGAGAATTGCACAAGAAGCGGCCGACAGCTGGGACTAAGCAGCTTGAGCAGTATTTGTGTTTTTGAGGTGTGAGCACTGCAGAGTTTTTCAATGTTTAACCCATATATTAATTTTTCTCCTCTGAACAACAACGAAAACATCGCTGCAGGTATGAACTGGGCGGGCTGTGGCCCGTCTAGCCCAGGCCAGATATCTAGCCCAGATATTATTATTTTTCAAGCTGAAAATGGCTAGCCCAGCTACACTTTTTTTAGGAATACCCAGGCAAGGTCAACTTGTTATTCTCCGCCCCGCTGGGCTGCAAATCTTTCCTAGGAGGGATGCATTAGGCTTAACAACAAAATGGGCTTTAAAAAATAATAAATGGGATGTAATTATAAAAACTGGGCAGTAACTATAAAAAAATGCACCAAACACGTGATTACTTTATAAAATATTATTTTTGGATATTGAAAATTTTAATTTCATTAATTGTTGCGAGCACAATGTTTCGTTGGATTTTTACGTAATATAAATTTATTTAATCTAACTAGAAATTTCGGGATAAAAATATTTCGGATCCCATCAAAATGTGGGAAATTTTATTGAATTCTGTTTTGAACGGTTGGTTGAAATGGGATGTACATTTAACAAACTATAAATGGGCTATAGTAAATTCCATTAGAATTCAAAAATGGGCTACACATTCTTACAAATCTCAAATGGGCTATAAGTTCTCTGCCACACACATCTGGCCTTACTAAGTTGACGCGTCCCCTAAAAAAACAGAGTTGGCGCGTATGCAAGGCTTTGTCAACTTATAGTCAACACACGGTTCTAGCAGCAGTCGCCGTTGGATGTCCATCCAACGGATGCCGTTCTTCTTCTTCAATCTCGGATATTCTAGCTTCACCCGCCCAAAAAATGATTCCTCCCCCCGACATCTGGGGCGCACCGTTTCGGAAGCTGACCTGTGGGCCTACTAAGTTGACGTACCAAGGGCTTTGTCAACTTAGTCAATATAAACGATTCTAGCTGTAGTGACCGTATGATGTCCATCCAACGGCCATAGTGCTTCTTCAACCTCTGGTCTTCTTGCTCCAGCCACCCAAAGCAGCGCTGGTTGTGCCGCCTGCTCCTGCCTTCCGTGGTCGGCTGTGCTGCCGCGGAGGCCTCACTGCCCCCTAATATTTGCACCGCTGGCCAGGCCCTGCAGCGACGACAGCATCACATCGCAGCCGAATGAGTGAACCCTCATACTCCTCTTCGCGTGGGCATCCACTGCCACGTCCTCACCAGCTCCGTGTCGTCCCCTTCCTAGGCCTCGCCGTCGTCCACCGCCCTGGTGCTTTCGGCGCGGCATGGTCAACATGGTCAAGGAACGACTTCCATCGGACGTGGACTGTACGTGGAGAGGCTGACAGCTCAGTCCACGGCGGCAGCAAGGAAGTGCCTCCTTATTACGGGGAAAATAATGATTCCTCCACCTGACAGTAGGGACCCACCGGACGGGCCACCGTATTTCGCAAAAAAATGTTCCCCCATGACTGCTGGGACCCACCCGCT
The DNA here is from genome assembly GCF_002162155.2 of Triticum dicoccoides. Lineage (NCBI taxonomy): Eukaryota > Viridiplantae > Streptophyta > Magnoliopsida > Poales > Poaceae > Triticum > Triticum dicoccoides. The sequence goes on along the minus strand of NC_041388.1, from coordinate 116,765,394 downwards.
ACACCTTCGCACGCAAGGAAGTGCGTCCGGGCAAAAACAATGATTCGCCCCCCTGACTGTTGGGACCCAGCAGCTACATCTTCGCACGCAAGGAAGTGCGTCCGGGCAAAAAAAAGAAAACCAAAACGATTCGCCACCCTGACTGCTGGGACCCACCGCCCCCCCGACTGCTCGGACCCACCATCTACATCTTCGCACGTAAGGAAGTGCATCCGAGCAAAAAAACGATTCGCCCCCTGACTGCTGGGACCCACCAGCTACATCTTCGCAGGCAAGGAAGTGCCTGACAGTCGGGACCCACCTGATCGAAGTGTACGTAGTGTTGTCATTCTGGTCGCGAGCGTGTACGTACATACTGGTCGATGTAGAGGCGCGCACGTAGCATGTACACGTACGTACAGCGGCCAGGGTGCAAGAAAGAAAATACGGCCACGTATGTGTACATACGGGTAGGGTCTCGAACGCCTACTCGCGCATACGTACGGCTAGGGCTCGTGTACATGGCTGGGTCGGAACGGAGAAACATCGTCATCGTCATGTTCATGGGGAGTCAACGGAATGCGTGGTCATGATCATCGGGAGGGCTTGGACGGAACATGCGATGGAAACGAGGCCTGGCGTAACGCACAACAGAGGAAACAGCCTTGTGTTTGACCGGCCATGTTCGAAACGGGATCCCGTTGATCAGGAGGGGTGTGGTGTACCGCAAAACGGAGGAAACGAACCTCCTACGGTCGAAACAGGGGTCCTATTGATCGGGAGGGGTGTGGCGTACCGCAAAACGGATGAAACAGACGTCCTACGGTCGAAACGGGGGTCCTGTTGATCGGGAGGGGTGTGGCGTACCGCAAAACGGACGAAACGGACTTGTGTTGGAGCGCTACGGTCGTAACGGGGGTCCTGTTCATCGGGAGGGGTGTGGCGTACCGCAAAACGGGACTCCACGGGATACTGTTCATCTCCACCGTCGACCCCCTCCAGCCTCCAAGAGCTACTGTTCATCCACCGTCGACCTCCTCCAGCCACCACGGGCTCCTGTTCATCTAGCCTCCACCACGCGCTACTCCACTGGCTACTGTTCAATCACCCCTCCACCGTCTACTGTTCATCCAGCCCTCCACACCATGGGGTCATGTTCAACCACCCCTCCACGGGCACACCTCCACCATCTACTGTTCATCCTGCCCTCCACACCACGGGGTCCTGTTCATCCACCCCTCCACGGGCACCCCTCCACCATCTACTATTCATGCAGCCCTCCACCACACCACGGGTTCCTGTTCATCCAGAGGCAACGCCACCGCTCAC